>NC_088384.1:61620000-61932250 GCF_037993035.2 Macaca fascicularis
GATAGCATAGTGTAGAGCAGTATTTCCATACTCATCTGGAATATTTGGATCAGTGCCATGTTCCAGCAACATTAATGCACATTCATCTTCTTGGCATTGTACAGCCTGTCAGTATTAGACCAAAAATAAATTATAAGTCCTGGGAATGAAAAACAACATTCCACAGCTTTCACCAACTAGTTCTATTTAAATGAGAAAACTCATTTTTATGCTATGTATTGAAATCAAAGCCATCTCATGCTGATATAGTTGACTACTGCATACCTTGATCAGAGCTGTCCTCTTTTTGTTGTCAAGGACATCAAGTTGACATCGTCTGTCCAGCAGGAGTTTTACTATTTCTGAATTCCCATTGGCAGAGGCCAGATGTAGAGCAGTCCTATGAGAGTGAGAAGACTTTTTAGGAAATTGTAGTGCACTATCTACAGCTACATCAATGATTCATGCAATTGCAAACACTGAATAGCCTGCTATTGCTCTGCCTTCAAAACAAACTTAATTTCCCTTTGAAGAAAGCACACTACTTATTACCTCATGACTCACTGTATGAATGAAAGAGCAGCCTATTTGAACAGGAAGAGCAGATCCCTTGGATGGCATTCAACGTGGGCTGGAATCCTACTTGAAGCTCTGATGCTTCCCAGCTGTTGCTTACCCTTTTTGGCTCTCAATTTCCTCATCAATAAAATGGGAATGAAAAGAGTAGATTTCTCAGAGGAAACCACAGTAATGCTTAAATAAGACTCTACACAAAAGATATAGAATAGTTCCTAACACAAATAACAGCTCAGTAATTGTAAGATATTATAATTTTTACTAATACCACTAAAGACAACATTTGAATTCAGTGAGATAATACAATTATACCTACACTTTCAGGTATGTTTTAAAGATTACAGGTAACGATGTATTTTAGTGATTCTAAGATGATCATTGTCTCTATGTTTTACCATTTCTCACACTGAAATACCACTTATAATTCATGATTTACTATAACTATAATTGGCAGGTTTTAAATAATTCTCTTATTGAGACATACAATAAAGGGGCATCATACAATCCTTGGTGCCTTACATTAAGTAGAATATGTTACAATATAACAGGTCTGGGGCGGTTCCAGTCAGATGACTAGCATTTAGATAAATGTTAGTTCTTAAAAGAACTATGGAATAAGAGGGCTGAGGTGAAAACACAAACAAATTTTAAAAATAATCTATTTCTTACTTTGGTTTTCAAAAACTTTAAGGTGAAGAAAACTTGAAATTCAAATGAATGGCATGGGCTCATTTTTATCAATACTTAAGATTTATACAATGTATGTACATCAGATATTTCCAATCATTCATATTAGGATTTAAGACTGTTATAATTCTTCTCCTTTTAAAATGGATTTATGAAACTATTTGTGGAGCTTTTTTTCAACGTTTACTTTTAGGGGTACAGGTGCAGGATGTGCAGGTTTGTTACATAGGTAAAAATGTGTCAAGGGGGTTGGTTGTACAAATTATTTCATTATTCAGGTGTTAAGCCCAGTACCCATTAGTTCTATTTCTTGCTTCTTTCCCTCCTCCCACCCTCCACCCTCTGATAGGCCCCAGTGTGTGTCACTTCCCTCTAGGTGTCTGTGTGTTCTCATCATTTAGCTCCCACCTATAAGTGAGACCGTGTGGTACTTGGTTTTCTGTTCCTGTATCAGTTTGCTAAGGATAATGGCCTTCAACACCATCCATGTCCCTGCAAAGGACATGCTCTCGTTCTTTCTTTTATGACTGCATAGTATTCCATGCAATTTGTGTACCACATTTTGGTTCTTAAAAGTACTAAAACAGTCTTTACCCAAGACTTATACATTTTCAGAAGGGTAGTTGAGGGTTATCTTTTACTATTGTCTACCTTCAGAAATGCTTTTGTTTGAAAGGAGGGAGGAAAAGTTTCAATTGAGATTACCTCCTCATGCCCCAATTTTAAATCTCTCAACTTGCTTGGGAGCAGCAGGTAAATATTAAGTTTTCAAAGACGGAAGGATCCTGAGAGATGGTAGAATATGCCTTCCACATAATAGGTGTCTGGCTTATGTTTGATGACTAAACGGATTGAAAGAATGCATAAACACAGCTTAGGAGTTCAATATTTTTAAAGAATGCTCCTGTTGAGCAGAGCAATACATTTACAATAGTAATGATCATTTATATTTGCTATTTTAGTTTTCATAAATATATAACTAAACTAAAATAATTCATACCTTTTACACATGTTTATATATATAATGAAAATATAATTTTATAATAAAATGTATATACAATAAAATCTACAGGAACAGGTAAACAGAAACCCTCTACTTCTCAAGAGGGTAAAAGTTCACAGAAGATAGCTATCCACAGGAATAAAAATAAATAATAAAATGTGAGAAATTATTTGTATCTATGCAAGTAGCACATTCCTTCTCTTTCCAGGGATTATTTCATTACTAATGAAACTTAACTAAAACTTTTCAGATATTCATTGCAGAAATCACAGATAAGAGAAAGGGAAGAACTTCACTTACAAATCCCCAGAAATAAGTTTGATTATGTTTTCTACATATTTTCAGGTAACACAAGAGCAGATTCTGTTTGTGTAGGTGTATAACAAACTGATTTTTTCCTCACTTGATATAGCAAAGCACATCTTTGCATGTCAACATATCTCTGTATCTACTGACACCTTCAATGGTTACATATTATTTCATCCTATGGATGCACTGAAATTTTTGCATAAAATCTTTATGTGAGCTCTTCTCAATACACTGCTATTTTAAGCAATACTAAGAAAAACATATGTGTCTATTTCATATAGATATTTCAGTATAATAGAGTTGATAGGTAAAAGGCATATACATTTTTAACATGTGGTTCTTATCATCAAAGTGTGTTAGAAAAGTTGCAGCGGCTTAAACTTTCAGCAACTACATAAGTACCACTGTTCTTCACCCTCACAAACTTTGTGGATAGAAGACAGTATTTCATTCCTTTATTTATTTATTTTTATTATTTATTTATTTATTTATTTTTGAGATGAAGTCTCATTCCATCACCCAGGCTGGAGTGTAGTGGTGCAATCTCAGCTCACTGCAACCTCCACCTCCCTGGTTCAAGCAATTCTCCTGCCTCAGCCTCCTGAGTAGCTGGGATTACAGGTGCATGCCACCATGCCTGGCTAATTTTTTGTATTTTTTAGTAGAGACGGGGTTTCACCATGCTGGCCAGGCTAGTCTCAAATTCTTGACCTCGTAATCCACCTGCCTTGGCCTCCCAAAGTGCTGGGATTACAGGCGTGAGCCACCGCAGCTGGCCTTTCATTCCTCTTCTAACTTAAATAGAAAACAGTATTTCATTCTTCTTCTAAATTAAATTCCTTCCTTATCTTACCAGGAACACTACGTTTTCCTATGTGCACAGGTCACTGGTAGATATGCAAAAAAGTACCTTGCCCAATCTCAAATTCAGCTTATTTTATTATATCTGCACATATATGCTTGGTTCAGTGGCTCAGGCTTGTAATCTCAGCACTTTGGGAGGCTGAGGCAGCTGGATCACAAGGATAGGAGTTCAAGACTAGCCTGGCCAAGATGGTGAAATCCTGTCTCTATTGAAAATACAAAAAATTAGCTGGGTGTGGTGGCGGGCACCTGTAATCCTAGCTACTCAATAGGCTGAGGCAGAGAATTGCTCGAACCCGGGAGGCGGAGGTTGTAGTGAGCTGATATTGCGCCACTGAACTCCAGCCTGGGCAACAGAGTGAGATTCTGTCCCAGAAAAATAAATAAACAAATAAATAGTTGCATATATAAATAGGCTTTTGTGTTTTCTTCTGGTACTTTTCTCCTTTTGTATATTTAAAATTTTTAATCTATACTCCAGGAAATTACTTTTGTGACATAAAAATCTAGCTAGTTTTCTCCAAACAGCATGCATTTCATTTATTAATGATTAATCTTGCTTTATCAATATGAAACATCACCATTATCAAGTGCTAAATTCTTACATATATTTGGGTATTTCTGGATTTCCTATTCTGTTCTATTCATTGATATATTTTCAGCTGTTAGTAAACAATTTGTGGAAATAGCACATTCACATTTTGATATCTGGAAAAGCAAGTCTTTTTCCATTCTGGTACAAAAAATTAATTTATTACAGCAATAAAATACAGGATGTGCAGTTTAAAAATGCTAAAACTTTGCTATTTTTATTTGGCTTATGTAAAAGTGATAAACACAGAAAAAGCTCACATCTTAAGAAAAATGAATCTTCCTATTCAAGGACACGAACCATCTTCCCATTTCAGTTTCCTTGTAAGGTTCCTCAGTAAAGGACATATTTACATAAAGTACATTGATATAAAATCCATATTGGATTTTAATTGAAAAAATTTCGCCCAGAAGTTGATACATTATGGGACTTAGTTCTCAATATACACCTTTCTATAATGTATAGAACATTGTTTTAAAATATGTACATTAAAAATAATCTGCTGCATGGATTTAATTTTGCGAGTTAAGTCACTTTAAAACAGTCTATTAGTGTTCTGTGAGGGAAATTATAATCGGATTGGAAATCAGCTAAAGTTTTGTTTCTGTGTTGCTGTTCGTAAAGGGCCTGTGCCCTGACCTCTCTGAGGTTTCCACACCCAGGGTGGTGTGAGGCCTGCGGAGGAAGAGAAAGCCAGGATCCCTACCCAGTCAGGAGGGTATGTCCCCATCATCCCCCCACGTCCCGCCTCCTCCCAGCCCAGGCCCGGTTACCTCTTTTGCTTGTCTGTCTTGTTCACGTCAGTGTCCCTGAGCATGACGATGAGATCCTTTCTGGGGACTTTACCCCACCAGGCAGCTCTGTGGAGCTTGTCCAGATCTTCTCCACGTACGTGGTACCTGGGCTCCATGAAGGCGCTGTCGTCGTAGTCTTCCCAAGCTTCCACGTTGCTCTCCCCGTTCCCCTTGCAGCGGGGGAAGCAGTGGCAGCACCACTTGGCCATCTTGCTCCTGTGCGTCTTCATAGCGGAGTCGTCCTGGTCTCCAGAAGGGCCCACGTTGCTCTCGCCACTCCCCCTGCAGCAGGGGAAGCAGTGGTGGCACCACTTGGCCATCTTGCTCCTAAGTGTCTTCATAGCGGAGTCGTCCTGGTCTCCAGAAGTGCCCACGTTGCTCTTGCCGCTCCCCCTGCAGCAGGGGAAGCAGTGGCAGCACCACTTGCCCATCTTGCTCCTGAGACCAAATGGCTTCTTCACAGCGGAGGCAGCGGGTATTGAAGAAACCTCAGCCACCATCTGCTTTGAACAGCCAGGGGAGGCCGGTAGTAGCGAGCAGATCGCCTCTACCAACCAGTTTCACCAACTAGCAGGAAACTCTGGGTTTCCGATCTGTTTGAAGAGAAAGGTCAATCCCAGCCAAAATCTGCCAACCCCAGCACTGGAGCCCGGCCCACCCCACCCAGGGAAAATCCACACCCACCCGGGGAAAGCCCACGCCCACCCGGGGTGACCCCACGCCCCCCCCAGGAAGGGCCAAACCCCGCCCCCCACCGCCCAAAGGAAACACCCAACCCAGCCAAGGGAATGCCAAGCCCAGCAGAGAAAATGTCAAGCCCAGCAAAGGAATGCGAGGGAGGAAACGCCAATCCAAGCGAGAAACACCGGGCAAAGCGATTAACGCCCAGCCAAGCGAGGAACGCGGAGCCAAGCCAGGAACGCAGAGCCAGGCCTAGCCGTTACAGGCAAGCCAAGCCGTTATGCGCGTGCGTGTGCGGTGTGCGCGCCTCAGTCGGCGTCATTGCACGTGGCACAGACAGTGGCCAATGTATGCAACCTGCGCACAAGTCTTGGTGCCACGAATATCAGTGACAGCCTTGCGTTCCCGGCAAACTTCGTGGGAATTGGCCGAGCCTTCAGGCCATCGAGGAGAGGCCTCTGGTTGGAAAAAGCCTCTTGAAGCAGGACTGGGGCTAGAGCGCCTGGAACTGGAGGATGCTGACAGGCTCCTCTGAGGAAAGCCCACAAGACACTCGTGGCGGTGCTGTTGCCAGTGGCCACAGCTGCAGCTCAGAGCTCGGGCTTCTTTCTTATATTTGTTTTGATTTTATTTTGCTACTATTTTCTACTTTCTTGATGTGATAGCTGAAATTTTTATTTGAGAAATTTCTACTTTTCCATTATACACATTTAGTGAAATACATTTTACTGTCAGCACTGGCTTTACCTGTGTTAAATCAACTTTGATGTGTTGTATTTTTATTCACTTTAATATATTTAATTGTTTCCCTTGAGATGTTTCCCTTAAGAGTGTGCTTGCTGTTTAGCGCTGTTCACAATAGCAAAGACATAGAATCAATCCAAATGTCCATCAGTGATAGACTGGATGAAGAAAATGTGGTACACATACAACATGGAATACTATGCAGCCATAAAAAAGAATGAGATCATGTCCTTTGTAGGGACGTGGATGGAACAGGAATCCATTATCCTCAGGAAACTAATGCAGAAACAGAAAGCGAAACACCTAATGTTCTCACTTATAAGTAGGACCTGAACAATGAGAACACAAGGACACAGGGTAGGAAACAACACACAATGGGGCCCCTGGATTGAGGAGGGAGAGGAAGAGCATCAGGAAAAATAGTTAATGCATGCTAGGTTTAATGCCGAGGCGATGGGTTGATAGGTACCGCAAACCACCATGGCACAAATTTACCTATGTAACAAACCTGCACATCCTGCACATGTACCCCAGAACTTAAAATAAAATAAATAAAAATGAAAAAAAAAAACCAACAAAACTAAAATGTGTGCTGCTTATCTTTCAAGTATTTAAGATTTTGCTATTATCTTACTTTTTTATTTTTAATTGGATGCCGTTTTGGCTGGAAGATACATTCTACATGATTTCAGTTCTTTTAAAACTCTAATGTTTGTTAAAATCCAGGATACAGACCATCTTGGTTTATGTTCTGTGGGTACCTAAATGTTCTGCTGTATTCTGATGCTAGGGTGTGGAGGAGCAGGGGGGTTTTTTTGTTTTGTTTTGTTTTTGTTTTGTTTTCTTTTTTTGAGGCAGAGTCTCGCTTATTTTTTCCAGGGTGGAATGCAATGCCCTGATCTCAGCTCACTGTAACCTTCGTCTCCCGGATTCAAGCGATTCTCCTGCCTCCACCTCCCAAGTAGCTGGGATTACAGGCACCCGCCACCACACCCGGCAAATTCTAGTGTTTTTAGTAGAGGCAGGGTTTTGCCATATTGGCCAGGCTGGTCTCCAACTCTTGACTTCAGGTGATCCACCCGCCTTGGCCTCCCAAAGTGGTGGGATTACAGGCGTGAGCCTCCACGCCCAGCCAAGGGTGGAGTACTTTATAAATGCCAGTGAGTGGCAGCCGCCAACCTCAGTAGCTGCTGACGCTGCTAGCGGCTGGGGCAGAGGGCGGCCAGAGCCGGGACTCAGGCTCCGTGCCACCTGCGCTTGCGGCGCACACCTGGACGCTGTCCTCCAGCGGCCTACACCGGCGGGCACAGCAAAGCTGGGACTCATGGGTGAAGGAAGGAAAAAAATCCAACGAGTAACCCAGCACTGTTCTTTCCAGATCCATCCCGCTGGCCCTCTTGTTTCCCACGTTTTTGAAAACTGGCCACTCTGACCTCAGATCCCTAAATCGGCAGCCACTGAGACCCGGCTCTCAGAAGCCAAAGCCCTGGCACCTTCCAGGCTGAACGGGACGAGGTTAAGGCAGGCTGGAGGCTGGTCCAGGACAGCTGAGGGCCGACCATGGGGGGTCGTGCAGAGGCCACCACTGGGGCCGCTACACGTGACATGGGATTTGGGCCATTGGGTAGAAGGCATGGAGATGGGGCACTGCCGGCGGAGCCAGGGAGGAAAGAGAACACTCTCCAAATTGTCTTCCAGGGTTTCCGTGAGCATTTTATTAACTCAGAATCTGTCAGGAATAATACTAGGGAGTTACCTTTCCCTGAAGATGGCTCTTGTCAGAGTAGTGAGATAGGCTTGGGGGGGGGGGCGGGGGGGGGGGGAGGAAGAGGAATGGGAGGCTCAGTTTATAAATATTAAGATCAGCAATGGTGTGCGGCAGGCAGGAGCAGAGCAGAGGGAGCCTGGAGATTTGGGTGGCTGCAGTTGGTAAGTGGTTGCAATCCAGAGGATGGGACTGAGGTCCTCCCTTGTCATGTTAGCATCCCGTTTCCTGGGGTGCAGGTCTGACATCCTGCAGGTGGTCATTTCACTCACGGCGGCTTTGTCTCTCTTCTATCACCCCAGACTCAGCTTCACACTCCAGGGCTGCACACCACCAGCCACCGTCATGTTAACCCCTTCCCAGGTCAATGTGTCCCTCATCTGGAGCTCAATCTGCTGGACAGCCTGGGACCGTCCATTTTCGGGGTGGGGGGGCAACCTGGTGGCCATCGTGCCGCTGTGCAAGTTGCGCAAGGCGCAGAAGGAGACCGCCTTCTACACACTGGTATGCGGCTGGCCGCCACCGACCTGTTGTTCACTTTGCTGGTGAGCCAGGTGACCATCGCCACGTACATGAAGGGCAGGTGACCTGGGGCCAGCCCCTGTGCCAGTACAGCATGTTCATCCTGCTCTTCTTCAGCCAGCCCGGCCTCAGCATCATCTGCACCCTGATATCTATACAGGTAATTTTTGTTCGACATTCTCAGAGGAGTTTCATAAGCTTTATGTTTTGTCTGAGTTATAAACAGAGTCCTCAAATGCATAAAAAAGAAATCATGCCAGGATTGAATTTCAACAGGAATAAGTTTATTTTACCTATTCAAAATTAAAATACTTCTGTTTTGTTTGAAAATGTGTTTTTGTTGAAGATACATTTTTGAAAAAAATTTAGGTAAATATTTAATAATGTCCCCTTTTCTATCCCAAGAAGTAATTTCATAGTTTATTTAAATTTTTTAACAAAAATGTAGCATACATTTTTTAAAAAAAATAATTGCATATTTTAACTCAATATACCCAAAATACTGTGTCAACATGTAATCATTGTAAAAATTACTAGAGATAGTTTGCATTATTTTTTCATATGAAATCTTTGAAATCCGTTGTGTATTTTACATTTTAGTACATCTCAACTCAAATGTGAAATTTTCATCGAGAATATCTGAACTGTATTTAGATTAATAAAAATTGCAGTTAAAAAGTTCAACACAGATTTAGTAGGGGGCGTGCAGCCAGCTTACAAATCAGATCTCGGCTGAGCGGCCAGGCAGCCAACCCCGGAGGAGCGGCCTGCTGGCTCCGCAGCGCCCAGGAGTTGAGGATGTCCTACAAACCCATCACACCTGCCCCCAGCAGCACCCCACGCTCCAGCATCCCCGGGCCAGGCACCCCGGTCTCTACAGGAAGCGTCCCGTCCCTGTCGGGCTCAGTGCCAGGAGTCGCTGCCCCTTTCAGACCGCCGTTTAACGACTTTGGACCGCCTTCCATCGGCTGCGTGCAGGTCCTGAAACCACCTGGCGCCCAGGGCTCCCAGAGCACCCACACGGAACTGCTGTCGGTCACAGGGGAGATGGGCAAAGGGATCCGGACCACCTTTGCTGGCAGCAA
Organism: Macaca fascicularis; assembly: GCF_037993035.2. Classification (NCBI taxonomy): domain Eukaryota; kingdom Metazoa; phylum Chordata; class Mammalia; order Primates; family Cercopithecidae; genus Macaca; species Macaca fascicularis. The sequence goes on from NC_088384.1 coordinate 61,629,602, forward strand.
GAGCACCACGGAGCGCCTGAAGAGAGAGATCATCCATCCCTAGTCAGAGTGCCTGGCGGAGACGGGGCGGAACCCACGCACTTAACAGGAAGCTCCTAAGCCTCTGTGTCTGGACTTTTCCCGGCCACTCCAGAGCACCTGCTTCTCCCTGGCCCTCATCCCTAGCTGCACTAATCATCCTGGGCTTCCTGTACTGTGTCCCTTGATGGTGCCCTCCAGGAACCAAGGGGCGGCTCTCACTCCAGGTGGCAGCACTAAGGATCCTCCCTTCCACCCACCCCACCCCGCCAACGCAACAAGAGTTAGCAGCGAGGTCCCCGTGAGTCCCACCCATGACCTGCCCACAGTGTTGCCCACTGGAACTTTCTGCGGCCCCCACCACTCAGCCCTTCCCAGCACTTCTCCCTCGTGCCCCGAGCCCCCTTCTCCCTCAGCACGGGCTCAGGCCTCAGGCCTGACACTTCCCTGCCTTGTGTCTTTTGCTAAATATGATCTTTCTATATTAATAAAAGATGATTTGGAGCTGTGCTCTCTAAAAAAAGTTTAATATAAAAGAGAAATAAAAGGAAATTTAGCAAAGGAATATATCGATGAATATTTAAATACTTAGATGACATTACTACCAGATATAATGAGATCATCAGATATTTCATTTACTTATGATTAATGTTTGTATTTATTTTTTATTTATTTTATTTTATTTACGTATTTACTTTTAGTATACTTTAAGTTCTAGGGTACATGTGCACAGCGTGCAGGTTTGTTACATATGTACACATATGCCCTGTTGGTTTGCTGCACCCATTAACTCCTCATTTACATTAGGTATTTCTCCTAATGCTATCCCTCTCCACCCCCCCACCCCATGACAGGCCGCGGTGTGTGATGTTCCCCGCCCTGTGTCCAAGTGTTCTCATTGTTTAATTCCCACCTGTGAGTGAGAACATGCAGTGTTTGGTTTTCTGACCTTGTGATAGTTTAAACAAACTAGCAAGATCAGAAGTCACTTTATAAGACAAATAATGAAAAATAAAGTATTACTGACATTGGTAACAGAATAAAAGTTAGAGTTAGACAAAGTATTAACAAATAAGCTTATTTATTTATAAGAGAAGGGAAAATATTTAAAAGGATTAAATGAGGTCAACATGAAGAAAAACTGTATTATATATACTTCATTCATTAACTTATTATTGTGTTTCCTTGTATAATTTTCACTCGGTTTTGTCAGTTTTACTACTTGCTTCATTATTTCAAAAACTACATCTTCATAGACCATTTCAGCTTTTGCTGTGTGGTCAGAATTATAAAACCCAGTTTCAAAATTTCAACTGAACGTTGTCAACATTTTTCTTTGGGCTTTTTATTTAAAAAAAAAAAAAACCCCAAGTAATTGTGTGTGTGTGTATTTTAGCATTATCATGAATGTAATAACAATAAAATCAAACAGAAGCAAATGGATAAGCAATATGTTGGACTAGCATCTCAAGTATGAAAATGGCATTGCCAACAGTGATATGATTTTTTTCAAAATGGTCAACTTTTTAAAGTATAATCTTATTTTAACCTAAAATCTTACTATCGGAAAGTGCAGTGTACATTAAAATGTTCTGAAATGCCTTTATTCACATTTATTAAATGGTCGTACTCATTCAGTTATCTACAAATTGGTTTTTCACTTCTGTAATTGTCTTATAGAATGTTCAGAAGTTATGCAGAATGTGAGATAATTTTCTATTGAATATGATCGTTTTATCATTGCAAGACATCAAACATCCCTGTTTCCTACCAAATAAATGTACAATAGCGATAAATGTAAAGATGTTTTCCAAAAAGGACACATTTTCAAGTTATAAAACAAGGATTTTAAAACTTGAATTGTTACAGTGAATATGTCTTAATATAGGCTACAGTCACTTTAGATAAAAAATTACCTCATGTCTATTTTCAGTATTACTTAAAGGTGTTTATGTAGTGGCAAATTTTTTTTTTTTTTTTTTTTTTTTTTTTTTTTTTTTTTTTTGCCTAGAGGCAGATATTTTTCCACATGGCTATTTGTGGTACGAAACTGTATTTAAATGCATGTACACATATAAAAGCTGCCACTGTGGCTGTAAACTATTAAAAGTTATAAAGATTTAAAAAATAAAAAATAATTGTTTTTCTATGAAGTGTCTTTATTCAAGTCCAAATTTAGAGGTTTAAAATGCTTGAAATGAATAAAACTGAGTGTTTCACATATTTCAGTCGGAATGGCCTTTGTCCTAGTTTTATTAGTGAAGCAGCAGACTGCATTTTTTTTGCTCTCATACACCTTCAAAAAGTGGACAGAAAAATTTGATAAAACTTCTAGGACATTATGTGATGAAACACATTAAACACTGAAGGAGAAATACCACCTCACTGTTTATAAAAAACATATAAGAAGGAATCCTGCATACATATATCTATCAGTTTCAGATTTTCAAAAAATATTTGCCTTAAAATGGGCTTCATTAGAATATGTGTTCTCCCACAAAGCCAAGGAAAGTATGTTAGACACAGGATCTGGAAGTCTACATGCGTGATGTAACTTCATTGAATACATTTCACAAATAAGGCAGAAATGTATCCGTGTGACCCAAAATATTCTCTAAATTTTCTCAAAGCAATGCGGTCACATCTGTTTTCTTTTACCATGACTAGTGTTCATTCCATGCGTTTGAACATTACCTCACGCATTTGTAGCCTCCTACCTCTGTGATTAATTATGGCTAACATTCTCAGCAGTCAAACATCTTGCAAGTGACAGCTTGAAAAGGCCTACCAGCATGATGTTCACTCTGCCACCTGACTAGCTCGTCTTCCATCTACACATTGCAGTATTTAGAAGAGCGCTTTAGTATTGTAAATTTGATCCAACATGTGTTCAACGAGATGAAATCTTCAATATTGCACTACCTGTGAATCGGGAGAATGTTAATTTGCTTCTGTAGTTTTAAGTGTATTCTCAGAGGTAGATGAAGCCATATTATATCATTGGATTCAAGAAGTAAAGTAAATAGAAGAAAAAAAGATGTTATTTTAGTTTGGTTATGTTTGTATCTTAAGTTTTCTTTTCCAGATATATGAGAGCCTACTAAACACACTGAATAAAATGTGGTAGCCTTGGGTTAAGTATCATACTTTATATTTTGTTTATTAATTCCAGGATAGAGCAGAAAAATATGCTCTCTTATATAATATAAAAATGATATGGGGGAAAGAAGTAAAAAATTAACTTAGAGACATCATTAATTAATTTCTTTTATAAATGAAACACTAAATAATTTCTATTTGTTTTGACAAATAGAGAATATATTTAGAATCAATGCTTTACTACTTGGAAAGTGGAGTAAAAATTTTAAATGTATTATTCAGATTGTATTATTACTATGCACTACAGATCACATACATTGGTCTTTTCTTCGTATTACACGTTAATTAATGGAAAACGTCCCTTCGAGGGCTATTTAATAGGAATAGTAAAGTATCTGGAATTTCTGAAATAATAAAAGTGACCTAAATCACCGTGTTTGGTAAATTCACAACATCCAAATGGCAGGAGGGGAGTGGTGGAGGTAGGGAGGGGAATGCTCATGTTCTCATTATTCCCAAACGGATTCTTACAAGTCTTCTCACTCGGCACATGGATACATCTCAGTAATACACAATGTCTTAGATAGGCATAACTGTCTGCACTTTTTAACAAGGTACATTTCCACATTATTATTCCTTGCCACCTCAATATCAGATATTTTCTCATGTCGTCTTTTACTTCTGAAGAGCTGAATTATTGATCCATAAACTGAATCCATAGCTGCATATCTGTGGATTTTTTAAATTATGTGAAAATTTTGTATATGCTTTTTTTCTGGGGAAAGTATCGAACCTGGTGATTGTAACAAAAACAATCACTCGTGTTAATATTTAAGTCTTAATTAATTCGGGAAAATCTGCACACACCTTAAGGTCAGATATTATTTTGTACCCTACATATAAAAACTTCTTTTTTTTTTTTTTTTTTTGAGATGGAGTCTCACTCTGTTGCCCAGGTTGGAGTGCAATGGAGTGATCTCTGCTCACTGCAAACTCCGCCTCCCATAACATTAATGATCACTGATCAAAGATCACCATAACAAATATAATAATAATGAAATATTTAAAAAATTGTGAGGATTATACCAAAATGTGAAACCAAGACACAAAGTGAGCACAGGCTGTTTATTAAATGGTACCAATAGACTTGTTTCACCTGGGTTATCACAAACATTTCATTTGTAAATAAAAGAATAAAAGGCCATATCTGTGAATAAAGAGAAGTGCAATAAAACATGTTTGTATTAATTTGGTTAACTTTATTCCAACTTAATGTAAACTAGTTTATTTTTATTTTTATTTTATTTATTTATTTATTTATTTATTTATTGAGACGGAGTCTGGATCTTGCCCAGGCTGGAGTGCAGTGGCGCATCTCGGCTCACCGCAAGCTCTGCCTCTGGTGTTCACACCATTCTCCTGCCTCAGCCTCCGGAGTTGCTGGGACCATAGGCGCCTGCCACCATGCCCAGCTAATTTTTTGTATTTTTTAGTAGAGACAGGATTTCACCGTGTTAGCCAGGATGGTCTTGATCTGACCTCGTGATCCTCCCATCTCGGCCTCCCAAAGTGCTGGGATTACAGGCATGAGCCACCGCTCCTGGCCGTAAACTAGTTTTAAAACAGTTTATAAAACTCTAAAATGAACCCGGCAAATTTAGAGCAATAATAAAATGATTTAAATTAGAGAAGTCTTTTTTAAAAAGGATAAATAACAAATGTCTCATTGGATTTATTAAAGTTGTTTCAAGTTCAGCTCTGAGGTTCCTTAGAAACTAAAGTAAAAAGTATGACCAGTTTCTGAAGTCAAGACAAAATCATACAATCTTTAACTTAGAAAATTATCTTCTGTGTTGTGTCCTAAGCATGAAACAAATGTAAGGACTTGCCCTGACACTCTGTAAGTCGTTCCACTCCCATATACACTGCAGAAATGTTTCCTGGCAAGAACAGCAAGTCTGAAGCCTTTTTAGCACAATAAGGAGGGACATGCTACATATAAAAAAATAGATGAGGAGGGAAAATAGCACCTTAGAGAAGTGAGAAGTCTCAAAAGAGACATGTATAAGGAGAGCAGTTGCAATTATAAAGAGCAAAAATATGGAATGATGAAAAAAGATACTTTAAAGAAAGTTTTCCTCAGTACTTTGCAATGCTCTTGCCACCTTCTGAAGAAAGCTGGCTCCTCCTGGAAACAGGGTATTTGGACCCAGGCTTTGGAATGGAGTGACCGTCTGCATTGAACTACCTTAAACTCAACTTTGTGAGCATAGGGTAAGAATAATTGGGTTAAATAAAAGTCACTTTTAATCTAAAATGTCGTTCATTAATTTGACCGACTTTCTTTACCACTGGCCACTTGATCCTTGTCTTGTTTGACCAGGGTTGTCAAACAAGGTTTTTTGTTTCCTTCTTTGAAGGAAAGAGTCAGTGTTTCTTCCATTCCAATGCATCCACTTCAGGAATTTTTGATAAAATGGGCAATGAATGGGCAGCAGAAGAAGTTACAGGCTGCTAATAAAATGCTAAATAATAAACCTTGGAAATTCTAAAATCATTGCAGGAAGACCTTGCTTATTTTGTAACTATTATGTATTATCATATGTATACTTAACTCTTTGAATGTGTTAGTTTGTGTTCAAAGTATACCTTAATTTTATATATATATTTAAATTACATGAGATAAATAAAGCCACTAACAATTTTTTAAACATTTTCTTATATTTCCTTTCAGTATTTTTATATGCATGCATCAGTACTCAGTAATATTGCTGAATGCATGTTTATATTGACAAAGCCTCTCCCCTTGGGCAAACTCTAGTCAGGATCCTCTAGGCCTCCTCTAGGCCTCAGTCTTCAGTGTTCTTCCTAGTCTGGCCCACATCTCTCAGGTTTAGGAAGAAACTTGCAAAGAATCCCCCACTCTCAATACTGATCACCTTTGATATCTGATCAAATTTGTTATCTCCCACCACCCTCCAGATGATTTCTGACCAGCTTGGCCTGTCTTCAGTAAGAATCCTGTTAGATCTGTTTAATCCAAATCCCCTTTGCCCCTGATGTTTCCTCTTAGTATGCCCAGTTGAACAAATTTTCAAACATTAAAAAAATCTTAGACAAAATTAAGTTCAGATAGATTATAGAACGCTTACATTCGGCTCTTGGCTTTCTGAACACCTGGCATATCCTCTTTAAATGGTCTCAATACAAGTAAATACAAAATGAATAGAAGTAGACATTAGAAATGGGGAAAATGGAGAAATACAGGAATGAACAGAAGTTTCTATTTCAGGTAATTAGATAAATGTTAAGATGTTTATAATTAACTTTTGTTAATTAGTTTTAGCCCCTTGAACCTTTGAGAACATTTTATTACTATATTTATCGAACGTTATATTTTTTATTTTAACATAGAATGGTATTTTCACTCAAATCTCTTGAAACATATTTATAGTTAATAGTTAAATTTTATTTAATATCGATTGTTTCTTTTTATTAGTATTTTCTTTTAAAAATAATTTTGGCCGGGCACAGTGGTTTACACCTGTAATCCTAGCACTTTGGGAGGCCAAGGTGGGCAGATGACTTGAAGTCGGGAGTTCGGGACCAGCCTGACCGACATGGAGACAACCCGACTCTACTAAAAATACAAAAATTAGCCAGGCGAAGTGGTGTATGCCTGTAATCCCAGCTACTCCGGAGGCTGAGGCAGGAGAATCGCATGAACCTGGGAGGCAGAGATTGCCATGAGCCGAGATCGCACCATTGCACTCCAGCCAGGGCAACAAGAGCAAAACTTCATCTCAAAATAATAATAATTATTAGTAGTAGCATTTTAATTTTATTTAAATATATTTGTTCCATACCTTCATAATGCGTTACCTCAAATGAATTTATTATATAACTGGAGCTCAAATTTAAGTTTATTTATAAAATATGATTATAATTCAGCCTTACTGATTTGAAAAGATTATAAAAGAAAGTCAGAGGAAAAAGATTTTATACCTTCTATAAATACAACATTTTCCCAAGGTCATGTGCATACATCATGTCTAATGTCGACCATTGATATCCTCAATGCAAGTACCATATGCCATATGGAACATGTGGACTCTGTTTTTGTGGCTCCAGAGCAACTTGAGATTTCTATTTCATTTTTTCTGCATGCCTTTAAAATCATAAATACTTAATAAATTATAAAGAAATAATACTAAAGTACATTTTATACCTCATGAAATGAGGTAGATTTGGTTAGTTTAGACACTGAAAATTTTATAATTTTATGTTAGACAAATATTGTTTATACTTATTTTCTTCCTAGCTTTGGAGTTAATTTTATGTTTTATCTGAAAGGACAAAGCCTTGACCATATGGATTGTTTTAGCTAATGAAATATGAAGGAAAATTATGTGTGCCACCTTTGGGCATACAAACTTTAAGAACTGAAATTTCTTATCCTTTCAGCTTGTGTCCCAGATTAAAGAATATATGGAGCAAATTAACATATATATTAATACAGAGATGTATAACTTATATCACTTACACTGCAATAGAATGTTATTTTCACTTATAGGTAGCTTAATAAGGGTAAGACAAAGGAATTGAAGCTCTTCAATCTGCTATTGGAGTGCATCTTCATAAGCCTATCTAAGAACATACATATTTGATTTAGAAGTATGAGAAGTCTGACATGTTATTGGAATACAAACTCCACTGGGGAGGAATCTGATTACTTTGCACTCTGCAGTGTCTCAACTCTTCATAAATATGTAGCCCAATTGAATCTTTATTAAGTCACTGAGATTTTGAGATTCTTTTTCTAGCAAAACCTAAGTTATTGTGAATTATAGTCCTGTTTATGTGCTGTCTTCTCAAATTTTTCTCATGAGTTCAGCTTTTTTTCTATGTTTTACTTACCTAATTTATCAATGAATATTAACTATGATACGTGCCCAGTCTTAATTACCCTAAGAAAAAACCTCTGCTGTTAAGGCTAAAGGAACCAATGGCGAGGGCACCCCAAGTCTCCACTGAAAAGCAGAAATATGCACCTCTGAGTCATAATAGTTATTAACTGACGATTTTATTTCGGCTGTCTAAATCTCATTCTCACATTTTGATAATTTATATGTTTTACATTTAGAAAGGATTGTAATTAGCTACCAAGTGAAAGATGTTAAAATATTCTGCATTATATACAGTCATTTTAAAAATCATCCTGTAGCCTTATGAATTAGGTATACTACATCTATTAAATGCATTTTACAAATGAGGACACTGACTCTGCTGGTTCCTTTTTTTCTTCCATGAGAATATTATGCTCTACCCTGTCATAATGCTCATCACAACTGCACTAAATTATTCAAATCTTTTTTTTTTCCTGCCAGAGTATGAGCTCCAATTGGACAGATTCTGACAATGTAAGTGTTACTGTTCGCTGCATGAATAAATGGATTGGGAATTCAACCAATTTGCCAAATGTGCACAAATTTTTAAGTGGTATATAATGGGTTTTCCACTAAGCCTGTCTGAGTCAATCCTCCTTGTACATTGCCTACCTTTAATACTCTATGTGCCTGAGGATTATATATTAATGTACTGACCATGCTTTCATAAGGGAGTTAAATATCAGGCCACCTCTTTCCCTGCGTATTATCCATCTAAACTGAAATGGATAGGCTCTACCTCCTGAATGACTCAGAACAGATAAGCTCTCAGTCTTTTAATACTTCCATTTTTTTTAATGGACATGTGACTTCTATCTTTTATATTTGGGCACATTTTACAAATGTATTCATGTCATTTCATTGGTATCTTAAGGTTACATAAAAACTATCAATGAGTATGTACTTCTTGATTTAAAAAATTCTTAGCCCAAGTAAATTTATTTTAAAGGAGAACTTTAGACATGCAAAAAACTATCAGAGTAGAGCTTCAAAATTATCCTAAAAGCATACTACAAGTAAAAGTACATATTTTATTTTGCTCTGTTTCTGTTTTGTTTCTTCTATTATCATGTCTCATATATGAAAGAATACAACCTAATGGATTGAATTTAGAATATCAGTTTTTTATGTAAAACCTCTGATTTTTAATCACTATCACTAAGTCTTTTTGTATTTGCAATTTACAAGTTTTTACATAAATAAATAGCACTTATTTTGTCATTTGGACTTGCAAATTCTAACCTAGAATGACAGCTTCTTTAGTCCTGAGCATTATATTATTGGTAGAGGCTTTATATAAGGTCTAATTATATTTACCTTTATTCCAAATCCCAAATCCAACTGTAAAATATATATTAATATAGAGAAACTAACACACATCACTTATACAATATCATTAGAAAGATATTTTTATTTATAATAGATTAATAAGAGATAAGACAGAGGCCTTCAGACTCTGCAATCTGCCTTTGAACTGTATTATCATAAACCCATGTAGGAACATGTGTATTTAATTCAGAGGTATGCCAAGTCTAACACACTTTGAAATACAAAATTCACTGGGTGGGGATTTGATGAATTAACTCTCCACAGTGTCACTCCCAAAAAGATATAAAACATAGGTGCTCAATAAATATTTATTAAAAGAAGAAACAAAGTCGGTGTCTACTTAAGAAAGTTATTGATGTAGCTAGCAAGTAGATTGCCCTGGAGAGAGAAGGAAAAAAATGTTTTCAAGAGAGTGAGATTAACAAAGATTTATTTTTAAAAGTTGAGAAGAAGAATTTAAAATTCAAGAAGTAATATCTGCTGTGCAATTGAAGTTGAGGTGCAAGTAGAAAGATGAGGCTGAAACAATAACATTTAAATGCGCCCTTGTAAGTGAATGTCATGGGTGTGGTCTGGAGGCAAGAACAAAGGGTCATGAGTTATACTGGGGTAGCCAGCCATGGAAAAACCTCAAAGAGGCAAACGTAAGCCAAACCACAGAATACTGCAAAATGCTGAAGATCGTATTAAAAATTCTACAGATGGAAAGGCATAATTAGAATTCAATTGAAAGTCAGGGTAAGCCCTCAGGATAAAGATGATGCAGTTATGAGAACAGACCAGAAAAAAATGAGACCTGCCTAGTGTAAATGGCAAAAATAGTGGGGTTTGGCACAGTATATTTTGGCATACTAATTTTCCCTTAGTGGTTGTCAAATCAGTACTGCTCAGACATCAAGGGCTAGATCATGAACTGTTTTGTGTCCCAGTTATCATATTTAAACTTTATCTGAAACACTATATGGAGCTGTTGTATAATTTTTAGCTGAAGACTGACATAGTTATTTTGCGTTTTGTAAAAGTCCCTCTGACATCTGTACAGAATACATAATTGAAAATGGTCATAAACTTGAAGAACAGAATATAGGTTTTACTGGAGTAATGTTAAACCTATTTTTAATGAACAAGAACATTGTTAAGCAACAGATGAATAAATAAAAATTAACTAATAAATACAAGAAATTCTGCTATGGAAATTAAATCAAATATTATTAATGCAAACAATTTTGTTGTGTATTTAAAAGCAGTAATTCATATAATGAACTTGTTATATCTTTGTCTTACCCTAACCCCAGCTCTAATTACAAGTTTCTTTCAAAGTGTATACAAAATTAGCATTATGAAAAGTGGTCTGAGTACTTATTAGGAATTTATCCCACAGATATTTAAAGCCTTGTACTATAAATGTATTTCCAGCCTATACTGAAATAATTGAAGTGACAAGGACTCCAAAACCTCCAGGAATCGACCAATTAAATCTTGAAAATTAAGGAGGTTTTTCTTGTATTAGCATGGGCATATCATTCTTTTCCTTTTCCTCATTGTTTCAGTTCTTCTGCTACGGTTCAAAAATGTTGCTTGACAGATGAAATGTGCTGTTAATTACTTTGAATATTTATTTTATTTATTTATTTATTTATTTTTGAGACAGAGTCTCCCTCTGTTGCCCAGGCTGCAGTGCAGTGGCGCGATCTCGGCTCACCGCAAGCTCCGCCTCCCGGGTTAACATCATTCTCCTGCCTCAGCCTCCTGAGTAGCTGGGACTACAGGCACCCACCACCACGCCCGACTAATTGTATTTTTTAGTAGAGACAGGGTTTCACCAGGTTAGCCAGGATGGTCTAGATCTCCTGACCTCGTGATCCGCCCGCCTCGGCCTCCCAAAGTGCTGGGATTACAGGCCTGAGCCACCGCGCCCGGCCTATTTATTTTATTTTTTAAAAGCCTGCTGTTAAATAACCCTTAGGGGGGCCTATATATTTAAAAATTTCTGTGATAATTATCAGTCACAATTTGTAATCGTAACAGAGGGAATGATGAAGGTAAGAGGCAAAAAGTGTTTATTTCTGGTCTCTATGAGTGACAAGTGGTAAAATTTTCTTAAGGAACTTTGTAGTCAAGAAATAGCTGTCCTTGCTATTCTCATAAAATCTTATATAAAGGTTTATCATATCTCCTTCAAAATTTTAAGAGAATGTCATATTATAACATGTTTCATTCAGACAAGAAACTGGTATAATCTAGTATCCTCGAGCTAAATTCAGAATATGGCTTCCACTTTTCAAAGGTAATTTTTTTTTTTTTTTTTTTGAGACGGAGTCTCGCTCTGTTGCCCAGGCTGGAGTTCAGTGGCCGGATCTCAGCTAACTGCAAGCTCCGCCTCCCAGGTTCACGCCATTCTCCTGCCTCAGCCTCCCGAGTAGCTGGGACTACAGGCGCCGGCAACCGCGCCCGGCTAGTTTTTTGTATTTTTTAGTAGAGACGGGGTTTCACCGTGTTAGCCAGGATGGTCTCAATCTCCTGACCTCGTGATCTACCCGTCTCGGCCTCCCAAAGTGCTGGGATTACAGGCTTCAGCAAAGTTAATATTTTATTACCTCTTTTCCTTTTCATAAACAAAACAGTAAAAACGTTTTCACCCCGATGTGATTTGGATGCTTGTTCCTCCAAATTGCATGTTGAAATGTAATCAGCAATGTTGGAGGTGGGGCCTGGTTGAAGGTGTTAGGATCACGGGGGTGGATCTTTCATGAATGGCTTGGTGCCATCTTCACGGTAATGAGGGAGATTTTCCTCTGAGTTCACAGGACATCTGGTCATTTAAAAGAGTCTGGGAACTTTTTCCTGTCTCTCTTGCTTCTGCTCAGGGCTTGTGATGTGCTGGATCCCTCTTTACCTTCTGCCATGATTAAGCTTCCTGAGGTCCTCAACCAGAAGTGGATGCTGCCACCACGCAGCACATGCCATTACAATGCCAGAGTGAAGAAGCCTTGGCAGCTTCCACCTAGATGCTAGAGAATGTATAGGAAAGTCTGGGTGACCAATCACAAGCTGGAGCCCCACACAGAGTTCCAACTAGTGTACTTCCTAGTGGAACTGTGGGAACAGGGCGACTGCCTTCCAGATCCCCACATGGTACAGCCACCAGCATCTTGAAACTGAGGCAAGAAATTAAAGAAAAATAAAATTAAAAAGAAAGAGAAAGAAGTTTTCCTTTTTTAGGCTGACTTGTACCAGAGGCAGCAACAGGCACAGCCAAGAACCAGGAAACGTCTTGATAATATTATCTGATGTGCTCTGGAGACTCTCCCAGCACTCCCTCAACACAGGGAGAAGAAAAACAAATTTTCCTTTGTTTTATGGAATGAGTTTGTAGACTCCTGTTCTCTGTAACTAGTGACTTCGAGTATTCTGTTTTATCTAAGAAGTACAACGAAGGTCATGAGAAGCCTGAGTGGGCCTGGACTACACAGCTGCCTGGGCACCATAGTGAAGGTTACAAGATAAACCAGTGCAAGGAACTTTAGAGCAAAATCTAAATAACAGACATCTGTGTTGCTTGGCAATGGTCATGTGCAATCCTGAGTTTGTCCTGCCTCTGTATCCCTGCTTTCACACCACCATAAACTTGCTTTAAGCTAGCCCGCCCCTTTGGTGAAGTGTGTATAAAGTCAAGTGCTGTCTTTGTTCTGGGCCCAGTCTTTGGAGTGAGTCTGCTGGGCCTGAGTGCACTCAATAAAGATCCTCCTGTTTTAACCTGAGGTATCTCTCTCATCCTCCTGAATCCTGCAACAAAACCTCAGAATGGAAAAGGTATCTCTCTCATCCTCCTGAATCCTGCAACAAAACCTCAGAATAGGCAACAGAACTAGAATTTCAACCCGTGACTGCAGCCATGGAGGCTACCAAATCATGGGAGAGAGCTTCACAAGGCCTTGTGTGTTCACCCCTGGCACCAGTGTGCCCTGGATGTGGGACATGGGGTCAAGGGATTATTTTGAAGCTTTACAATTTAATGTCTTTCTATCTGGCTTTTGGAATTCCATGGGGATTTTTGCCTCTTTCTTTTTGCCAGTTTTTCTCTTTTGGAATGGGAATATTTACCCAATGACTGTGCTACTCTTGTATCTTAGAAATAAATAATTTATTTTTGATCTTATATGCTCACAAGTGGACGGAACTTGTCTTGAGTCTCAAATGAGACTGGACTTTTTGAGTTGATGCTAGAATGAGGCTAGACATTTTTTGACTATTGGAAGGATAATTTTATTTTGCAATGTGAAAAGAACATGACATTTGAGGAGCCAGGGATGGAATGATATGGATTTTATGTTACTTTCCTCAAAATCTCATTAAAATGTAATCGCCAGTGTTGGAGGTGGGGCCTGGTGGGAGCTTCAGGATTATGGGTGTGGATCCCTCACAAATGGCTTGGTGGCATCCTCATGGTAATGACAGAGTTCTCACTCTGAGTTCACAGGAAATCTGGTGTTTAAGAATCTAAGACTTGCCCCCTTTTGCTCCTGCTCTTGCCGTGTTACACACTGCCTCTTTTTTTTTTTTCATCTTCTACCCTGATAGTAAGCTTCTTGAGGCCCTCACCAGAAGTAGATGCCAGCATGATACTTTCTGTACAGCCTGTAGAACCATGAGCCAATTAAACCAGTTTTCTTTATAAATTATCCTGCCCCAGGTATTCCTTTATAGCAATACAAAATGAATTAACACAGGCCACATTTAAGACAATTTCTCAGTTTTTCTTAGCCTTAACTAACCTAAATACTATCAACCAAAATGTAACGAGGGCAGATCTCAATAGACTTAGAGATTCATTTTGCCAAGGTTGAGTATACACATGGAAAAAAGAAACACAAGTTACAGTAGGAACTATGTCCTGTACTTTTCCAAAGAAGATTTGGAGAACTTTAGTATTTACTGGGGAAAAGAGGAAGTGAGATGGAAAGAAAAAAGGAACAAGCAGAAAGAGAGGGGGCAGCCAATGGTGTGAATGGTTACTTTCTCCTGAGGTTCTAATGCTCAATGAATCTACATTTTGCCTGTGAAAAGAAAGGAGCAGGGGAAAAGTCAATCATGCATTTGTCTCCCACTCAGTAAATCTACATTTTACACATGATAAACTAAGCATGTAAAATTATAGTGATCTGTTTGAGAGTAAAAGGAAGGCAATTTTTGCATGACCAAGTTCCCAAGCTTAACTTTTTCTTTTGGCATAGTGAGCTTGGGGTCCCAGTATTGTATTTTTCTTTCACAATACAAAAGCAATCTATGAAAGCATGTTAAGATACAGTTGATATTATCATCGAAATGAGACATTATATACAGATGTCATAAGGCTACTTCTTGTTTTTATCCTTTATTCAGTCACTAAAAATCTCCTTGCACACTGTGGAAAGAAAAATAGACTTCATGTTAAAAGCTAAAACTTAGTATATTTTATTCTTTCCATAGAATTGATTTGAAGACTGGCCTCATACCCCATTTGCAGTGAAGGACTGAACCTGGCTTAGAGGTAAGCCCTCGATAACTACAAACAGGTGGCTGGCTGGCTGAGTAGCACACACTTAATCCACACTTGCTATAGTCAAAGACAGACATATTTTTCCAGCATAGGCATTTCCCTGACACTAATATCAGTGAACATGCTCTGTGCGCCTATCATGATTGTATAAACTTTGATCACCATTGCTTCATCTTTCATGCTCACAGACTGAGTGATCCTTTTGCCCTTCCACATGTGGCCATCTCTCTCTCTCTTCAATAATTCAACTTTATTAGTCTCCATACTTTCTTCCTCATATGTATATATATGATATTATTTATTTATTTATTTCTCAGAGACAGGGTCTCATTCTATTCCCTGGCTGGAATGCAGTGGCATGACCATAGTTCACTGCAGCCTGGACTCCTGGTCTCAAGCAATCCTCCTACCTCAGCCTCCAGAACAATAGCTGAGACTACAGATGTGTGCCACCATGCACGGCAAAGTTTTAAATTTTTTGTAGAGACAGGGGCTACCTATGTTGCCCTAAGCTTGTCTCAAACTTCTGACCTGAAGTGATTCTCCCACCTTGTCCTCCTAACGTGCTAGGATTCCAGGTCTGAGCCACCATGACTACCAGACTTTCTTCAACTCCGTTCTCTTTTGAGGAAGATAAAAAACATCTGTATCTCATTTTCCAAATGTGGAGGCTCCATTGTTTAGACCAAAGGCAAAACAATGATTTCTGTATTCCGGAAAGCTTTCCTTCTGACCCCAGCATTCTCCAGGCTCCAAATGCTCATTGAACAATTGTATTCATGGATTGATGCAGCACTTCTTCAATTCTAATGTGCACGTGTGCTGCCTGGGGATTTGCTTAAAATACAGGGGCTAATTCAGTAGGTCCAGTGGGGCCCAACATTCTGCATTTTTTAGGAAGTTCCTGGGTGATGCTGCTGGTGTATACACCACTCTCTCAGTAGTGATACATGAGTGCAATAATTGTTAGAGCCTTTCTCTGTGTCAGAAGAAAACGTTCTGAGAAGAGTGTATTCTTTCTATTCCATCCTTGTCTCCAAAAGCATGAATTCCCACTTTTTCACATTGGCATAAATTTATTTTTCTAAGAAAAAAAACACACACCCACACAAGATTTCACCACAATTTATTTATGTACATTTAACATTAATAAAATTTGGAAGAGCTTAATGTTTGCTGAATATATTGAAAAGTATTTATTATATATTTCTTGTGATAACCTGAAACTTATCATCAAGGCATGTACAATGTATTAGGCTGTTCTTGTACTGCTATAAATGAATATCTGAGAGTGGGTAATTTATAAGAAAAAAAATGTTTAATTGGCGTATCTTTCTGCAGGCCATACAGGAAGCATGGCCCAGGAATCTGGTCAGCTTCTGGGGCATCCTCAGGGAGCCTTTACTTTTGGTGGATGGCAAAGCTGGAGCAGGCACGTCACATGGTAAAAGCAGGAGCAAGACAGAAGAGAAGGCATTACCCTTTACAACAACCAGATCTCTCAAGAACTCACTATTGTGAAGACAGCAACGAGCTGTAAAAGATCCACCCCCATGGCCCAAACACCTCCCACCAGGCTCCACCTCCAGTATTGGAGGTTACAGTTCAACATGAGATTTGTAGTGAGGTCATATATTCAAACCATATCATACATACATAAAATGAAATTGGCAAATAACTGGGATGATACCTAATGGGGGGGACCCAAGCTAAAGACAAAGCTATCTGATGCTATAAAGTTTTTCAAAACGATACAAATGGGGACCAATACATTCAACTATCTCTAGTCCCAGCTCTGGCAAAAGTTTGTCCCAAGGGCTAAGTATCTGTGCCATTCCAATATGTGAATGAAGAGATGGGAAATTTGGTTTATAGTTAAAAATCTAGTCCTGGGGGTTATGGGATATAAGACTTATTCTTACATTAAAGAGTTAGAACTAGATATCAAGGTAAGTAAATTCAGTATGTGTCTCCTCCAATGGCAGGGGAAAAAGAAGGAACACAATCCATTTAAAGGTAGACCTAGTTGGGACATGACATTAAGTCTCATTAAGTTGTTTTAGTAAGCTGTATACCTCCTTCCTTAGATCAGTTTAAGAGATTTCAGGAAAAATCAGGTATGTTTCTCTTTACAGATTATTTTACTATGCACCAATGGGGATTGCAGCTCCAGTATAAATAAGAGATTCCACCATTTTATCTCACTTGAATAAAATAACTATCTGTGTCTCAGGGCTTCCCTATTTCTTCATTAACATTATTTTTTATATCCTTTTGTGGCAAATGTGGACATTTTATGACTTTTGGCAAGACATTTTGAAAGTCTAAACTGTATTTACATGTATTTCTTGTCACCGTGATGACTGGACATTTTTAGGGAGAAGAAACATTTCTTTCCCACTCCTGATGGTTCTTCCAAATAGCAGGGAAGCTCCGCTAGTTGGTTATGCTGCCTCTCTCCACTTCCTCACACACCTATTGCTGAGTACTGGAAAAAACTGTCCATGAAAACCTGGTTCCTTTTCTCCTTATTTGTGGGATCTGCTTGCCTACAGAAGTCATACGCTCTTAGGCATGTGATCCATTTAAATGCAAAGGCTCCGTCCCCTGGAGAGACTTATGGTGGTCCAAGGCTGTGGGTGACCAGGAGGTTATGTTGCTCTGATTCTGGCATCAATTGTAGGAAATCCATTGTTGGCACATGCTCAAGCCACGTTCTCCAAATTTATTAGTGACCAAAGTGATATTTTGGTTCCTAACTACAGGATCTTTTGTCATACTTCTCTGTTGTTTCACACTTCGTCAGAGAAGAGTGGTAATATTTACTTGGTATTCCTTTGAACCTCAGCATTATTCATCTTCATTAACATTCAGAGAACTCCAGAAGGCTGGTTCCAATAGGAAATATGTGCTTTCTTCCTTATGATTATGTGTACGTGGACGGTAATATTTATTAATAAATGTCTCAAAATCAAGACTTGGGGAACTTGGCTTGAGAAAATTGAAATGCAACTTCAACTTCATCCCTGAATAAACTTTGGAACTCAAGCTCTTCTGATTTCAGTGACCTCACATATAAAATGGGGTTCAGATCTGTACTGTACTTAAAGCTTGGCTGAGAGGTTAGAATTGAATGTGAAAATATATTGAAAATTATAAAACAACACAAATGTATGTCATTATTCTAATAATTCCTCATGTGTATGTAGGAAACACACATTGGTAAAGTAAATGGCATTACTTTTGATTTTATTCAATTTGTTTCCCTTTATAGAAAGCTGGAATAAACCATTTTTTCCTTTTAGAAACACTATTACTCTTTATTGATTGTGTCAGATTCTTATTGTATACTATAATGTGCACTTTCTTCTAGGGTGACTTTTTATGAGCATTAAGAATGGATCATTTTTATATGTAAGTTCTAAGGTAGGCTGAGAAGTATTTTCTAGTCACATAAGGTCTTTAAAAGTGAATTATGTTTATACCACTTACATAGCTTTTTTTAATGATGTAAATAGCACCTTGTTTTATTATAACAAATTTTTAGACTTAATACTTTTAGTTATACGAAGTGTTAAATGACATTTGTTAGCCTATTTTAGTGTAGGCACTTTAAAATGTCAGCCAAACAGATGTTCCACTATAAACATGAATAACAATGAGGGATAGTAAGACTAAATATAGGATATTTTATTATGTTAATATTAATATTATTTAAAATTCAGTAGTGATAACATTGTAGATAATTAATGAAGATGACAAGAAAGACTCCCAAGTTTATAATTTACAAAAAAAGTTGTAATTGGTTTAGTTATTTAAGTTAAAAAGTAATTTATTAATTTTGAATGGCAAGGATATAGGAATAAAGTTAAGTAGATATGACTTACAGTGTCATTTCTGACTTTGCTTCTAATGTTATTCTGACCCAGTTAAATCTCAGTACCATATCATGTTCAATACTCAAGTAGATGCTATAAATTGATTATATATGTGTATTTACATATGTGTGTATATGTGATGTATAATAAAAAGTGGGAGGAAGGAAAATCTATGCTCTCTAGAAAAGAAAAACATAAATGTCATTTTCCTACAGTTTGTGCTTCATAAGTGAAGGAGAAATAAAATCCTTTATAGACAAGCCAATGCTGAGAGATACTGTCACCACCAGGCATGACTTACAAGAGCTCCTGAAGGAAGCACTAAATACAGGAAGGCAAAACCAGTACCAGCCACTGCAAAAATATATCAAATTGTAAGGACCATCAACACTATGAAGAAACTGAATCAACAAATGGGCAAAATTAGCAGCTAGCGTCATAATGACAGGATCAAATTCACACATATCAATATTAATCTTGAATGCAAACGGGCTAAATGCCCCAATTAAAAGACACAGATTGGCAAACTGGGTAGAGTCAAGATCATTTGGTGTGCTGTATGCAGGAGACTCACCTCGTGGAAAGACACAAGTAGGCTCAAAAAAAAAAGGGACGGAGGAAAATTTTCCACGCAAAAGGAAAGCAAAACATGCAGGGTTGCACTCCTAGTCTCTGATAAAACAGATTTAAAACCAACAAAGATTAAAAAAAAGACAAAGAAGGGAATTACATAATGGCAAAGGAATCAATGCCACAAGAAGAGCTAACTATCCTAAATATATATGCACCCAATACAGGAGCACCCAGATTCATGAAGCAAGTTCATAGAGACCTACAAAGAGACTTAGACTCCCACACAATAAGAGTAGGAGAATTTAACACCCCACTGTCAATATTAGACAGATCAATGAGAGAAAATCAGCAAGGATATTCAGGACTTGAACTCAGTTCTGCACCAAGGGGATCTAATAGACATTTACATAATTATCCACCCCAAATCAACAGAATATACATTCTGCTTAGCACCACATCACACTTATTCTAAAATTGAGCACATAATTGAAAGTAAAATACTCCTCAGCAAACGCAAAATAACGGAAATCTCAGACCACAGTGCAATCAAATCAGAACTCAAGATTAAGAAACTCACTCAAAACCACACAACTACATGGAAACTGAACAACCTGCTCCTGAATGACTACTGGGTAAATAACAAAATTAAGGCCGAAATAAATAAGTTTTTGAAACCAGTGAGAAGAAAGACACAACTTACCACAATTCCTGGGACACATTTAAAGCAGTGTTTAGAGGGAAATTTATAGTGCTGAAATGCCCACAGGAGAATGCAGGAAAAATCTAAAATTGACACCCTAACATCGCAATTAAAAGAATTAGAGAAGCAAGAGCAAATAAATTCAAAAGCTAACAGAAGACAAGGAATACCTAAGATCAGAGCAGAACTGCAGGAGATAGACACACAAAAAACCCTTCAAAAAAATCAACGAATCCAGGGGCTGATTTTTTGATAAGATTAACAAAATAGATAGAACACTAGCCAGACTAATAAAGAAAGAGAGAATAATCAAATAGACACAATTTAAAAAATGATAAAGGGGATAAAACCACTGATTCCACAGAAATACATACTATCATCAGAGAATACTACAAACATCTCTACACAAATAAATTAGAAAACCTAGAAGAAACTGATAAATTCCTGGACACATACACCCTCCCAAGACTAAACCAGGAAGAAGTCAAATCCCTGAATAGAACAATAACAAGTTCTGAAATTGAGGCAGTAATTTATAGCCTACCAAACAACAACAAAAAAACCCAGCACCAGATGGATTCACAGCCGAATTCTACTAGAGGTACAAATGAGAACTGATATCATCCCTTCTGAAACTATTCCAAACAATAGAAAAACAGGGACTCCTCACTAACTCATTTTATGAGGCCAGCATGATCCTGATATGAAAACCTGGCAGAGATACAACAAAAAAAGAAAATTTCAGGCCAATATTCCTGATGAACATTGATGCAAAAATCCTCAATAAAATACTGCAAACCAAATACAGCAGCACATCAAAAAGCTTATCCACCACAATCAAGTCAGCTTTATCCCTGGGAGGCAAGGCTGCTTCAACATACACAAATCAATAAATGTAATCAATCACATAAACAGAAACAATGACAAAAACCACATGATTATCGCAATAGATGCAGAAAAGACTTTTGATAAAATCTGACACCTCCTCATGCTAAAATATCTCAATAAAATAGGTATTGATAGAACATATCTCAAAATAATAAGAGCTATTGATGACAAACCCACAGCCAATATTATACTGAATGGGCAAAAGCTGGAAGCATTCTCTTTGAAAACTGGTACAAGACAAGGATGACCTCTCTTACCACTCCTATTTAACATAGTATTGGAAGTTCTGGCTAGGGCAATCAGGCAAGAGAAAGAAATAAAGCATATTCAAATAGGAAGAAAGGAAGTCAAATTGTCTGTCTTTGGAGATGACGTGATTGTGTATTTAGAAAACCCCATCATCTCAGCCTAAAATATCCTTAAGCTGATAAGCAACTTCAGCAAAGTCTCAGGATACAAAACTAATGTGCAAAAATCACAAGCATTCTTATACACCAGTAACAGACAAACAGAGAGCCAAATCATGAATGAACTTCCATTCACAATTGCTTCAAAGATAATAAAATACCTAGGAATCTAATTTACAAGGGATATGAAGGACCTCTTCAAGGAGAACTACAAACCACTGCTCAGTGAAATAAAATAGGACACAAACAAATGGAAGAACATTCCATGCTCATGGATAGGAAGAATCAATAGAAAATGGCCATACTGCCCAAGGTAATTTATAGATTCAATGCCATCCCCATTAAGCTACCAATGACTTTCTGCACAGAATTGGAAAAAACTACTTTAAAATTCATATGGAACCAAAAAAGAGCCTGCATTGTCAAGACAATCCTAAGTCAAAAGAACAAAGCTGGAGGTATCACACTACCTGACTTCAAACTATACTACAAGGCTACAGTAACCAAAACAGCATGGTACTGGTACCAAAACAGAGATATAGACCAATGGAACAGAACAGAGCCCTCAGAAACAATACCACACATCTACCACCATCTGAGCTTTGACAAACCTGACAAAAGCAAGAAATGGGGAAAAGATTCCCTATTTAATAAATGGTGCTGGGAAAGTTGGCTAGCCATGAGTAGAAAGCTGAAACTGGATCCTTTCCTTACTCTTTATACGAAAATTAATTCAAGATGGACTAGAGACTTAAATGTTAGACCTAATACCATAAAAACCCTAGAAGAAAACCTAGGTAATACCATTCAGGACATAGACATGGGCAATGACTTCATGTCTAAAACACCAATAGCAACGGCAACAAAAGCCATAATTGATAAATGGGATCTAATTAAACTAAAGAGCTTCTGCACAGCAAAAGAAACTACCATCAGAGTGAACAGGCAACCTACAGAATGGGAGAAAATTTTTGCAATCTACTCATCTGTCAAAGGGCTAATATCCAGAACCTACAAAGAACTCAAACAAATTTACAAGAAAAAAACAAACAACCCCATCAAAAAGTGGGCAAAGGAGATGAATAGATATTTCTCAAAAGAAGACATGCATACAGCCAACAGACACATGAAAAAATGCTCGTCATCACTGGCCATCAGAGAAATGCAAATCAAAACCACAATGAGATACCATCTCATACCAGTTAGAATGGCAATCATTAAAAAGTCAGGAAACAACAGGTGCTGGAGAGGATGTGGAGAACTAGGAACACTTTTACACTGTTGGTGGGATTGTAAACTGGTTCAACCATTGTGGAAAACATTATAGTGATTCCTCAAGGATCTAGAACTAGAAATACCATATGACCCAGCCATCCCATTACTGGGTATATACCCAAAGGATTATAAATCATGCTGCTATAAAGACACATGCACACGTATGTTCATTGTGGCACTATTCACAATAGCAAAGACTTGGAATCAACCCAAATGTCCATCAGTGACAGACTGGATGAAGAAAATGTGGCACATATACACCATGGAACACTATGCAGCCATAAAAAAGGATGAGTTCGTGTCCTTTGTAGGGACATGGATGCAGCTGGAAACCATCATTCTTAGCAAACTATCACAAGAACAGAAAAGCAAACACCACATGTTCTCACTCATAGGTGGGAATTGAACAATGAGATCACTTGTCTCGGGAAGGGGAACATCACACACTGGGGCCTATTATGGGGAGGGGGAAAGGGGGAAGGATTGCATTGGGAGTTATACTTGATGTAAATGACGAGTTGATGGGTGCTGACGAGTTGATGGGTGCAACACACCAATATGGCACAAGTATACATATGTAACAAACCTGCACACTGTGCACATGTACCCTAGAACTTAAAGTATAATAAAAAAAAAATTTCTAGGCTGTTAACGTAGAAAAATCAGAAACATAGAAAAATCAGAAATAATACAGAGCAAGCCTTCAGCCCTATTAGTGAATGACTCAAAGTCTCTTTATTGTAGGATGGGTAATTAAAATATAATTTTATCCTTACTGTTTATATTTATCTTGTGATGCAAATAAGGTATTGAATTTTAAAAAATTAGTGAAACTGCCATTTAGCTTGGGCTTTTATCAAGAGGGCAGACTGAGTAGACCTTTTAATTTTCATTGATATTTAAATAAGAAACGTAATTTTTAATTAGAACAAATAGAAAATAATATTCTATTTGAAGAATGGTACAAAGATGATAATTTGATGAATCATATCAATTAGTACTTGGTTAGCGCATACAATACGTTAGCTAAGATTCTAAGCCGTTACACACACACACACACACACACACACACACACATAGAGAGACATCATACATAAGAGTTTAAAATGAGGAACACAGGGATTCTTGAGCAGTGACAAATTGACATATTTTCAATCTTACTTGGTAACTTTAAAACTATCATGAAAGTCTACTGTTTTGGCTTACAACAACTAAATGCACATAAAGGTATTAAATAACTTTATTAGAAAGCTTGACTAACTCTGCCTGGAAATAAATGTGTAGCACAATTGAAAAGTAACCAAAGGACACACTATTATAAAATACCACACAAAAGTATTTTAAAGGAAAAAAATATATTAGGACTAAAAGATGCCACTAAATTTGTCACCACAGAAATACAACAGAGCACATTTTTAGGCACTGTGATATGTTAACAGAATATTAATTTATGTGTAAACACAGTCCCGTGTGCTCATCATTACAGGAAAAAAACTTTTAAAACTAATAAATTAATTCAGTAATGTTGCAGGATACTACATCAATGTACAAAACAATAAATAGCATTTCTATACACTTACAACAAAATATATGGGAAAAATTAAGCAAATGCCATTTGCCATAACATCAAAAATAATACTTATAAATATAACTAAGATGGTAAAATATTTGTACAATAAAAACTCTAAAATAGTGGTAAAGGCAATTATAGAAGAGACCAAAAAGAACTTAGTGTTCACGGATTGGATAAATTAATATTAAAACATTCATACCACAAAAAGTGATATAAAGATTTAAAGCAATCTCACTGGGTGTGGTGGCTCACACCTGTAATCCCAGCACTTTGGGAGGCTGTGGCGGGTGCATTGCTTGAGGTCAGGAGTTCATGACCAGTCTGGCCAACATGGTGAAACCCCGTCTCTACTAAAAATACAAAAAAAGTCAGCCAGGCATGGTAGTGTGCACCTGTAATCCCAGCTACTCAGGAGACTGAGGCAGGGGAACTGCTTGAACCAGGAAGGTGGAGGTTGCAGTGAGCCGAGATCACCTCACTGCACTCCAGCCTGGGCCCTGGGCAACAGAGTGAGACTCCATCTCAAAATAAATAAATAAATACATAAATAAATAAATAAATATAAAAATTAAAGCAATCTCTATCAAAATTAAAATATCATTTTCCAGAAAAATAAAAAAT
Source organism: Macaca fascicularis (assembly GCF_037993035.2). NCBI lineage: Eukaryota > Metazoa > Chordata > Mammalia > Primates > Cercopithecidae > Macaca > Macaca fascicularis. The sequence goes on from NC_088384.1 coordinate 61,654,448, forward strand.
TTCTGAAGTTTGTGTGGAATTAGAAAAGACCCAAAATAATCAAAGAATTTTGAGCAAGAACAAAGCTGAAGGCATCAAACTTCTTAATTTCAAATGATACAACAAAGTTATAGTCATCAAAACAGCATGATATGGGCATTAACACAGACACATAGGCCAACGAAACTGAATAGAGAGCTCAGAAATATCCATCTGAATACAGTCAACTAATTTTCAACAAAGACACACAAATACACCGTGAAGAAAGAATAAACTGTTCAATAAATGGTGATGGGAAAACTGGATATACACATGCAAAAAAAATTTAACCCATCTTTTACAGAATACACAAAAATTAACTTACAAGGAATTAAAGACTTAAATATTGAACCTGAAACCATAAAACTTTTGGAAGACAACATTGGGGAAAATTCTTTGGCATTGTTTGCAGTAATAATTATTTTTTGTATTTGACACTAAAAGCCCAGGGAGAAAAAAAAGTGAGACTACATCAAACTAAAAAGTGTCTACTGCAGAGCAAAAGACAGTCAATCAATTTAAAAGGCAACCCACAGAACCGGAGAAAAATACTTGTAAGGCAAATATCAGATAAAGGGTTAGTATTCAAAATCTGTAAGAAATTCATAAAATGCAACCCCCTCAAAATAAAAATAACAATAAAAATAACACATTATTTTTAAAAGTAGCCAAATAATCTAAATAGATCCTTTTTCAAAGAAGCCATTAATAATCATCAGGAAAATGCAAATCAAAACCAAAATGAGATAGCACCTCAAACACATGTTAGGGTAATGTTTATTAAAAATTCAAAACAAAACAAATTTTATCAATGGTGGAGAGAAAAGGGACCTTGTACACTGTCACTGGGAATGTAAATTGGTAAAGCCATTAAGGAAAACAGCATGAAGATTTATCAAAACATTAAAAATAAAACTATCATATGATTCAGGAATCCTACCTCTGGTTAAATATCCAAAGAACAGAAAATCACATATTGAAGAGATATCTTCACTCCTATGTTTCCTGAAGCATTATTCACAATAGACAAGATATGAAAACAACAAAAATGTCCATTAACACATAAATGAATAAAGAAAATGTCATAAAGCTAGGCATGTAGCTCATGCCTATAATCCCTGTATTTTGGGAGGCTAAGGCAGGAGGATTGCTTGAGGCCAGGAGTTCAAGACCAGCCTCGGTAACATAGCAAGACCGTGTTCCTACAAATTAGCTTGGCATGGTGGTGCACCCCTGTAGTTCTAACTACTTTTGAGGCTGAGGTGGGAGAATGATTTGAACCCAAGAGTTTGAGGTTTCAGTGAGCTATGATAATGCCACCGCACTCCAGCTTGGGGAACAAAGATGGACAACTGTCTCCAATAATAACAAAAGATAAATTAATATAAATATGTGCATACAGCATGGAGGCTATATTAATAATAATGTATAAGTAAATTATATTAGTGAAGTAGATCTCAAATGTTCTCACCATACACCAAAAAAACCCTAGTGAGTATGAGAAGTAATTGACATGCCGTTGAGCTTGATTTTGGTAATTTTACAATGTGTGTGTGTGTTTGTGTGTCTGCGTGCATGTGTGTATATCTCAAAACATTATATTGTGCACCCTAAATATATAAAATTTTTGTCAATAATATGCCAATAGAGGTGGGAAAGTATCAAGTATAACCAAAACAGTATCTAGCCACATATAAATTTCATTTAAAACCCTTTAAAATAAATTCTAGATTAAATTTAAAATCCAAATTGACATAATTTTTTTTTAGTCAGGGAGGTTAAAATGAGCAAGCATGGCTTAAAAGCTAGAATTGAATATTTAGCTAAAGTATCATTCATAAACAGAGTAAATAAAATATTTTCAAAAGTAAAAACATTGAGAGATTTGATTACCTAAAGAAGATTTTTTAAGCGTATACTTCAAAAGGAGAGGAACATTTTCTTGTACAAAGTTAACATAAAAATAAAAGTGTTAAAGACTTGATATTGAAATGTCAATCTATGATGGACATTGAACTGAAGAAACTACATAGTCCTTAGATGCCTCAGTTTCAGAAGCATAAAAATATAATAAAAGTGCAATTCCATGCATTTTGTTTAAACTCAATAAGCTAAATTTGGGGTGACTTGAACAATTCAACTATAGAATGAGTTTACTTTTTAGAAATATTTTTCATCACCAACACATTAAAAATTTATAGCACGTTAATCCCATTTTCTGGAGAATATTAACCATTCTTTTATCAGAGCTGATTTGTACCAGTGGAACAAGAGTGGCATAGACATTGCCTACAAGGTTCTGGATGCTCAGGATGACTGAGTTATACGTCCATAACAGGGCTGAAGAGGATGAGATGATAAGGTTCACCCAGTACATGACCACAGAGCAATTCACCAGTAGCAGGATGATCTGGGTAACCCTTCTCTCTGGTGAGGATCTTGGGGAGTGGCTAGTACTGTGAAGATGCTGGGATCACCTCTGATGCTTGGACAAAAAGATCACCATGTATGCACTTGAGAGCAGCGTAATCCTACAAGGAAGACATCCCTGGATAATGTCAGAATAAAAAACACTCCTCACATGATGGGCTTCATGGGAGAAGGTGAGCAGTATTTGCTGACCTTAAGTAGATTGGTCTGGGTCACAATGGAAGAAGCCACAGTGAAGAATATTATGTTACTACTGAAAGACAAATTGAGGGAACAAAAAAAAAAGAAAAAGAAAAGAAAAAAGAGGACACTGACAATGTTATTTGTAAATTTATGTTTAAAGCTTGCCAACCACAAGTTGCTGAGGCTGATTGTGCTGGCCTGGTGTATACTCAGGAGACAGGTGGTACAGATGGTACAGGTGGTACAGATACACAGGCCCCTCGTCACTTTGTTTATGTAGATCAAGGACTTGCATTTGAAGTTATTCCCAAAATGCAGGGATTCAAGCATATCTGGAGGCAAAACATCCACTACAATGAGGATCATCACTACCTGAATGAAGGCCAAGTGACAGCTGATCAAGTCATATGGCTTAGGTTTGTGATGCTGAAGGAGTTCACGTGAAGATGTGGAAGAAAAGCAAAAAGGTGTTGGCTGAAAGTCCAATGGCAGATTCAGGAAAAAAAAAAATTTAAGCATAACTGAAGTGAAAAGTGTGTTCATATTAATGACAAAAATAAACATATTTCATATATCTGGGAACAAAACAATGGATCTCACATTATCAATGTTTGTTCTTCAGCGTCCAAAATGATCACATCATTATTTTAATTTTACCCACTTCTTCTTGGTTAACTCTATCTCATATAAATTCTACATAATCCAATCTCTGTACTGTTTTCTACACCAAATAACTTATATATGTAAAACATCAACACATTCATAATTATGCCTGTGTAGATGCACAATTTCTAAACTTCTATTACACCTATGCCTCTCTTTTTAGAAATCATATCCTTGTTGTTTAATATTTCTGCATTCTATATTAAGCATCTAGAACGGTAAAGAACATGTAAAATTGCTCAATGGTATTTGCTCAGTTAAATTAAATAAAAATTTATTCTAATAGGAAAGAATCACCAATAAACAAATGCTAATATCCAATTGACTGTTTCTCACATCCCATCACTTTGATACATCTCATTTCATCATCACTCTCTTGTGATTTTGGACTTGGTAATTCTACTGAATGCACTATAATAATTAATGATAATATCCTTATTTTCAATCAGCTGATTCTCAATCTTGATTTCATCTGAAACCTTATATTTCCTTTGCCATGAACTGTGAAATATTCTCAGTATCTAAGAATTAAAATGAACATACTTAAGGGGCTTTATTGCCCCTTAAAGATTATATTGTGTTTACCAATAATCTAATTCTTCTACCTAAAAATGATGCTGATTTTCTCCAAGTTTATTTTTCATCCCAGAAATATTTTATAAGACTCTCTTCCTCTCAGTACAGGAGTGCCACCTCTCAATTATCAAGAAAAAAATTGCCACTTTAGTCACTGCTTGACAAGCATGAACTTGCACCTAAATAATCACATGTTGATTCTTTTCCTGAGACATCACTTACTGCAGGGATACTCTCAAATGCCTAGAAAAATACTGTCTCCAATAGTAAAGATAATTCCCCTAAAGTTTTCTCAGAATATCTCCAATACCAGAATATCTTGTAAAGTTTCACAGAATGATGATGCAGTTACTGTCTCATGTTATTTAGCTTGGGTTCGGGCATCATTATTTCATCAGTTGAATTTAATCCAGAACTAAGAACAGTTTAGCTTCATGACATAGAGAAATAGAAAACTACCACCTTCACTCAGATTCTTACGAGATGAAGGTGTGTCCATCTCTATATTCAAGGACACTTATTACTATACTGTCCCATAAATATAAACACGTAAGGCAAAGCAGAAATGTTGACAGTTAGCATTCTTGGCTAATAATCAGGCTAGGCTGATTGATGACTGAGGTAGAAAATTGCCTTAAAGCCAACTGACACATATATAAAATAAGACATACATTGTATAGTTAATTAAATAATTGTTACTTTTTTAAAGGCTTAATCTAGTAAGAGAACACGTTTATTTTAGCTGCAAGAACCAAACAACAGAGAGCTCCTACCAGCATACAGTGGCGCCCTTGGCACAGTTTTGTTCTACTAGCAATTTGGAACCAGAAATAGTATGTTCTCTAAATATTAGGATTACACTCCATTACCAGTAACAGAATAGTTGGGCATGGATTAATAATATGTGTACAATGATTTATTAACTATATGTAATTTTATTAGTATACTCCATGTTATAAACCATACATCAAAAAGAGATGATGTAAATAGTTACATAAAATAACATTGATAATGTTAGTATTTTCTTCTCTCACTACCAATAGATATTGAGCTCACCCTCTCTAATTCATGCCCTTCCCTCTGTTAGGTGGCCATCACACACTGAAAAGGACTCAACTTTCTGAATTATCAAATGGTGTATTTCTCCATGAGAACCTGAAGGGCATTGCTACTGAGCCTGGACAGGAAAGAACCATGGTCCCCATGGAACAGGTGTACAAATAATTACTTTTAATAATAAAATATTTTTATTGTATATTTTAAAAATATATCTCCATTGACACAACTGAACTGATTGTTGTCTTCAATATATCAAAAGTGTTTTATTTTTATGCAAATTTTAAACTGTGCATTGTTAATTTCTTCTAATGATTCTGGCAAATTTATTATGAAAAAATCATGGAATTTGCAATAACAGGATGACAAACTGGGAGAAATAAAATAAAAAATCCATAGAAGTTACTTACACTTTGGTCAGAGTACAAAAAATAATTGAGTTTTATTTAATACACTAAAAAAATAAAATCTGAACACATTTTAGCTCTCAATATGATAAGTGACAACTAGAGATTCCTAGGGCTAAGGGTAAAGCTATTCTCAGAGAACACACAATGCAAATTAAGTTCACTCTCATTTTACTGACTTTAATTTTAGGCTGTTCTGAATATCATAAGTCTCAAAGTGTAGACATAATCATGGATAATGATGGGAAAAATAACACCATTAAATGTACTAGGCAAAAAAAGACTGATCATAACATATGTGGGGTTAGCTCAGACATCTGAAGAAAAGATAAGGCATATAATGAAAAAAAGAAATCATTTACAAGAACCCAAGAACTATTTGTATAGAATGAATATGTTCCATTGAGGGGAAAAAAGTAGTTTGGTAAAATTTATTTTTTTACCTTCATCACAAGATTTAACTTTTAAAGTGGCTTTATTTTATAAATAATATTTGAATAGTGAATAATATTTTCACTTTGCCTTCTGTAGATTTAAGAATAAAATCTATTTTTAAAAACTGTTTTGTTATATTAATCAAAAGTGTCATTTTAAACATACATTTTTTCCATATTAATTGAGGAACCTTGTAAAACCTATAATGGGTCATAATAACAAAAGTAATTATGAGCATTTTGGGTGTCAACTTGAGGGGTTGATTGGCAAATAGCAATAAGTGGCAACCTCAAAAAGTCAGATGACAAATTTAGAAAATAAAAACTCATTTTTCACTAAAATTAATTTCATAAACATATCTTTTTAAGATACACAAATGCCAGAAGAATAACTAGATAAGCATCAAATGTTACTGATTTACTGCAGTGCATCAACAATTCTCTAGAAATTAAACTTAGTGTGGGGTGCAGCTGAAAGTACAACTCTTGCTGACAAGCATATTGCTAATTCTGAAACATTTAATTCTCAGCTGCCCTGGAGGAAAGCAAAGGCAGGGAAAGTGTCACTGCTGAATTAGGAGGCAGAAAAATAGCTGGAGAGACTTGATCACAAATTGTGTGCTATCAATTTTGAAAAACCCTAATAATACTACAGGAAAATTTTTCGTTTCTATTTTGTTTACTTTTTTCTGACCATCCCAACCAAGAAGACATCAATTAGTAGACACCCGTCTTTACTAAAGGCTTGAAAGTTTTATTTTTACTCATTATGTCCATATATATTACAGTGAAGAGATTGCAAGTCATAGCTATTAACTGTGTCAAATATTAAATTTGGAGGGATATTTCCAAGTGGGAAATTGAAATGTGAAGGAATGCATTCTTTTCTGTGTACACTAATTAAAAGCAATTGAACTTCTTTCTGATATTATCTTCCCTCAGTGCACAAAATGTGGACAGAATATTTAAAATGCTTTAATTAATTTATTTAATATTCACGGACATAATGATTTTGTGCTTTTAACTTTTCTGGAGAATTCTATGCCTTCATTGATCACAAATTTTTGACCTGAGTTTAGGCTGTTGGCCTAAAAACAGGCACACTTGCCCCACTACTGCCACTGCCAAAAACTGGTTCACTGGTGTCCAAGTCCCCAGCTAAACTTCAGCACAATTTCAACTAATATCTGCACCCTAAGCCACTGAGGAAATCACAGAAACCACTGACCCTATGTACTGCCAAAGAAGTCATAAAAAGATCACACTACCACGGGCACACAAAATCAAAGCCAGAGTAATTTCTGCAGTCAACAACATATATACATCCTTAGGAAAACATATTTTTCTACAAATGCAATTTTTAAAAATTGGAACACCAGATGTGTACATATCAATAGAATGACACAGGAGACATAAAAAAGCAGGGAAATATGACATCACCAAAGGACCACAACAATTGCCCAGTGATATAGTTTGGATGTGTGTCTCTGCCCAAATTTCATATTGAAATGTAATTCCCAAGGTTGGAAGTGGGGACTGGTGGGAGGTAACTGGATCATGGGAGTGGATTTCTCACGAATAATTTAGCACCATCCCTCTTGGTACTGTCCTCATAATAGTGAGTGAGTTCTCATGTGTTCTGTTCATTTAAAAGTGTGTAACACCTCCCCTTTGTTCTCTTTCTCCTGCTTTCACCATGTGATGTGTGTGCTCCCCCTTGGCCTTCTGCCATGATTGGAAGCTTCCTGAGGCTCCTCCAGAAGCAGGTGTCACTATTCTTCTTGTAATGTTTGCGAAACTGTGAGCCAATTAAACTTCTTTTCCTTATAAATTACCCAGTTTCAGACATTTTTTTATAGCAATGCGAGAATATGCTAATACATTCAGCAACAGACCCTAATATAAAAAGAATTGCTCAAAATGCCACATGAGGAATACAAAATATTGATTTGAAAGAAGCTCAATGAGATACAAGAGTGTAGGGAAAAGAAAAAAAGGTCAGACTGTTACTGTGTCTATGCAGAAAGGGAAGACATGAGAAATTCCACTTTGACCTGTACCTTGAAAAATTGCTTAGCTTAAATGCTGTTAATTTGTAACTTTGCCCCAGCCACTTTGCCCCAACTTTGTGCTCACAGAAATATGTGTTGTATGAATTCAAGGTTTAAGAGATCTAGGGCTGTACAGGACATGCCTTGTTAACAAAATGTTTACAAGCAGTACACTTGATAAAAGTCATCGCCATTCTCTAGTCTCAATAAACCAGCGGCACAATGCACTGCAAAAAGCTGCAGGGACCTCTGCCTTGAAAAGCTGGGTATTGTCCAAGGTTTATCCCCATGTGATAGTCTGAAATATGGTCTCATGGAATTAGAAAGACCTGACCATCCCCCAGCCCGACGCCTGTAAAGGGTCTGTGCTGAGGTGGATTAGTAAAAGAGGAAAGCCTCTTGCAGTTGAGATAGAGGAGGGCCACTGTCTCCTGCCTGCCCCCGGGAACTGAACGTCTCGGTATAAAACCCGATTGTACATTTGTTCAGTTCTGAGATAGGAGAAAAAAATGCCCTATGGCAGGAGGCGAGACATGTTGGCAGCAATGCTGCTTTGTTATTCTTTACTCCACTGAGATGTTTGGGTGGAGAGAAACATAAATCTGGCCTACGTGCACATCCAGGCATAGTACCTCCCCTTGAACTTAATTATGACATAGATTCTTTTGTTCACATGTTTTCTTTTTTTTTTTTTTTTTTTTTTTTTTTTTTTTTTTTTTTTTTTGAGACGGAGTCTCGCTGTGTCGCCCAGGCTGGAGTGCAGTGGCCGGATCTCAGCTCACTGCAAGCTCTGCCTCCCGGGTTTTTACGCCATTCTCCTGCCTCAGCCTCCCGAGTAGCCGGGACTACAGGCGCCCGCCACCTCGCCCGGCTAGTTTTTTGTATTTTTTAGTAGAGACGGGGTTTCACCGTGTTAGCCAGGATGGTCTCGAACTCCTGACCTCGTGATCCGCCCGTCTCGGCCTCCCAAAGTGCTGGGATTACAGGCTTGAGCCACCGCGCCCGGCCTTGTTCACATGTTTTCTTGCTGACCTTCTCCCTGTTATCACCCTGCTCTCCTACCGCATTCCTCTTGCTGAGATAATGAAAATAATAATCAATAAAAACTGAGGGAACTCAGAGACCAGTGCCAGTGCACATCCTTGGTATGCTGAGTACCGGTCTCCTGGACCCACTGTTGTTTCTCTATATTTTATCTCTGTCTTATTTCTTTTCTCAGTCTCTCGTCCCACCTGACGAGATATACCCACAGGTGTAGAGGGGCAGGTCACCCCTTCACAACAGAAATCTAGAAACAAATACAAAGAAATCAGAAAATCAATTCAGGATAAGAACCGAGAAATTTACCAGAGAGATCAATATTTTAAAGAAAAAGCAAGCAGAAAATCTGGAACTGAAAAAGTCATTGAAAGAAATACAAAATACATCGAAATCATTAATAATAAAATAATCAGAATAACAAATCTCAGAAATTGAAGACAAGTCTTTTGAAATTATCCAGTCAGACAAAAAAAAAAAAAAAAAAAAGAATAAGAATGAACATCTTCAAGATGTCTGGGACTACACAGAGTGATGGAACTTATGAATTATCGGTATTCCTGAGATCACCCTCTATTAGTCCATTTTTGCACTGCTGTAAAGAAATGCCTGAGACTGGATAATTTATAAAGAGAAGATGTTTAATTGACTCACAGTTCTGCAGGATATACAGAAAGCACAGTGGCTTCTGCTTCTAAGGAGGCTTTAGAAAGCCTCCAATCATAGCAGAAGGCAAAGGGGGAGTGAGGCACATCACATGGCTGGAGTAGGAGAAAGAGGCAAGGAAGGTGCACACTACACGGTTTCAATCAACCACATCTTACAATAACTCACTCACTCACTATTACAAGAACAGCACCAAGGAAATGATACTAAGCCATTTATGAGAAACTGCCCCAATGATCCAATCATTTTCCAGTAGGCCCCACCTCCAACATTGGGGCCCCACGTTCAACATAAGATTTGAGTGGGGACACAGATCCAAACCATATCACCCTCAGATGTAGATAGACCAAAACTTTAGAAAATATATATAATGAAATAATCAATGAAAACTTCCCGTTTATCAAGAGAGTCAGACATCCAGATAAAGGAGGCCCAGTGATCCCCAGGAAAATACATTGCACAAAGGACTTAACCACGGCATATTATATTCAGAAGATCTAAAGTAAAAGTGAAAGTATTTTAAAATTAGCGAGAGTAAAGTATCTAGTCACCTATAAACGAAACTGCATCAAACTAACAGCAGACTTTCCAACAGAAACCTTGCAGGCCAGAAGTGAACGAGATGGTATCTTCACAAAGTGCTTAAAGAAAAACACTGTCAGCCAGAAGTTTGTATCCTTTTGACAAGCTTCATAAATGAAGGAGAATTAAAGTTTTCCTTAGACAAGCAAATGCTAAGAGACTTTGTCACCACTAATCTAGTCCTACAGGAAATGCTCATAAGGGTCTTAAACATGGAAACAAAAGGTTGATATTCACAAAAATACACAAAAGATATAAAATTCACAGTTTGTATAAAACAATCACACAAGGAGCAAGGGAAAAATATAAAATGGCAACATGACAGAATTTCATCAAACCACAAAGTCAGAGAAAAAAAAAAGAAAAAAAGAAGTTAGGTATTGATGGAACATATCTCAAAATAATAAGAGCTATTTATGACAAACCCACAGCCAATATCATACTGAATGGGCAAAAACTGGAAGCATTCCCTTTGAAAACTGGCACAAGACAGGGATGCCCTCTCTCACCACTCCTATTCAACATAGTGTTGGAGGTTCTCGCTAGGGCAATCAGGCAAGAGAAAGAAATCAAGGGTATTCAGTTAGGAAAAGAAGAAGTCAAATTGTCCCTGTTCGCAGATGACATGATTTAGAGAACCCCATCATCTCAGCCCAAAATCTCCTTAAGCTGATAGGCAACTTCAGCAAAGTCTCAGGATACAAAATCAATGTGCAAAAATCACAAGCATTCTTATACACCAGTAACAGACAGAGAGCCAAATCATGAATGAACTTCTATTGACAATTGCTTCAAAGATAATAAAATACCTAGGAATCCAACTTACAAGGGATGTAAAGGAACTCTTTAAAGAGAACTACAAACCACTGCTCAGTGAAATAAAAGAGGACACAAACAAATGGAAGAACATACCATGCTCATGGATAGGAAGAATCAATAGAAAATGGCCATACTGCCCAAGGTAATTTATAGATTCAATGCCATCCCCATCAAGCTACCAATGACTTTCTGCACAGAATTGGAAAAAACTGCTTTAAAGTTCATATGGAACCAAAAGAGCCCACATTGCCAAGACAATACTAAGTCAAAAGAACAAAGCTGGAGGCATCACGCTACCTGACTTCAAACTATACTACAAGTCTACAGTAACCAAAACAGCATGGTACTGGTACCAAAACAGAGATATAGACCAATGGAACAGAACAGAGTCCTCAGAAATAATACCACACATCTACAGCCATCTGATCTTTGATAAACCTGAGAGAAACAAGAAATGGGGAAAGGATTCCCTATTTAATAAATGGTGCTGGGAAAATTGGCTAGCCATAAGTAGAAAGCTGAAACTGGATCCTTTCCTTACTCCTTATACGAAAATTAATTCAAGATGGATTAGAGACTTAAATGTTAGACCTAATACCATAAAAGCCCTAGAAGAAAACCTAGGTAATACCATTCAGGACATAGGCATGGACTTCATGTCTAAAACACCAAAAGCAATGGCAACAAAAGCCAAAATTGACAAATGGGATCTAATTAAACTAAAGAGCTTCTGCACAGCAAAAGAAACTACCATCAGAGTGAACAGGCAACCTACAGAATGGGAGAAAATTTTTGCAATCTACTCATCTGTCAAAGGGCTAATATCCAGAACCTACAAAGAACTCAAATTTACAAGAAAAAAACAAACAACCCCATCAAAAAGTGGGCAAAGGAGATGAATAGACATTTCTCAAAAGAAGACATGCATACAGCCAACAGACACATGAAGAAATGCTCATCATCACTGGCCATCAGAGAAATGCAAATCAAAACCACAATGAGATACCATCTCACACCAGTTAGAATGGCAATCATTAAAAAGTCAGGAAACAACAGGTGCTGGAGAGGATGTGGAGAAACAGGAACACTTTTACACTGTTGGTGGGATTATAAACTAATTCAATCATTATGGAAAACAGTATGGCGGTTCCTCAAGGATCTAGAACTAGAAATACCATATGACCCAGCCATCCCATTACTGGGTATATACCCAAAGGATTATAAATCATGCTGCTATAAAGACACATGCACATGTATGTTCATTGCGGCACTATTCACAATAGCAAAGACTTGGAATCAACCCAAATGTTCATCAGTGACAGACTGGACTAAGAAAATGTGGCACATATACACCATGGAATACTATGCAGCCATAAAAAAGGATGAGTTTGTGTCCTTTGTAGGGACATGGATGCAGCTAGAAACCATCATTCTTAGCAAACTATCACAAGAACAGAAAACCAAACACCACATGTTCTCACTCATAGGTGGGAACTGAACAATGAGATCACCTGGTCTCGGGAAGGGGAACATCACACACCAGGGCCTATTATGGGGAGGGGGATGGGGGACGGATTGCATTAGGAGTTATACCTGATGTAAATGACGAGTTGATGGATGCAGCACACCAACATGGCACAAGTATACATATGTAACAAACCTGCACGTTATACACATGTACCCTAGAACTTAAAGTATAATAAATAAATAAATAAATAAATAGAAAAAAAGAAGTTATAAAATAACTTGAAAACAATATAACAGGAATAAAATCTCATATATCACTGTTAACCTTGAATGTAAATAGAATAAATGCTCTACTTAAAATATAAAGATTGGTGGAATGAATTTTTAAAAACCATAACATAGCTATATGCTGCCTGTAAGATACTCATCTTACCCATAAAGACACATATAAACTAAAAATAAAGAGGTGGATAAAGATATTCCACACAAATGAAAATCAATAGTAAGCAAGACTAGCTATACTTAGATAAACACTGTACAACAAAACTAGTTTTATAAAAAGACAAAAAAGGTCATTATATAATGATAAAGAGATCAACTTAGCAAGAGGATATAACAATCCCAAATACATATACATCCAACATCAAGCACCCAAACTCAGAAATCTGATACTCCTAGACCTAAAAAAGAGATAGACAGCACACAATAATAGTGGAGGAATTCAACATCCTGTTCACAGCACCAGACAGATCATCAAGACAAAAATTAACAAACGTTGGTCTTAAATTAGACTTGAGACCAAATGGACATAACAGACATTTACAAAGCATTCTACCCAATATATATTCTTTTCATCAGCACACGGAACATTCTCTAAGACAGACTACAAGTAAGGTCACAAAACAAGTCGTAAATTTTAAAAAATCAAAATCATATCTAGTATCTTCTCAGGCTACAGTGGAGAAAAGCTAGAAATCAACAGCAAGAGGAACTTTGGAAACTATATAAATACATGGAAATTAAATAGCATGCTCCTGAACAGTCACTAGGTCAATAAAGAAATTAAGATGGAAATTAAACATTTTTTGAAACAAGTGAAAATAAAAACACAACATACCAAAACCTATGGTATACAGCAATAGCAGTGCCAAGAGGGAAGTCTTAAAATTAAATGCCTATATCAAAAAAGTAAAAGGACCACAAATTTACAAGCTAACGTCACACCTTAAGGAACTAGGAAAAGAACAAACCAAACCCAAAGTTAGCAGAAAAAAATAAATAACAAGGAACAGAACAAAAATAAATAAAATAGAACCCCCCCAAAATACAAAGGATCAATGAAACAAAAAAATTAGTTCTTTGAAGGTATACAAAACTGACAAACCACTAGCTAGACTAATAAAAAAAAAAAAAGAAGACCCAAATAAACACAATCAGAAATGACAAAGGAGACATTAAAACTGATACCACAGAAGTACAAAAGGTCACTAAAGACTATTACAAAAAACTATTCACAACTTAGATAACCTAGGGTAAATGGATAAATTCCTGAAAACACACAGTTTCCCAAGATTAAACCAGGAAAAAAGAGAATTCCTGAACAAATAATTGGTAATGAGATTGAAATCAGTAATAAAAAATCTCTCAACAAAAAAATACCAGGATCAGGAGGATTCACAGCCAAATTACACCAAACATACAAAAAAATTAATACCCATTCTTTTGAAACTATTCTAAAACATAGATAAAGAGGGAATCCTCAACAAAACACTAAAAAATGGACTCCAACAGCACATTAAAAAGATACTGCACCACGATCAGGTGGAATTTATCCCAAGGGTAGAAGGACAGTTCAACATATAGAAATCAGTAAGTGTGATATATCACATCAACAGAATTAGAAACAAAAACCATATGATCATCTCAACAGATGCAGAAAAGGCATCCAATAAAACTCAGCATCCCTTCATGATAAAAATCCTCAACAAACTAGGCATAAAAGAAATATACCTCAACATAACAAAGAGTATATATAACAAACCCACAGCCAACATCATACTTTTTAAAAAATAGAAACCTTTCAGATCCTCCTGTGTATCATTCACCTATAAGAATGTTGTAGTATTTCTGCTTATTACAAGAGGGCAGCTGATTAATATCAATCTCTTTTACTTTCTCCCACTAGAATCAGAAGACCTTTCAGAACAGGATTTTCTTGTTCACTTGTTTTACCTACATCCTTAGCAACTAGCACAGGGCCCTAAATAGAGAAATTTGAAAATATATTTAATGATGCTGGTAGAAATATTTCTGAGGACATGTTTTGTGCATAAGGAAATGAGTAAGAAGACCTCTTCCCACTTTTTGCAAAGACCTCAATCGTAAGGCTAAAATATGCATTACCTAAATTCTATCTCATTTTTTAATAATTCTATCTCATTTTTTAAAATTTTATATTCAGGGGGTACCTGTGCAGGTTTTTTATGTGGGTATATTTTGTGATGCTGAGGTTTGGGCTTCTAATGATCCTGTTGCCCAAGTAGCAAACATAGTACCCCACAGGTAATCTCCCAACGCTTGCTCCTATCCTCCCTCCCCTAATTTAGAGTGTCCCACATCTACTCTTCCCATTTTGTGTCCATGTGTACCCAACAACATCATATTTAATATGGGAAAGTTGAAAGCATTTCCTGTAAGAACTAGAACAAGACAAGAATGCCAACTTTCACTACTCTTATTCAACACAGTACTGGAATTTCTTGCCAGAGCAATCAGGCAGAAAAAAGAAATAAAATGCATCCAAATTGGAAAACAAGAAGTCAAGTTATCCCTGTTTGATGATGATATAATATTATTCCTGAAGAGCTCTAAAGACACCGCCAAAAATTCTTAAATTTGACAAAGGAAGCAGTAAAGCTTCAGGATACAAAAATTAATGTACAAATATCAGTAGTGTTTATAGACACCAATAATGACCCAGCCAAAGACCAAATCAAGAAAAAAAATTCCATTTACAATAGCTACAAAAAAATACCGAGGAGTATCTTTAACCTAGGAAAGACTTGTAGAAGGAGAACTATGAAACACTGATGAAAAAAATCCTAGATGACATAAACAAATGAAAAACCCCACGCCTATAAATTAGAATATGCAATATCATTAAAATGACCATACTGTTCAAGGCAAACTACAGATTCAACACAATCCCTATCAAATTACCAATGTCATTTGTCACAGAATTAGAAAAAAAATCCTAAAATTAATATGGAACCAAAAAAGGGCCTGAATAGCCAAAGCAATTCTAAGCAAGAAGAACAAAGCTGGAGGCATCACATTACCTGTCTTCAAATTATACTACAAAACTATAGAAACCAAAACAGCATGGTACTGGCATAACATAGACACATAGATCAATGGAGCAGAATAGATAACTCAGAAATAAAGCCCCATACCTACAACCAACTTATCTTTTAAAAAGTTAACAAAAAAATATTCTGGGAAAATGACACCCTATAAATAAGTGGTGCCAGTAAAATTGGATAACCACATGTGGGATAATAAAACTGGACCCATACCTCTCAACATATACAAAAATAAACTCAATATGGATCAAAGACAAAGTGTAAGACCTGAAACCACAGAAATCCTAGAAGAAAACTTAGGAAAAAGTCTTCCAGACAATGGTCTAAGCAAAGAATTTATGACCAAGTCCTCAAAAGCAAATGTAACAAAAATAAACAAACGAGACAATTAAACTGAAAAGTTTCTGCACAGCAAAAAAAAATAATAATAATTAACAAAGTAAACAGACAACCTACAAAGTGGGAAAATATATTTGCAAACTATGCATCCAATAAAAGGCTTACATCCAGAACTACAAGGAACTCTAACAACACAACAACAACAAAACAACAACAAACAACCCCATTAAAAAGTGGGCAAAGGATAAAACAGACATTTTTCAAAAGAGTACCTACAAGCAGTCAACAAACATGAAAAATGCTCAATATTTCTAATCAGAGAAATAAAAATTAAAATAGTACAACATAATCTTATACCAGTCAGAATGGCTATTATTAAAAAGTCAAAAAAAAAAAACCAGATGTTGGTGAGGATGTGAAGAAAAGGGAATGCTTATATACTGTTGGTAAAAATGTAAATAAGTACAACCTCAATGGAAGACAATATGGAGATTTCTCAAAGAACTAAAAACAGAACTACCATTTGACCCAATTCCATCACTGGGTATATACCCAAAGGAAAAGAAATCCGTATATCAAAAATATACCTGCACTCATGTTTATCACAGCACTATTCACAATTGCAAAAAAAGAAATAAACCTAAATGTCCATCATTGGAGAACTGGATATAGGAAATACTACTCAGCCATAAAATCACGTCTTTTGCAGCAATACTGGTGGTATTGAAGGCCATTATTGTAAGTGAAAAACTCAGAAACAGAAAGTCAAATACTACACGCTCTCACTTGTAAATGAGAGCTAAACAATGGATACATATGGACAAACAGAGTGAAATAATATACATTGGAGACTACAAAAGATAGGAGGGTTGGAGAGAGGTGATAGTTGAAAATTTACCTATTGGGTACGGTGTTCACTATTAAGGTGATGGGTACACTAAAAGCCCAGTCTACCCAACAGTACGTAATATATGCATGTAAGAAATCTGCACTTGTACTACAGAAATGAAAAATAAAAATTAAAACATATAACACGTACAATTATGTAAGGTACATAATCTTTTATGGCGATTGGAGGCTCCCATTGAAAAAAACCATACGCCAGGATTCTCTTGCAAGATGGCCAAATAGGAACATGCTCAGGTCTGCAGCTCCCAGCATGAGCAACACAGAAGATGGCGATTTCTGCATTTCCAACAGACGTACCTGGTTCATCTCATTGGGACTGGAGAGACAATGGGTGCAGCCCATGGAGGGTGAGCCAAAGCAGGGTGGGGCATCACCTCACCTGGGAAGCATAAGGGGTCAGGGGATTTCCCTTTCCCAGCCAAGGGAAGCCAAGACAGACTGAACCTGGAAAATCGGGACACTCCCACCCAAATACTGTGCTTTTCCTACAGTCTTAGCAAATGGCACACCAGGAGATTATATCCCGCTTGGCAGGTCCCACACCTATGGAGCCTTGCTCACTGCTAGCGCAGCAGTCTGCAATCGACCTGTGAGGCAGCAGCCTGGCAGGGGGAGAGGTGTCCACCATTGCTGAGGCATGAGTAGGTAAACAAAGCGGCCTGGGAAGCTTGAACGGGCAGAGCCCATCACAGCTCTGCAATGCCTGCTGCCTCTGTAGACTCCACCTCTGGGGGCAGGGCTTAGCTAAACAAAAGACAGCAGAAACTTCTACAGACTTAAATGTCCCTGTCTGACAGCTCTGGAGAGAGCAGTCGTTCTCCCAGCACAGTGTTTTAGCTCTGAGGATGGATAGATAGACTGCCTCCTCAAGTGGGTCCCTGACACGCATGTAGCCTAACTTGGAGACACCTCCCAGTAGGGGCCGACTGACACCTCCTACAGGCAGATGCCCCTCTGGGATGAAGCTTCCAGAGGAAAGATCAGGTAGCAATATTTGCTGTTCTGCTGGTGATACCCAGGCAAACAGGGTCTGGGGTGGACCTCCAGCAAACTCCAACAGACCTGCAGCTGAGGGACCTAACTCTGAGAAGGAAAACTGACAAACAGAAAGGAATAGCATCAACATCAACAAAAAGGACATTCACACCAAAACCCCATCTGTCAGTCACCAGCATCAAAGACCAAAGGTAGATAAAACCACAAAGATGGGGAGAAACCAGAGCAGAAAAGCTGAAAATTCTAAAAACCAGAGGACCTCTTCTCCTCCAAAGGATTGTAGCTCCTTGCCAGCAATGGAACAAAACTGGATGGATAATGACTTCGACGAGCTGACAGAAGTAGGCTTCACAAGGTTGGTAATAACTTCTCCAAGCTAAAGGAGGATGTTTGAACCCATCACAAGGAAGCTAAAAACCTTGAAAAAAAGATTAGATGAATGGCTAACTACAATAAACAGTGTAGAGAAGACATTAAATGACCTGATGGAGCTGAACACCATGGCAGAAGAACTACATGATGCATGCACAAACTTCAATAGCCAATTGGATCAAGTGGAAGAAAGGGTATCAGTGATTGAAGATCAAATGAATGAAATAAAGCGAGAGGAGAAGTTTAGAGAAAAAAGTAAAAAGAAACGAACAAAGCCTCCAAGAAATATGGGACTATATGAAAAGACCAAATCTATATTAGATTGGTGTACCTGAAAGTGATGGAGAGAATGGAACCAAGTTGGAAAACACTCTTCAGGATATTATTCAGGAGAACTTACCCAACCTAGCAAGGCAGGCCAACATTCAAATTCAGAAAATACAGAGAACACCACAGATACTCTTCGAGAAAAGCAACCCCAAGACACATAATTATCAGATTCACCAAAGTTGAAATGAAGGAAAAAATGTTAAGGGCAGCCACAGACAAATGTAGGGTTACCACAAAGGGAAACCCATCAGACTAACAGTGGATCCATCAGCAGAAACTCTACAAGCCAGAAGAGAGTGGGGGCCAATATTCAACATTCTTAAAGAAAAGAATTTTCAACCCAGAATTTCATATCCTGCCAACCAAAGCTTCATAAGTGAAGGAGAAATACAATCCTTTACAAACAAGCAAATGCTGAGAGATTTCGTCACCACCAGGCCTGCCTTACAAGGGCTCCTGAAGGAAGCACTAAACATGGAAAGGAACAATCAGTACCAACCACTGCAAAAACATGCCAAATTGTAAAGACCATTGATGCTAAGAAGAAACTGCATCAACTAACAAGCAAAATAACCAGCTAACATCATAATGACAGGATCAAATTCACACTAACAATATTAACCTTAAATGTAAATGGGCTAAATGCCCCGACTAAAAGACACAGACTGGCAAATTGGATAGAGTTAAGAACCATCAGTGTGCTGTATTCAGGAGATCCATCTCATGTGCAGAGACACACAGGCTCAAAATAAGGAGAAGGAGGAAGATCTACCAAGCAAATGGAAATCAAAAATAAACAGAAACAGACAAATCAGGGGTTGCAATCCTAGTCTCTGATGAAACAGACTTTAAACCAATAAGATCAAAAGAGACAAAGATGGCCATTAGATAATGGTAAAGGGATCAATTCAGCAAGAAGAGCTAAGTATCCTAAACATATATGTACCCAATACAGGAGCACCCAGATTCATAAGGCAAGTCCTTAGAGACCTACAAAGAGACTTAGACTCCCACACAATAGTAATGGGAGACTTTAACACACCACTGTCAATATTAGATCAACAAGACAGTAGGTTAACAAGGATATCCAGGACTTCAACTCAGCTCTGCACCAAGCCGACCTAATAGACATCTACAGAATTCTCCACCCCAAATCAACAGAATATACATTCTTCTCAGCACCACATCACACTTATTCCAAAATTGACCGTATAGTTGAAGGTAAAGCAATTCTCAGCAAATATAAAAGAATACAAAACACAACAAACTGTCTCTAAGACCACAGAGCAATCAAATTAGAACTCAGGATTAAGAAACTCACTTAAAACTGCACAACGACATAGAATCTGAACAACCTGCTCCTGAATGACTACTGGGTAAATAGTGAAATGAAGTCAGAAATAAAGATGTTCTTTGAAACCAACAAGAACAAAGACAGAACGTACCAGACTCCCTGGGATACTTTAAAGGAGTGTGTAGAGGGAAATTTATAGCATTAAATGTCCAGAAGAGAAAGCAGGAAAGAACTAAAATCAACACCTTAACATCACAATTAAAAGAACTAGAGAAGAAAGACCAAACAAATTCAAAAGTTAGCAGAAGGGAAGAAATAACTAAGATCAGAACAGAACTGAAAGAGACAGACACACACACAAAAAAATCCTTTAAAAAATCAATGAATCCAGGAGCCAGTTTTTTGAAAAGATCAACAGAATTGAAAGACCACTAGCAAGACTAATAAAGAAGAAAAGGGAGAAGAATCAAATAGACGCAATAAAAAATGATAAAGGGGATATCACCACTGATCCCACAGAAACACAAACTACCATCAGAGAATACTATAAACATCTCTATGCAAATAAACTAGAAAATCTACAAGAAATGGATAAATTCCTGAACACATACATCCTCCCAAGACTAAACCAGGAAGAAGTTGAATCTCTAAATAGACCAATAACAGGCTCTAAAATTGAGGCAATAATTAATAACCTACCAACCAAAAACACTCCAGGACCAGAGGGATTCACAGCCAAATTCTACCACAGGTACAAAATGAAGCTGGTACTATTCCTTCTGAAACTACTTCAACCAATAAAAAAAGAGGGAATCCTCCCTAACTCGTTATATGAAGCCAGTATCATCCTGATACTAAAGCCTGCCAGAGACACAACAAAAAAAGAGAATTTTATACCAATATCCCTGATGAACATCAACGTAAAAATTCTCAATAAAATACTGACAAACCGAATCCAGCAGCACATCAAAAAGCTTATCCACCACAATCAAGTCCGCTTCACTCCTGGAATGCAAAGTTGATTCAACATACACAAATCAATAAACATAATCCATCACATAAACAGAACCAACGACAAAAACCACATGATTATCTCAATAGATGCAGAAAAAGCCTTTGACAAAACTCAACAGCCCTTCATGCTAAAAACTCTCAATAAACTAGGTATTGATGGAACGTATCTCAAAACAATAAGAATTATTTATCACAAACCCACAGGCAATATCATACTGAATGGGCAAAAACTGGAAGCATTCGCTTTGAAAACTGGCACAAGACAGGGATGCCCTCTCTCACCACTCCTATTCAACATAGTGTTGGAAGTTCTGGTCAGGGCAATCAGGCAACAGAAAGAAATAAAGGGTATTCAGTTAGGAAAAGAGGAAGTCAAATTGTCCCTGTTTGCAGATGACATGATTGTATATTTAGAAAACCCCATCATCTCAGCCCAAAATCTCCTTAAGCTGACAAGCAACTTCAGCAAAATCTCAGGATACAAAATCAAGGTGCAAAAATCACAAGCATTCCTATACACCAATAGCAGACAAACAGAGAGCCAAATCATGAGTGAACTCCCATTCACAGTTGCTACAAAGAGAATAAAATAACTGGGAATCCAACTTACAAGGAATGTGAAGGACCTCTTCAAGGAGAACTACAAACCACTGCTCAAGGAAATAAGAGAGGACACAAATGGAAGAACATTCCATGCTTATGGATAGGAAGAATCAGTATCATGAAAATAACCATACTGCCCAAGGTAATTTATAGATTCAATGCCATCCCCATCAAGCTACCAATGACTTTCTTCACAGAATTGGAAAAATCTACTTTAAAGTTCATATGGAACCAAAAAAGAATCCTCATTGCCAAGACAATCCTAAGCAAAAAGAACAAACCTGGAGGTATAATGCTACCTGACTTCAAACTATACTACAAGGCTACAGTAATCAAAACAGCATGGTACTGGTACCAAAACAGAGAGATAGACCAATGGAACAGAACAGAGCCCTCAGAAATAACACCACACATCTACAGCCATCTGATCTTTGATAATCCTGACAAAAACAATAAATGGGAAAAGAATTCCCTATTTAATAAATGGTGCTGGGAAAGCTGACTAGCCAAATGTAGAAAGCTGAAACTGGATCCTTTCCTTACACCTTATACAAAAATTAATTCAAGATGGATTGGAGACTTAAATGTTAGACCTAAAACCATAAAAACTCTAGAAGAAAACCTAGGCAATACCATTCAGTACATAGGCATGGGCAAGGACTTCATGACTAAAACACCAAAAGCAATGGCAACAAAAGCCAAAATAGACAAATGGGATCTAATTAAACTTAAGAGCTTCTGCACAGCAAAAGAAACTACCATCAGAGTAAACAGGCGGCCTACAGAATGGGAGAAAATTATTGCAATCTACCCATCTGACAAAGGGCTAATATCCAGAATCTACAAAGAACTCAAACAAATTTACAAGAAAAAAACAACCCCATCAAAAAGTGGGCAAAGGATATGAACAGACACTTCTCAAAAGAATACATTTATGCAGCCAACAAACATGAAAAAAAAAAAAAGCTCACCATCACTGGTCATTAGAGAAATACAAATCAAAACCACAATGAGATACCATCTCACACCAGTTAGAATGGTAATTATTAAAAAGTCAGGAAACAACAGATGCTGGAGAGGCTGTGGAGAAACAGGAATGCTTTTACACTGCTGGCGGGAGTGTAAACTAGTTCAACCATTGTGGAAGACGGTGTGGCGATCCCTCAAGTATCTAAAACTAGAAACACCATTTGACCCAGTGATCACATTACTGGGTATATACCCAAAGGATTATAAATCATGCTACTATAAAGACACATGCACATGTGTGTTTATTGTACTATTCACAATAGCAAAAACTTGGAACCAACCCAAATGTCCATCAATGATAGACTGGATTAAGAAAATGTGGCACATACACACCATGGAATACTATGCAGCCATAAAAGAGGATGAGTTCATGTCCTTTGCAGGGACATGTATGAAGTGGGAAACCATCATACTGAGCAAACTATCACAAGTACAGAAAACTAAACACCGCATGTTCTCACTCATAGGTGAGAATTGAACAATAAGAACACTTGGACACAGGGTGGGAAACATCACACACGGGGGCTTGTCATGGGGTGGGGGTGGGGGGAGGGATAGCATTAGGAGAAATACCTAATGTAAATGATGAGTTAATGGGTGCAGCAAACCAACATGGCACATGTACCTGCACATTGTACCCTAGAACTTAAAGTATAATAAAAATAAAAAAAGAAAAGAGAAAAACCATAAGCCTGTGAATCCTTCACCAGCAACCAAGGTACCCAGGTTCTCTCTTCAAAGTTGACTAGAAGGCTGGCGCGACTCAGGGAGAGAAAGAACAGGCAGTGTTCCAACCTGAGAGCCAGCCACACAGTGAAGGGGAACCCCCTCCACCCAGCCAAGGGAGGTAGTGAGTGAGCTTGCTACCAGCAGGGGAAACTGTACTGTTTCCACAGAACTGTGCAACTCACAGATTGGAATATCCCACTCACAAACCCATGCCATTGGTGCCTAGCATCTCAACCCTGAAAAGTACAGACTCTTACAGCCTCTTAGCTGGAATCTGCTTAAGCCCACCAAACTCCCGGCGGGAGGGGCAACCAGCACTGACTGCAGCTTCCTGCTGTCTAAGCCATTTGAGCTCCTTGGGGGAGCGGCAGCACTGGGACTCACAAAGGCCTAACAGGCTAAGTTCCCTGGGTGTGGGAAGGGCTGCAAACATTTCTATAGCTCCAGGCTGCACTTTTCCCATGCTGGAGCCAGGGAGGCTGCATGGCTTGATCCCAAGAGTTGTCCTCACAGCCCAACACACCTGTGTGGCAATCTGCAGCCAGAATGCCTCTTCAGGCCTAACCCTGACCAATCCTTCCTCATCGGGTGGGCCTTCCCTGCAGGATCTCCAATAACTCCAGCCAGAGGCTCAGAGACAGAATTCAGATCTCCCTGGGCCTGAGCCTCTAGGGGCAGGAGTGGCCGTAGTCTCGGCAGATCAGCAGACTTACCCTCTCCTCCTGGTAGTTCTGAGGAATGCAGGTAGCCCAGATGAGTGGGTTTCCCCCAGTGAAGCACACCCTCTCCACCAAGGGACAAAGTGCTTTACTAAATGGTTTCTGCTTCCCAGGGTGAGCTGCAGAAACCCTGGATGAGATCACTCAGAACTGGGTGAGACCCATTCAGAAGATGGGAAATAAAAAACTGCACTGAGCTAAAGGAGCATGTTCTAACCCGATGCAAACAAGCTAAGAACTTTGATAAAAGGTTAGAGTTGTCAGACACCCTATACAGGAGCAATCCTACTGGCATCAGGTTGGTGCCCCTCAAGGTCAGAGGTCCTGGAAGCAGGAGCAGGCATCCATCTTTGCTGTTCTCCAGCCTCCCTGAGTGACATCTCCAGGCACAGAAGCAAATCAGATGAATAGGGCCTGAAGTGACCCCCCAGCAAACTGCAGCAGCCCTACAGAAGAGGGACCTAACTACTGAAAGAAAAACAAAGAAGTAGAGAGTGACAACAACAGCATCAACAGCAACAAAAAAGGCCCCCACAAAAACCCCATCCAAGGGTCACCACCCACAAAGACTGAAACTAGATAAACTCATGAAGATGAGAAAGAATCAACAAAAAAATGCTGAAAACCCAAATGGCCAGACTGCCTCTTCTTGTCCAATGATTGCAACGTCTCTCCATCAAGGGTGTAGAACTAGACAGAGGATCAGATAGACAAATTGACAGATGTAGGATTCAGAAGATGGGAAATAAAAAACTACACTGAGCTAAAGGAGCATGTTCTAACCAGATGCAAAGAAGCTAAGAACTTTGATAAAAGGTTAGAGGAATTGCTAACTAGAATAACCAGTTTAGAGAGGAACAGAAATGACCTGATGGAGCTGAGAAATACAGCACAAGAACTTCATGAAGCATATACAAGTATCAACAGCCAAATCGACCAAGTGGAAGAAAGGATATCAGAGTTTGAAGACCACCTTACTGAAATAAGACATGCAGACAAGAATAGAGAAAAAAAAGGATGAAAAGGAATGAACAAAGTCTCCAAGAAATATGAGACTTTATAAAAAGACTGAACCAGCGATTGATTAGAGTACCAGAAGGAGATAAGGAGAACAGAAACAAGCTGGAAAACACACTTCAGGATATTATCCAGGAGAACTTCCCCAACCTAACAAAGACAGAACAACAAGCAAATTCAGGAAATACAGAGAACACCATTAAGATACTCCACTAGATCACCTCCAAGACACATAATCATCAAATTCTCCAAGGTTGAAATGAAGGAAAAAATGTTAAGGGCAGATAGAAAGGCCAGGTCACCTACAAAGGGAAGGCCATCAGACTAACAGCAGACCTCTCAGCAGAAATTCTACAAGCCAGAAGAGACTGGGGACGAATATTCAACATTTTTGAAGAAAAGAATTTTCAACCCAGAATTTCATATCCACCCAAATTAAGCTTCATAAACGAAAAAGAAATAATTCTTTCCAGAAAAGCAAATGCTGAGGGATTTCATTACCACCAGGCCTGCCCTGCAAGAGTTCCTGAAAGAAACACTAAATATGGAGGTGAAAAAAAAGGTACCAGCCACTGCAAAAACACACCGAAATATAAAGACCATGACACTATGAAGAAACGGCATCAACTAGGGTGCAAAATAACCAAACAGCATCATGATGAAAGGATCAAATTCACACAATGCTAACCTTAAATGTAAATGGAATAAATGCCCCAATTAAAAGACACAGACAGGCAAATTGGATAGTCAAGACCTATTGGTGTACTGTATTCAGGAGACCCATCTTACGTGCAAAGATACACACAAGCTCAAAATAAAGAGATGGAGGAAAATTTACCAAGCAAATGGAAAGCAAAAATAAAGCAGGGGTTACAGTCCTAGTCTCTGATAAAACAGACTTTAAAACAACAAACATCAAAAAAGACAAAGAAGGGCATTACATAATGGCCAAGGGAACAATTCAACAAGAGGAGCTAACTATTCTAAATACATGTGCACCCAATATAGGAGAACCCAGATTCACAAAATAAGTTCTTAGGGACTTACAAAGAGACTTAGACTCCCTCACAATAATAGTGGGAGACATTAACACTCCACTGTCAGTGTTAGACAGATCAATGAGACAGAAAATTAACAAGGATATTCAGAATTTGAACTCAGCTCTGTATCAAGTGCATCCAGTAGACATCTACAGAACTCACCACCCCATATCAACAGAATATACATTCTTCTCAGTGCCACATGGCACATATTGTAACTGGAAGTAAAATGCTCCTCAGCAAATGCAAAATAACTGAAATTATAACAAGCAGTCTCTCAGACCACAGAGCAATCAAATTAGAACCAGGATTAAGAAACTCACTCAAAACCACATAAGTTCATGGAAATTAAACAACTTGCTCCTGAATGACTACTGGGTAAATAATGAATTAAGGCAGAAATCAAGAAGTTCTTTGAAACCAATGAGAACAAAGAGACAGTGTACCAGGATCTCTGGGACACAGCTAAAGCAGTGCTAAGAAGGAAATTTTATAGCACTAAATGCCCACATCAGAAAGCTAGAAAGATCTGAAACTGACACCCTAACATAACAGTTAAAAGAGGTAGAGAGACAAGAACAAACTAATCCAAAAGCTAGCAGAAGACAAGAAATAATTAAGATCAGAAAAGAATTGAAGAAGATAGAAACACAAAAAACCCTCCAAAAAATCAATGACCCCAGGAGGTAATTTTTTGAAAAAAATAACAAAATAGACAGACAGCTAGATGAACTAATAAAGAAGAAGAGAAAGAAGAATCAAATAGACACAATAAAAAATGATAAAGAGGATATCACCAAAGGCCCCACAGAAATGCAAACTACCATTAGAGAATACTATAAATGCCTCTATGCAAATAAACTAGAAAATCTAGAAGAAATGGATAAATTCTTAGATGCATATACCCAACCAAGACTAAACCAGGACGAAGTTGAATCCATGAATAGACCATTAACAAGCTCTGAAATTTAGGCAGTAATTAATAGCCTATGAACAAAGAAAAGCCCAAAACCAGATGAATTCACAGCTGAATTCTACCAGAAATACAAAGCTGGTACCATTCCTTCTGAAACTATTCCAAACATTTAAAAAGGAGGGACTCTCTCATAACTCATTTTATGAAGCCAGCATCATCCTTATACCAAAACCTGGAAGAGACATAACAGAAAAAAGAAAATTTTAGGCCAATATCCCTGATGAACATCAATGCAAAAATCTTCAATAAAATACTGGCAAACCAAATCCAGCAGCTCATCAAAAAATTTATCCACCATGATCAAGTTGGTTACATCCCTGGGATGCGAGGCTGGTTCAACATATGCCAATAATAAACGTAATCCATCACATAAACAGAACCGAAGACAAAAACCACATGGTTATCTGAATAAATGAGGAAAAGGTCTTTGATAAAATTCAACATCCCTTCTTCATGTTAAAAACTCTCACTAAACTAGGTATTGATGGAACATATCTCACAGTAATAAGAGTTATTTATGACAAACCCACAGCCAATATCGTATTGAATGAAAAGCACTCCCTCTGAAAACCAGTACAAGACAAGGATGCCCTCTCTCACCATTCCTATCCAACATGGTATTGGAAGTTCTGGCCAGGGCAATCAGGCAAGAGAAAGAAATAAAGGCCCAAAAACTTCTTGAACTGATAAGCAACTTCAGCAAAGTCTCAGGATACAGAATCAGTGTGCAAAAATCACAAGCATTCCTTTACACCAACCACAGACAATCAGAGAGCCAAATCACGAATGAACTCCCATTCACAATCATTACAAACAGAATAAAATACCTAGGAATACTGCTACCAAGGGATGTAAAGGACCTCTTCAAGGAGAACTATAAACCATTGCTCATGGAAATAAGAGAGGACACAAACAAATGGAGAAACATTCCATACTCATGGATAGGAAGAATCAATATTGTGAAAATGACCACACTGCCTAAAGTAATTTATACATTCAATGCTATTTCCATCAAACTACCACTGACATTCCTCACACAATTAGAAAAAACTAGTTTAAGTTTCATATGGAATCAAAGAAGATCCATATAGCCAAGACAATCCTAAGCAAAAAGAACAAAGCTGGAGGCATCACATTACCTGACTTCAAACTATACTACAAGGTTACAGTAACCAAAACAACATGATACTGGTACCAAAACAGACATATAGACTAATAGAGCAGAACAGAGACCTCAGAAGTAACACCACACATCTACAGCCATCTGATCTTCAACAAACCTGACAAAAACAAGCAATAAAGAATGGATCTCCTATTCAATACACGGTGCTGGGCAAACTGGCTAGCCATATGCAGAAAACTGAAACTGGACCCCTTTTTTTTATACCTTACACAAAAATTAACTCAAGATGGATCAAATACTTAAATGTAAATTCCAAAACCATGAAAACCCTAGAAGAAAATCTAGGCAATACCATTTAGGACATAGGCATGGGCAAAGACTTCATGACAAAAACCCCAAAAGCAATTGCAACAGAGGCCAAAATTGACAAATGGGATCTAATTAAACTAAAGACCTTCTGCAGAGCAAAAGAAACTAGCATCAGACTGAACAGGTAACACACAGAATGGGAGAAAATTTTTGCAATCTACCCATCTGACAAAGGTCTAATATCCAGAATTTACATGGAACTTAAACATATTTACAAGAAAAAAACAAACAAACCTATCAAAAGGTGGACAAAGGATATAAACAGACACTTCTCAAAAGAAGACATTTATGTGGCCAACAAAGATATGAAAGAAAGCTCAACATCACTGATCATCAGAGAAACACAAATCAAAACCATAATGAGATACCATCTCATGCCAGTCAGAATGGCAATTATTAAAAAGTCAGGAAACAATAGGTGCTGACGAGGCTGTGGAGAAATAGGAACGCTTTTACACTGTTGGTGGGAATTTAAATTAATTCAACAATTGTGGAAGACAGTGTGGTGATTCCTCAAGGATCTACAACCAGAAATACCATTTGACCCAGTAATCCCATTACTGGGTATATACCAGAAGAATAAAAATCATTCTGCTATAAAGACACATGCACACATATGTTTACTGCAGCACTATATACAATAGCAAAGACATAGAACCACCCCAAATGCCCATGAATGATAGACTAGATAAAGAGAATGTGGTACATATACACCAAGGAATACTATGCAGACATAAAAAGGAATGAGATCACGTCTTTTGTAGGAACATGGATGAAACTGGGAGCCATCATCATCATCAAACAAATACAGGAATAGAAAACCAAATACTGCATGTTCTCACTCATAAGTGGGAGTTGAACATTGAGAACACACAGACACAGAGAGGGGAACAACACACAACAGGGCCTGTTGGGTGGCGAGGAGTGAGGGGAGGGAACTTAGAAGACAGATCAATAGGTGCAGCAAACTACCATGGCAAGTGTATACCTATGGAACAAACCTGCACGTTCTCCACAGGTATCCCCCCGACTTTTTTTAGAAGAGATAAAAAAATAAAATAAAATAAGTAAGTTACTATGTTACTGGTTGGTGTCTTTACTTTGCTATAATAGAGTGTGCCCCTCTTACTTATAAAAACAAGTTAACTCTAAAACAGCTTCAGGTCCCCCAGAAGGTATTCTTGAATAAGACATTGTTATCATAGACGATGACAGCCCCATTCATGTTATTGCCCTTGAAGAACTTCCAGTGGGACAAGATGTGGAGGTGGAAGACAATGATGTTGATGATCCCGACCCTGGGTAGGCCTAGGCTAATGTTTGTCTTGTGTGCCTCAGTTTTTAAGAAAAAAGTTTAGAATGTAAGAAATATAAATATGGAATGTTTTAAATAGAAAAAACCTTTAAGAATATAAAGAAAATATTTTTAACAGTTGTATAGTATGTTTGTATTTTAAGCTAAATATTATTACGAAAGTCAAAAAAGTTTAAAATAATTAAAATGCTTATAGAGTTAAAAAGTTACAGTAAGCTAACATTATTTAAAAAAGAAAAAATTAAAGTAATTACAGTGTTACATAAGTGAAGAATGTTTATGAATTCTATAGCAGTGTCCTAGGCCTTCCCATTCCCTCACCACTCACCAACCTACTCAAAGCTGCATGACTCACTTTCAGTCTTGCCAGTTCTATTCATTGTAAGTGACCTGTATGGGTATATCGTTTTTAAATGTTATACCATGTTTTTACTGTACCTCTTCTATGTTTACATATGCAAATACTCACTATTGTGTTACAATTGCCTATTCAGTAGAGTAACATGCTATATAGGTTTTCAGCCTAGCAGGAATAGGCTATACCCTATAGCCTAGGTGTATAGTAAGCTATACCATCTTGGTTTCTGTAAGTACACTCTACGATGTTTGCACAATGACAAAATTACCTAACGACAAATTTGACAGAACGTATGCCCATCATTAATCAAAGTATGGCTGTATTTGGATTTATTTCTGGATTCTCTATTCTCTTCCATTAGTCTATGCATCTGATTTTATGTTAGTATTATTCTGTTTTGACTACTATAACTTTCTAGTATATTCTGAAGTCATGGAATGTGATGCCTATACCATTGTTCCCTTTGTTCATAACTGGTTTAGCTATTCAGAGTCTTTTTGGGTTCCCTATGAATTTTAGAATTTTTTCTATATTTCTATGAAGAATTTCATTAATATTTTGAAAGGGATGGCACTGAATCTATAGCTTGGTTTGGGCAGTATGGTTGCTTTAACAATATTAATTTTTTCAATCTATAAACATGAAATGTCTTGCCATTTTTTGTGTGTCCTCTTCAACTATTTTCATCACAGTTTTATCATTTTTATTTTACAGATTGTTCACAACCTTGGTTCAATTTATTCCTACGTCTGTTTTTGTGTGGCTATAGTAAATAAGATTGCTTTCTGGATTTCTTTTTCAGACAGTTCATTATTGGCATATAGAAACTATACTGATTTTTGTGGGTTTATTTTGTATCCTGAGACTTTATTGAATTCACTGATCCATTCTAAGGTTTTTTGGTGGACTCTGCAGGTCTTCCTACATACAAGATTATGTCTCCTGCAAAGAGGGACAATTTAATGCCTCCTTTCCAGTTTAGTTGCACTTTATTTCTTCCCTTGTGTGATTGCTATGGTGAGGATTTCCAGTAATATGCTGAATAAGAATGGTGAAGGTGGGGATCTTTATTTTTTTTTTCTCAGGTAAACTCTCAACTTTTCCCCATTCAGTAAGACATTAGTTGCGGGTTTTTCACATACGGCTTTTATTCTATTGGAATATATTCCTTCTATATTTATTTGGTTAAAGTTTTTATTGTGAGAGGATGTTGAATATTTTTTCCTACTTGCAAGCTAACAAGTTAATTTTCATTTTCCTTTCTTTTCTTTTTTTTTCACCCAGGCTGTAGTTCAATGGCATGATGATAGCTCACCACAACCTCAAACTCCTGGGCTCAAGCAATCCTCCCACCTCAGCTTCTTGAATAGCTGGGACTACAAGTGCATGCCACATGCCTAATTTTTTTTTTAAAAGACAGGGTCTCACTATGTTACCCAGGCTGGGATGTTGAATTTTATTAAATGCTTTTTCTGCATCATTTGAGACAATCATATGGTTTTGTCCTTAATTCTGTTCATGTGATATATCATATTTATTGATTTGTATATGTGGAACCATCCTTTCATTCCACTTGATCATGGTGTATTACCTTTTATATGCTTTTGAATTTGGTTTCCAAGTATTTTGTTGAATATTTTTGTATCTGTGTTTATCAGGGGTATTGACCTGCAGTTTTCTTTTGTTGTTGTTGTGTCCTTGTCAGGTTTTGGAATGAGAGTAACGTTGGCCTCATAGAATGTGTTTGGAGGAGTTCCCTCCCCTTCAACTTTTTGGAATAATTTGAGAAGAAATGGTGTTAGAAATATTTGGTAGAATTCAACAGTAGTCATCTGGTCCTTGGCTTTTCATTGTTGGGAGATGTTTTTATTACTCCTTCAATCTTATTACTTGTTGGTCTGTTGAAGTTTTCTATTTCTTCCTGGTTCAATATTTGTAGGTTGTATGTTTCCAGGAATTTATCCCTTTCCTCTAGGTTTTCCAATTTCTTAGCATAAAGTTGTTCATAATAGTCTTAATGATCCTTTACATTCTGTGGTACCAGTTGTAAAGTCTACTTTTTTCAATGCTGTTTTTATTTATTTGGTTCTTTCTAACTATAATTTTGTGCACATTAAACAACCTTTCTCTCCCTCACCCTCCCCCTTATCCCCAGGCTCTGGTAACTACTCTTCTACTCTCTAATTTATGAGATTAACTTTTTAAACTTCCACATATGAGAATATGCAGTATTTGTCTTTCTGTACCTGGCTTATTTCACTTGATACAGTGTCTTCTAGGTTCATCCACATTGCAATAAATGACAGGATTTCATTCTTCTTTATGCCTAATAAGCAATTGTGTATGTATATCGCATGTTCTTTTTTTTCCTTTTATGTAGAGACAGGGTCTCACCATGTTGCCCAGGCTGTACTTAAACCCCTGGGCTCAAGTGATCCTCCCACCTCAGCCTCCCAAAGTACTGGAATTGCAGGCATGAACCATCAAGCCCAACCTATAGACCACATTTTCTTTATTTGTTCATCTGTTGGTTGATTCTATAGCTTGGTTATTGTGAATAGTGCTGTAATAAAGTGGGAGTGCAGATATATCTTTGGTATACTTACTAATTTCCACTCCCCTTGGCGAAATACCCAGTAGTGGTATGGCTGGACCATATGGCAGTTCTAATTTTAGTTTTTGAGAAGACTCCATACTGTTTCCCATAACAGCTATATTAATTTACCTTACCAAAGAGACTGTGTAAGTTACTATTTCTGTGTATCATTGTCAGTGTATGTTTTGTTTTGTCCTTTTTATAAGTGTCACTTTTATTGGGGTGAGATATGTCATTGTGGTTTTGATTTGCATCTCCCTGATGATTAGTGATGTTGAACATTTTTTCAGATACCTGTTGGCTATTTTCATGTCTTCTTTTGAGAAATGTTATTCAGAGTCTTTACAGATTTTTAAATTGAATTTTTTTACTGTTGAGTCACTTGAGATTCTTATATATTTCAGGTATTATTCCCTCATTGGATGTACTGGAAGCTTGTTTTATATTTAATTAATTCTAGAAGATTCATCAGGAACCCTTCCAAGAAGTGTCTACAGTTACATGTTCCATGAGTGCTTGATTGAATTCTCCATCATTCTTTCAAGACTGGTGGCAGGTAGGAGTTATTAGATAGCATAAGGAAGAACTGTAATAGCATTGTTTGAAAATGAAATGGGCTGGCTTGGGAAGCTGTAAATTATCTGTTCCTGGGAAAAGAAAGCAAGGATTTGGAAGGAATGTACATGCCAGACAGGGGTTGAGTAAGATGAGCTCCTTCTAACTCACAGCTTCTGTGACTACGTGCACTGTCCATGTCTCCAGGATCCATCCAGGATGCTTCTAATTGCAGACATGTGGTCTCTGCATGGCCCAGCATTGATCCACATGTTCTCCTTCTGACACCTGGAAAAAAAGGTTGTGCCCCAGAAAGATGCCTGGTGTGGGATTCAGGACACCTGGGCTGCAGTACTGTCTCTGACACATGCCATGCAACACTATCCTCATTCTCCCTCTGATCTCAGCATTCTCTCCAGCAAAATGAGAGACCTGGATACTCCTAAGTGGTCTTCACTGTCCTGTGTTTCTCCGACAGTCTTTGGGCCCTCAACAAAGTAAGCAGATGCCAAGACAAAGATGTGTGAGGTGCCCAAGCCAGTATAGCACTTATACAGTGTGAGGTCCCTGAGTCAGTGTGGCACTTACATGGTGTGAGAGACCTGAGCAGCTTGTGGAAATCTGGCCAAAGCTCCATCACTGCAGACATAGAGGGGAGAACAAATATATTGCAACAGCTGTAGGTGTGACTATCCTTCTGTCAGTCCCAAAAGGGTGGCTGTCTTCTTTTATTTATTTATTTATTTATTTATTTATTTATTTATTTATTTATTCATTCCATCAGTGACAGATTGGATTAAGAAAATGTGGCACATATACACCATGGAATACTATGCAGCCATAAAAAAGGATGAGTTTGTGTCCTTTGTAGGGACATGGATGCGGCTGTCTTCTTTCTAACCATCTCCAACTCACAGGCCAGCAGGCCAGGTGATAAGTTAGCAAAGACTGCCCTCCTCCCTCTTCAGCCTGTCCGAACACCTGTGTGATCTGTACCTATAACCTGCATGAAGTTATATGCTCAAGTTCACATCTCTCTTCCCCTCTCCACCCTTCACACTGCTCTTGGAGTCCTTCAAAGGCAAGACTCAAACTATGCTGTCTGTGTCACTGGGCCTTGCACATTCCTGGTAGACAATAGTGCTCAGTGGACTAGTAAGGAGTGAATGAGAGGAAAAATATGAGCCCAATGAACAAGACAGTAAATGGTTCTGCAGCAAAGATGGGTAGACAGGGTAGGGCTCCATCTTACAAGTAAAGGAATGGTCACCTACCAAATACAACAAACAGGTGTTTATTGAATGAAACACTCAAAAAACCCTAAAGGAGTCATGCAAGGGCAACCACAGTCCCCATTCAGCAGACAAGCAGTGAGCACTCTCTGACCCCCACATCCATCCCTGACTTCATGAAGCTTACTTTTCTATGTGAATGTGTGTGTATACACACACATATATATGTATACAAAAAATAATTTTTCATGTGGATCAATAATTTGCATGAAATGAGTCATGTTGTTGAAATAGAGGATGGCATAGAGATGGGGTACAAATCACACTGGGTATAAGGTGATGTGTATACTGACTGTGGAGAGGTGGAGGCTCAGGTAGTGGAAAGGGTAAAATTAATGCAGTTGTCCCAAGTTATTCCACATGTTAATGAATCACAGTTGATCCAATTATAGTATTACATAAAATGCTTCCTTTCATGTCAATCTAAAAATCAGACCAGCTCTTTGCTGTATCCTCCATAATTTTCTTTGAATCTTTTGCATAGAATTCTGGTGTGAGATTAGGTTGGACAATCCTAACTTGCATCTGTTACAAATGTTTACTCCAGTGATTTCAATTATAGCCTGTGCTTGGATAATAATTTATAGACATTCATTCAATACCTATTTATTGAAATTCTTTATAAGTTATGTTCCATTTTATACACAGAGTTTAAAAAATCAGTTACGATCTCCATGTTATTTCTATAACATCATCCCTAATATTTGGGAACATCTGGAGTTCACAATTTAAAATTTTTTCTCAGTTATTTGACATGGTATGTTGACATCCTTACTCTTTCAGTTAGTATTTAAAATCTTTCTAAGGATACTGTCTTGTTCTTTACTCCTGATAGTAACAAAATTAGATTGAATCAGACAAAAAGGCACACAATGTTTTTGCATTGGAAATCTCAATATTACTTGAAATGTCAATTTTCATAAATTTATAATTTTAGAGTCCAACAAAAATTCCAATAAATTTCTTTCTCTTGT
This sequence comes from Macaca fascicularis, assembly GCF_037993035.2. Lineage (NCBI taxonomy): Eukaryota > Metazoa > Chordata > Mammalia > Primates > Cercopithecidae > Macaca > Macaca fascicularis. Next base: position 61,690,149 of record NC_088384.1, read on the forward strand.
TTTGAAACCATACAAGTTAATTATAATGTCCATATAGAAAAACGAAACATCAAAAGGGCAGAGCAAGGTAGCCAAATAGAACCCTCCAGCAACCATCTCCTCTCAGAAACACAAAATTGAACTATCCATGCAAGAAAACACCTTCATAAAAACAAAAAAAAAAATTCAGGTCACTAATCACCGTACCTGGTTTTAACATAATATCAAGAAAAATGGCATTTATGGGTCATAGGAAAAATATTCTTTCACTGTCTGCACCACCCCTCCCTTATCCTGTGGCAGAGCAGTGCAGACAGAAAAATCTGTGTGCTTGCAGGAGAAAAAGCAAAGTGAGTGTGAGACTTTGCATTGGAACTCAGTACTGCTCTGTCACAATGGAACACAATTCAGGGAGGAATTCTGCTGGTACCCATGGAGGAAGCATTTTGACCAGTCCTGGACAGAAGAAAATCCTCAGCTCCAGTGGGAGGAACATGAGTCCGGCTGGATCCATGTCCAGTTGACTAAAGTAGCCTTGGGCCCCATACATTTGCGTAGCAGTCAGATTACAAGGACTATAGTCCTTGGGCAAGACTTGGGGCTGCACTGGTCTCAGAGGAGTGGACTTAGGGTGCATGTGACTTAGTGCAACACCAGCTGTCACAGATAAAAGAATGCTGCCTTATCTCTCTAATTCCAGGCAATGCAGCTCTGGGATAAAGATACTTTCCACTTGGGGAAAGGAGAGGAAAGTGTACAGAGAACTTTGTCTTATAACTTAGGTATTAACTCAGTCATAGGAAAACATAGCACCAGGTAGAGTCCTGAAGCTACTGATTCCATGCCTTTGCTCCTGGATGGCATTTCCAGATACACTCAGGGCAAGAAGAGAATCCACTGCCTTGGTGGAACAGACCTAACTCTGCTGACTACAGTGCTTTTGAGCCTTAAACATCAGTGGTAGCCAAGCACTGGTCAGCACAGGCCTTGGGCAAGACCCAGTACTGTACTAGTTTGTAAGGCTTCAGATGCAACCCAGCACAGTGCCAGCTGTGGTGGTCACAGAAGTGCTCATATCACCCTTCCCCCAACTCCAGGAAGGCTAGCATGTAGAAAGACTCCTGATTCAAAGAAAAGGAGGGAACAGACCTAGAGACTTTGCCTGGTAACCCAAGGAATTTTCTCTTACCTAAACCCACAAAGGCAGTGCATCTAAGAGTCAGCAAGAGTCACAGTGTTCATGGGCTTAGGGAACCCCACAGTGCTGATATGACTGCAGTGACCACAGGCTTAGGTCACAGCACTCAATGCCCTTTGAATATGTGGAAAGCCTTCTCAAAAAGGATGGATACAAACAAACCTACACTGTGAAGGTTGGAATAAATACCTAACTCTTCATCTATTGATATGCAGAAATTGATGAACATCCACAAGCATCCAGAAAACAAGACCCCATCAAACAAACCAAATAAGGCAATCCAGGAATGACAGAGATCCAGAAGTGACGGAGATATGTGACCTCTCAGACAGGGAATTCAAAATAGCTGTCTTGAGGAAGCTCAACAAACTTCAAGATAACACAGAGAAGGAATTCAGAATTCTATCAGATAAATTTTAAAAGGAGATTGAAATACTTTTAAAAAACAGAAATTCTGGAGCTGAAAAATTCAATTGCCAAATATACATTAATCGGCTGAAAAATACACCAGTCTCTCAAGAGCAAAACTGATAAAGCAGAAAACTTAGTGAGCATGAAGACAGGTTATATAAAAAGACACAGAGAAGAAAAAAAGGATTAAAAACAGCATGCCTATAAGAACCAGACAATAGCCTCAAAAGGGCAAATCTGAAAGTTATTAGCCTTAAAGAGGATGCAGAGAAAGAGATAGCAAGATAGAAAGGTTATTCAAAGAAATAATAACAGACGGCTTACCAAATGTAGACAGAAAGATGAATATCCAGGTATAAGAAGGTCATGAGAAACAGCAAATGACTCAACCCAAATTAGACTATCTCAAGGCATAAAATAAACTCTCAAACTTCAAAGACAAAGAAGGGATTTTAAAAGCAGCATGGGAAAAGAAGCAAATAACATATAAAGCAGTTCCCATACATCTGGCAGCAGACTTCTCAGTGGAAATCTTACAGCCCAGGAAAGAGTGGGATGACATATTCAAAAACCTGAAGAAAAAAATATTCAATCTAGAATATTATATCCTACAAAAATATCCTTCAAACCTGAAGGACAAATAAAGACTTTCACAAACAAAAGTTGAAGGATTTTGTCAACATCAGACTTGTCTTACAAAAAATACTAAAGATAGTTCTTCATTCTAAAATAAAAAGATGTTAACAAACATCAAAAATCATCTGAATATATAAAACTCATTAGCAATAGTAACTAGACAGACAAATACAGAATACTCTAACACTGTAATTGCAATGTGTAAACCACTCACATATTTAGTAGGAAGACTAAGATACAAATTTATAATACAAAAAATAATAACTACAACATCTTTTTAAGAGATAGGCATACAAAGATAAAGGTAGACACATCAAAAAGTGAAAATGCAAGGGGATGGAGTTAAAGTGTAAATTTTTAAATTGTTTTTACTTGTTTGTCATTTAATTTTTTTTGTAATTAGAGTTAAGTGGTCGTCAGTTTAAAATAATTGGTTATATTTGCAAGCCTCATGGTAACCACAAAACAAACAACCTATAAAAGATACATTAAAGGCCTGGCGCCGTGGCTCACGCCTGTAATCCCAGCACTCTGGGAGGCCGAGACCGGCGGATCACGAGGTCCAGAGACCATCCTGGCTAACACGGTGAAACCCCGTCACTACTAAAAATACAAAAATTAGCCGGGCACGGTGGCAGGCGCCTGTAGTACCAGCTACACGGGAGGCTGAGGCAGGAGAATGGCATGAACCCAGGAAGTGGAGCTTGCAGTGAGTGGAGATCGCAACACTGCACTCCAGCCTGGGCGACAGAGCGAGACTCCGTCTCAAAAAAAAAAAAGGATACATTAAAAATAAATCATGATTCCCAGGCAAGATGGCCAAATAGGAACAGCTCCAGTGTGCAGCCCCCAGCAAGACCAACGCAGAAGGCGGGTGATTTCTGCATTTCAAAATGAGATACCTGGTTCTTCTCACTGGGACTGGTTAGACAGTAGGTGCCACCCAAGAGGGTGAGCAGAAGCAGGGTGGGGCATTGCCTTACCCGGGAAATGCAAGGGGTTGGGAACTGCCTCCCATAGCCAAGGGAAGCTGTGAGGGACCATGCCATGAGGGATGGTGCTATCTGGCCCAGATACTACACTTTTCCCATGGTATTCACAACCTGCAGACCAGGAGATTCCCTTGGTTCCCTACAGCACAGGGCCCTGGGTTTCAAGCACAAAACTGGGCAGCTATTTAGGCAGACACTGAGCCAGCTGCAAGAGTTTTTTGGGGTTTTTTTTGTTGTTTTTTTGTTTTTTTCATACCTCAGTAGCCCCTGGAATGCCAGCAAGACAGAACCAATCACTCCCCTGGAAAGGGGGCTGAAGCCAGGGAGCTAAGTGGTCTTGCTCAGCAGATCCCACCCCCACAGAGCCCAGCAAGCTAAAATCCAGTGGCTTGAAATTCTTGCTGCCAGCACAGCAGTCTGAATTCAAAATGGGGACGCTTGAGCTTGGTGGCGGGAGGGGCATCTGCCATTACTGAGGCTTGAGTAGGCGGTTTTCCCCTCACAGTGTAAACAAACTCCCCGGGAAGTTCGAAGTGGGTGAAGCCCACCGAAGCACCACAAAGCCGTTATAGTCAGACTGCCTCTCTAGATTCCTCCCCTCTGGGGAGAGCATCTCTGAAAGAAAGGAAGGAACCTCAGTAGGGGCTTATCGATAAAACTCCCATCTCCCTGGGACATAGCACCTGGGGTAAGAGGCAGCTGTGGGTGCAGCTTCAGCAGACTTAAAAGTTCCTGCCTGCCAGCTCTGAAGACAACAGCAGATATCTCAGCACAGTGCTCAAGCACTGGTAGGGGAAATACAGCCTCCTCAAGTAGGTCCCTGACTCCCACCATGCCTCCTGACAGGAAGACATCTCCCAGCAGGGGTCGACAGACACATCATACAGGAGAGCTCTGGTTGGCATCTGGCAGGTGACCCTCTGGGACGAAGCTTCCAGAGGAAGCAGTAGGCAATAATCTTTGCTGTTCTGCAGCCTCCGCTGTGATACCCAGGCAAACAGGGTCTGGAGTGGACCCCCAGCAAACTCCAGCAGACCTGCAGAAGAGAGGCCTGACTGTTAGAAGAAAACTAACAAACAGAAAGCAATACCATCAACATCAACAAAAAGGACGACCATGCAAAAACTCCATCCAAGGTCACCAACAGCAAAGACCAAACGTAGATAAATCCACGAAGATGAGAAAAAAATCAGTGCAAAAAGGCTGAAAATTCCAAAAACCAGAATGCCTCTCTTCCTCCAAAGGATCACAGCACCTCTCACCATCAAGGGAACAAAAATGAATGGAAAATGAGTTTGACAAATTGACAGAAGTAGGCTTCAGAAGATGGGTAACAACAAACTCCTCTGAGCTACAGGAGCATGTTGTAACCCAATGCAAGGAAGCTAAGAACCTTGATAAAAGGTTAAAGGAATTGCTAACAAGAATAACCAGTTTGGAGAAAAACATAAAAGATCTGATGGAGCTGAAAAACATAGTATGAGAACTTCATGAAGCATACACAAGTATCAGTGGCCAAATTGATCAAGCAGAAGAAAGGAGGTCAGAGGTTGAAGATCAACTCAATGAAATAAAGCATGAAGACAAGATTAGAGAAAAAAGAATGAAAAGGAATGAACAAAGCCTCCAAGAAATTGGGAATATGTGAAAAGACCAAACTCATGTTTGATTGTTGTACTTGAAAGTGACGGGGAGAATGGAACCAAGTTGCAAAACACACTTCAGGATATTATCCAGGAGAACATCCCCAATCTACCAAGACAGGCCAACATTCAAATTCAGAAAATACAGAGAACACCATAAAGATACTCTTCAAGAAGAGCAACCCCAAAACACATAATCGTCAGATTCACCAAGGTTGAAATGAAGGAAAAAATGTTAATGGCAGCTAGAAAGACAGGTTGGGCTACTCACAAAGGGAAGTCCATTAGACTAATAGCAGATCTCTCTGCAGAAAGCCTGGAAGCCAGAAGAGAGTGGGGGACAATATTCAACATCCCTAAAAAAATTTTTTTCAACCCAGAATATCATATCCCACCAAACTAAGCTTCATAAATGAAGGAGAAATAAAATCCTTTCAAGACAAGCAAATGCTGAGAGATTTTGTCACTACCAGGCCTGCCTTACAAGAGCTCCTGAAGGAAGCACTAAACATGGAAAGGAACAACCAGTACTACCCACTGCAGAAACAAAATAAAATGTAAAACCATAGACACTCTGAAGAAACTGCATCAACTAATGGGCAAAATAACCAGCTAGCAGCTGGGCATGGTGGCTTACGCCTATAATCCCAGCACTTTGGGAGGCTGAGGTGGGCAGATCACAAGGTCAGGAGATTGAGACCATCCCGGCTAACATGGTGAAACTCCATCTCTACTAAAAAAAATACAAAAAATTAGCCAGGTGTGGTGGTGGGCACCTGTAGTCCCAGCTACACAGGAGGCTGAGGCAGGAGAATGGCGTGAACCCAGAAGGCGGAGTTTGCAGTGAGCCAAGATCACGCCACTGCACTCTAGCCTGGTCAACAGAGCAAGACTCCGTCTCAAAAATAAATAAATAACCAGCTAGCATCATAATGACAGAATGAAATTCACACATAACAATATTAACCTTAAATGTAAATGAGCTAAATACCCCAAGTGAAAAACAGAGAATGGCAAATTTGATAAAGAGTCAAAACCCATCAGTGTGCTGTATTCAGGAGACCCATCTCATGTGCAAAGACAAACATAGGCTCAAAATAAAGGGATAGAGGAAGATTTACCAAGCAAATGGAAAGCAAAACAAACAAACAAACAAACAAAAAGCAGGGGTTGCAATCTTAGTCTCTGTTAGAACAGACTTTAAACCAACAAACATCAAAAAAGACAAAGAAGGGCATTACATACTGGTAAAAAGATCAAGGCAACAGGAAGAGCTAACTATTGTAAATATATATGCACCCAATACAGGAGAATCCAGATTCATAAAATAAGTTCTTAGAGACCTACAAAGAGACTTAAGACTCCCACATGATAATAGTGGGAGACTTTAACACTCTACTGTCAATATTAGACAGATCGATGAGACAAAAACTTAAGAAGAATATTCAGGACTTGAACACAGCTCTGGACCAAGTGGAACTAATAGACATCTACAGAACTCTCCACCCCAAATCAACAGAATATACATTCTTTTCAGCACCACATAGCACTTATTCTATAATTGACCACATAATTGGAAATAAAACACTCTTCAGCAAATGCAAAAGAATAGAAATCATAACAAACATTCTCTCAGACCACAGTGCAATCAAATTAGAACTCAGAAATAAGAAACTCACCCAAAGTTGCACAATTACATGGAGACTGAACAACCTGCTCCTGAATGACTGCTGGGTAAGTAACGAGACTAAGGCAGAAATAAATAACTTCTTTGAAACCAATGAGAACAAAGACACAACGTACCAGAATCTCAGCTAAAGCAGCGTTTAGAGGGAAATTTATAGCATTAAATGCCTTCAAAAGAGATTGGGAAAGATCTACAATTGAAACTCTAACACCACAATTAAAAGAACTAGAGAAGCAGGAGCAAACAAATTTACAAGCTAGCAGAAGACAAAAAATAACTAAGATGAGAGCAGAACTGGAGATAGAGACACAAAAACTCCTTCAAAAAAATCAATGAATTGAGGAGCTATTTTTTTTGTAAATATTAACAAAACAAATAGCTAGCCAGACTAATTAAAAAAGAGAAGAGAGAAGAATCAAATAGACACAATAAAAAATGATAAATGGGAGATCACCTCTGATCCCACAGAAATACAAACTACCATCAGAGAATACTATAAACACTTCTACACAAATAACCTAGAAAACCTAGAAGAAATTGATAAATTCCTGGACACACACACCCTCCTAAGACTAAACCAGGAAGAAGTCAAATTCATGAATAAACCAACAAGAAGTTCTGAAATTGAGGCACTAATTAATAGCCTACCAACCAAAAAAAGCTCAGGACCAGACGGATTCACAGCCAAAATCTACCAGAGGTACAAAGAGGACCTGGTACCATTCCTTCTGAAACTATTGCAAACAATAGAAAAAGAGGGAATCCTCCCTAACTCATTTTATAAGGCCAGCATCATCCTGATACCAAAACCTGGCAGAGACACAACAACAAAAAGAAAATTTCAGGCCAATATCCCTGATGAACATCAATGCAAAAATCCTCAATAAAATACTGGCAAATCGAATCCAGCAGCACATTAAAAAGCTTATCCACCATGATCAAGTCAGCTTCATCCCTGGGATGCAAGACTGGTTCAATCTACACAAATCAATAAATGTAATCCATCACATAAACAGAACCAATGACAAAAACCAAATGATTATCTCAATAGATGCAGAATATGCCTTTGATAAAGTTCAACACCCCTTCATGCTATAAACACTCATAAACTAGGTATTGATGGACTACATCTCAAAATAATAACAGCTGTTTATGACAAACTCACCGCCACTATCATACTGAATGGGCAAAAGCTAGAAGCATTCCCTATGAAAACCAGCACAAGACAAAAATGCCCTCTCTCACCATTCCTTTTAAACATAGTATTTGAATTTCTGGGCAGGGCAATCAGGCAAGAGAAAGAAATAAAGGGTACTCAAATAGGAAGACAGGAAGTCAAACTGTCTATTTGCAGATGACCTCATTGTATATTTAGAAAACTCTATCGTCTCAGCCCCAAAACTCCTTAAGCTGATAAGCAACTTCAGCAAAGTCTCAGAATACAAAATCAATGTGCAAAAATCACAAGCATTCCTATACATCAGTAATAGACAAACAGAGAGCTAAATCATGAGCGAACTCCCATTCACAATTGCTACAAAGAGAATAAAATACCTAGAAATACAACTTAAAAGGGATGTGAAGGATCTGTTCAAAGAGAACTACAAACCATTGCTCAAGGAAAAAAGAGAGGACACAAACAAACGGAAAAACATTCCATGCCCATGGATAGGAAGACTCAGTATCGTGAAAATGGCCATACTGCCCAAAGTAATTTATAGATTCAATGGTATTCCCATCAAGCTACAATTGACTTTCTTCAGGAAATTGGAAAAAACTACTTTAAACTTCACATGGAACCAAAACAGAGCTCATATAGACAAGACAATCCTAAGCAAAAAGAACAAAGCTGCAGGCATTACACTACCTGACTTCAAGCAATACTACATGGCTACAGTAACAAAAACAGCATGGTACTGGTAACAAAACAGATATATAGACCAATAGAACAGAACAGAGGCCTCAGAAATAACACTACATATGTACAAACATCTGATCTTTGACAAACTTGACAAAAACAAGCAGTGGGGAAAGGATTCTATATTTAATAAATGATGTTGTGAAAACTGGCTAGCCACAGGCAGAAAACTGAGACTGAACCCCTTCCTTATACCTTATATGAAAATTAACTCAAGATGGATTAAAGATTTAAACATACAACCTAAAACCATAAAAACCCTAGGAGAAAACCTAGGCAATACCATTCAGGACATAAGCATGGGCAAAGACTTCATGACTAAAACACCAAAAGTAATTACAAAAAGCCAAAATTGACAAATGGGATCTAATTAAAGAGCTTCTGCACAGAAAAGGAAACTATCATCCGAGTGAAGAGGCAACCTACAGAATGGGAGAAAATTTTTGCAATGTATCCATTTATCCACACACAAGGCTAATATCCAGAATCTACAAGGAACTTAAACAAATTTACGAGAAAAAGAAAACCCATCGAAATGTGGGTGAAGATATGAACAGACAGTTTACAAAAGAAGACAGTTATGTGGCCAGCAAACATACGAAAAAAAGCTCATCATCACTGGTAATTAGAGAAATGTAAATCAAAACCACAATGAGATACCATCTCATGCCATTTAGAATGGTGATCATTAATAAGTCAGGAAGCAACAGATGTGGGAGAGGATGTGAATAAACAGAAACACTTTTACACTTGGTAGGAGTGTAAATTAGTTCAACCATTGTGGAAGACAGTGTGGCAATTCCTCAAGGATCTAGAACTAGAAATACCATTTGATCCAGCAATCCTATTACTGAGTATATACTCAAAGGAGTATAAATCATTCTACTATAAAGACACCTGCACACCTATGTTTATTGCAGCACTATTCACAATAGCAAAGACTTGAAAACAATCCAAATGCCCATCAATGTTAGACTGGATAAAGAAAATGTGACACATACACACCATGGAATATTATGCAGCAATAAAAAAGGATGAGTTCATGTCCTTTCCAGAAACAAGGATGAAGCTGGAAACCATTATTCTCAGCAAACTAACACAGGAACAGAAAACCAAATACCACATCTTCTCACTCATAAGTGGAAGCTGAACAATGAGAACATATGGGCACAGGGAGAGGAACATCACACACTGGGGCCTATCAGAGGTTGGGGGGCAAGGGGAGGGATGTCATTAGGAGGAATACCTAATGTAGATGATGAGTTGATGGGTGCAGCAAACCAGCATGGCACGTGTATACTTATGTAACAAACCTGCACGTTCTGCACATGTATCCCAGAACTTAAAGTAAAATAAAAATAAATAAATAAATAAATAAGAAATTGAAAAAAGTCAAGGCAATAAAAACCTCAAAACATAAAAACAAAAAAATAAATCACAAGGAAATTAAAACATACCACCAGAGAAAACCACTTTTACACAAAGGAAGACAGGAAGTAAGGAAGAAAAGAAGACAGGATTGATAAAGCAACTAGTAAATAAATAACAAAATGGCAGTATTGAGTTCTTACCTATAAATGCCAACATTGAATGTAAATGGACTAACTTCTGCAATCAAAAGACATAGAGTCCTTGAGTGGTAATAAAACAAGACCCAACTATATGCTCCTACAAGAAACTCGCTTCATCTATAAAGGCATGCAAAGACTGGAAATAAAGGGATGGAAAAAGATAATCCATGCAAAGGCAAGCAAAAAAAGAACAGGAGTAGCTATATTTATATCAGAGAAATAAATTTCAAGACAAAAATGGCAAAAAAAAAAAAAAAGAGGCAAAGAATGTGTTGTATAATGATAAACAGGTCAATTCAGCAAAAGGATATAAAAATTATAAATACATGTACAATCCATACCAGTGGACTGAGATATATAAAGCAAATGTTATTAGAGCTAAAAAGAGAGTGAAACCCTAACAATAATAGCTGGGGACTTTAACACCCCACTTTCAGTATTGGACAGACTATTTAACAGAAAATCAATGAAGAACATCAGACTTTATTGGCACTATAGAACAAATTAATCTAATAGACATTTAAAGAACATCTCATCTTTAAGCCCAACAGACCTGAAAGGTAAAAACAAACATTTTTAAAGAGAATTTCATCAAACGGCTTCAAAATACACATTCTTCTCAGTACATGGAATATTCTCCAGGAAAGACCATGTGTTAGGCCACAAAACATGTCTCAAAAAAGTAAAAAATTGAATGGTATCAAGTATCTTTTCTGACCACAATGGAAAACTGAAAATCAGTAACAAGAGGAACTTTGGAAACTATACAAACTTGTGGAAAATACATCATATGCACCTATAAAACGACTTGGTCAATTAAAAACTAAGAAAATTTTAAAATTTTGAAATAATGAAAATGGAAACACAACATCCCAAAACCTATGAGATAAAGCAAAAACAGTACTAAGAAAGAAGTTTATAGCAATAGATGCCTCCATCAAAAAAGCTATTAAAAACTTTAAATAACCTAATGATGCACCTTAAAAAGAACTAGAAAAGCAAATGCGAATGAAGCCTAAAATTAGTAGAAGAAAAGAAATACTATAGACAAGAGCAGAAATCAATGACTGAGACAAAAAAAAAAAAAGACCAGTGAAACAACAAAAATGGTTTTTTGAAAAGAGAAACAGGTCGCTGGCAAGACGGCCGAATAGGAACAGCTCCAGTCTGTAGGTCCCAGCGAGATAGACACAGAAGACGGGGTGATTTCTGCATCTCCAACTGAGGTACCCAGTTCATCTCACTGGGACTGGTTGAACAATGGGTGCAGGCCACGGAGGGTGAGCTGAAGCAGGGTGGGACATCACCTCACCCAGGAAGTGCAAGCATTCAGGGCATTGCCCACCCCTAGCCAAGGGAAGCTATGAGAGACTGCACCGAGATGAATAGTGCACTCCATCCCAGATACTGTGATTTTTCCATGGTCTTCACAACCAGCAGACCAGAGATTCCCTCTGGTACCTACACCACCAGGACCCTGGGTTTCAAGCATAAAACTGGGAAGCCGTTTGGGCAGACACCGAGCTAGCTGCATGAGCTTTTTTTTTTTTTTCATACCCCAGTGGCACCAGGAATGCCAGTGAGACAGAACCATTCACTCCCCTGGAAAGGGGGCTGAAGCCAGGGAGTCAAGTGGTCTGGCTTGGCAGTCCCACACACATGGAGCCCAGGAAGCTAAGATCCACTGACGAAATTCCCACTGCCAGCACAGCAGTCTGAGGTCAACCTGGGATGCTTGAGCTTGGTGGGGATTGGGGCGTCTGCCATTGCTGAGGCTTGAGTAGGTGGCTTTACCCTCACAGTGTAAACAAAGTCACGGGGAAGTTCAAACTGGAGGGAGCCCACTACAGCTCAGCAAGGTCCCTGTGACCAGACTGTCTCTCTAGATTCCTCCTCTCTTGGCAGGGCATCTCTGACAAAAAGGCAGCAGCCTCAGTCAGGGACTTAGAGATAAAACTCCCATCTCCCTGGGACACAGCACTTGGGAGAAAGGGTGACTGTGGGCACAGCTCCAGCAGACTTAAACATCCCTGCCTGACAGCTCAGAAGAGAGCAGCGGATCTCCCAGCACAGCATTCAAGCTCGGATAAGGGAGAGACTGCCTCCTCAAATAGGTACCTGACCCCTGTGTATCCTGAATGTGAGACATCTCCCAGTAGGCACCAACAGATATCTCATACAGGAGACCTCTGGCTGGCATCTGGTAGGTGGCCCTCTAGGACAAAGCTTCCAGAGGAATAAACAAGCAGCAATCTTTGCTGTTCTGCAGACTCCACTGGTGATACCCAGACAAACAGGGTCTTGAGTGAACCGCCAGCAAACTCCAGGGAACCTGCAGCAGAGGAGCCTGACTGTTAGAAGGAAAACTAACAAACAGAAGGCAATACCATCAACATCAACAAAAAGGACAACCATGCAAAAACTCCATCCAAAGGTCACCAGCGGCAAAGACCAAAGGTAGATAAATCCACGAAGATGGGGAGAAACCAGTGCAAAAAGGCTGAAAATTCCAAAAAACAGAATGCCTCTTTTCCTCCAAAGCATCACAACTCCTCACCAGCAAGGGAACAAAACTGGGTGGAGAATGAGTTTGACCAATTGACAAAAGGAGGCTTCAGAAGGTGGGTAATAACAAACGTCTCTGAGCTAAAGGAGCATGTCCTAATCCAATGCAAGGGAGCTAAGAACCTTGAAAAAAGCTTAGATGAGTTACTAATTAGAATAATCAGTTTAGAGAAGAACATAAATGACCTGATGGAGCTGAAAAACATAGCATGAGAACTTCAGGAAGCATACACAAGTATCAATAGCTGAATTGATCAAGTGGAAGAAAGGATATCAGAGATTGAAGATCAACTCAATGAAATAAAGTGAGAAGACAAGATTAGAGGGAAAAAAGAGTGAAAAGAAATGAATAAAGCCTCAAAGAAATATGGGACTATGTGAAAAGACCAAATAAATCTGTGTTTGACTGGTGTGCATGAAAGTGATGGGAAAAATGGAACCAAGTAGGAAAATATTCTTCAGGATATTATCCAGGAGAACTTCCACAACCTAACAAGGCAGGCCAACACTCAAATTCAGGAAATATAGACAACACCACAAAGATACTCCTTGCGAAGAGCAATCCCCAGACACAAAATCGTCAGACTCACCAAGGTTGAAATGAAGGAAAAAATGTTAAGGGCAGCCAGAGAGAAAGGTTGGGTTACCCACAAAGGGAAGCCCATCAGACTAAGAGCAGATCTACCAGCAGAAACCCTACAAGCCAGAAGAGAGTGGGGGCCAATATTCAACATTCTTAAAGAAAATAATTTTCAATCCAGAATTTCACATCCAGCCAAACTAAGCTTCATGAGCAGAGGAGAGCGAAGGAGAAATAAAATCCTTTACAGACAAGCAAATGCTTAGAGATTTTGTTACTACCAGGCCTGCCTTACAAGGGCTCCTGAAGGAAGCACTAAACATGGAAAGGAACAACCGGTACCAACCACTGCAAAAACATGCCAAACTGTAAAGACCACTGATGCTAAGAAGAAACTGCATCAACTAACAAGCAAAATAACCAGCTAACATCATAATGACAGGATGAAATTCACACATGACAATATTAACCTTTTATAAATGGGCTAAATGCCCCAATTAAGAGACACAGACTGGCAAACTGTATAAAGAGTCAAGACCCATCAGTGTGCTGTATTCAGGAGACCCATCTCATGTGCAAAGACACATATAGGCTCAAAATAAAGGGATGGAGGAATATTTACCAAGCAAATGGAAAGAAAGAAAAAAAAAAGCAGGGGTTGCAATCCTAGTGTCTCACAAAACAGACTTTAAACCAACAAAGATCAAAAGAGACAAAGAAGGGCATTACATAATGGTAACGGGATCAATGCATCAAGAAGAGCTAACTATCCTAAATATATACACACCCAATACAGGAGCACCCAGATTCATAAAGTAAGTTCTTAGAGACCTACAAAGAGACTTAGACTCCCACACAATAATATGGGAGACTTTAACACACCATCGTCAATATTAGACAGATCAACAAAACAGAAAATTAACAAGGATATCCAGGACTTGAACTCAGCCCTGGAACAAGTGGAACTAATAGACATCTACAGAACTCTCCACCTCAAATCAACAGAATATACATTCTTCTCAGCACCACATCGCACTTATTCCAAAACTGACCACATAGTTGGAAGTAAAGCACTCCTCAGCAAATGTAAAAGAACAGAAATTATAACAAACTGTCTCTCAGACCACAGTGCAATCAAACTAGAACTCAGGATTAAGAAACTCACTCAAAACCGCTCAACTACATGGAAACTGAACAACCTGCTCCTGAATGACGACTGGGTACATAACGAAATAAAGGCAGAAATAAAGATGTTTTTTGAAACCAATAAGAACAAAGACACAACATACCAGAAGCCGTGGGACACATTTAAAGCAGTGTATAGAGGGAAATTTACAGCACTAAATGCCCAAAGAGAAAGCAAGAAAGATATAAAATTGACACCCTAACATCAAAACTAAAAGAACTAGAGCAGCAAGAGCAAACAAATTCAAAAGCTAGCAGAAGGCAAAAAATAACAAAGATCAGAGCAGAACTGAAGGAAACAGAGACATAAAAAAACCTTCAAAAAATCAATGAATCCAGGAGCTAGTTTTTTGAAAAGATCAAGAAGATAGATAGACCACTAGCCAGACTAATAAAGAAGAAAAGAGAAAAGAATCAAATAGACACAATAAAAAATGATAAAGGGGATATCACTACTGATCCCACAGAAATACAAACTATCATCAGAGAATACTATAAACACCTCTATGCAAATAAACTAGAAAATCTACAAAAAATGGATAAATTCCTGGACATACACACCCTCCCAAGACTAAACCAGGAAGAAGTCAAATCCCTGAATAAACCAGTAACAACTTCTGAAATTGAGGCAGTAATCAATAGCCTACCAACATAAAAAAGTCCAGGACCAGAAGGATTCACAGCCAAATTCTACCAAAAGTACAAAGAGGACTTGGTACCATTCCTTCTGAAACTATTGCAAACAATAAAAAAAGAGGGAATCCTCCCTACCTCATTTTTTGAGGCCAGCATCATCCTGATACTAAAACCTGGCAGAGACACAACAAAAAAAGAAAATTGCAGGCCAATATCCCTGATGAACATCAATGTGAAAATCCTCAATAAAATACTGGCAAACCAAATCCAGCAGGACATTAAAAAACTTATCCACCACACTCAAGTCAGCTTCATCCCTAGGATGCAAGGCTGGTTCAATACATGCAAATCAATAAACATAATCCATCACATAAACAGAACCAATGACAAAAACCACATGATGATCTCAAAAGACTTTCAACAAAATTCAACAGCCCTTCATGCTAAAAATTCTCAATAAACTAGGTATTGATTGAATATAACTCAAAATAATAAGAACTATTTATCACAAACCCACAGCCAATATCATACTGAATGGGCAAAAGCTGGAAGCATTCCCTTTGAAAACTGGCATAAGACAAGGATGCCCTCTCTCACCTCTCCTATTAAACATAGGATTTGAATTTCTGGTCAGGGCAATCAGTTAAGAGAAAGAAATAAAGGGTATTCAATAAGGAAAAAAGGAAGTCAAATTGTCTCTGTTTGCAGATGACATGATTGAATATTTGGAAAACCCCATCATCTCAGCCCAAAATGTCCTTAAGCTGATAAGCAACTTCAGCAAAGTCTCAGGATACAAAATCAATGTGCAAAAATCATAAGCATTCCTATACACCAATAACAGACAGATAGCCAAATCATGAGTGAACTACCATTCACAATTGCTACAAAGAGAATTAAATACCTAGGAATACAACTTACAAGGGACGTAAAGGATCTCTTCAAGGAGAGCTACAAATCACTGCTCAGGGAAATAAGAGAGGACACAAACAAATGGAAGAACACTCCGTGCTCATGGATAGGAAGGATCAGTATCGTGAAAATGGCCATACTGCCCAAAGTAATTTATAGATTCAATGCTATCCCCATCAAGCTACCATTGATTTCTTCACGGAATTGGAAAAAACTACTTTAAATTTCATACGGAACCAAAAAAGGGCCCGCAGAGCCAAGACAATCCTAAGAAAAAAGGACAAAGGTATCATGCTGACTTCAAAGTATACTACAATGCTACAGTAACAAAAACAGCATGGTACTGGTACCAAAACAGAGAGATAGACCAATGGAACAGAACAGAGGCCTCAGAAATAACATCACACATCTACAACTGTTGCGGGAAGTCAGGGACCCCAAACAGTGGGACTGGCTGAAGCTGCAGCAGAAGAACATAAATTGTGAAGATTTCATGGACATTTATTAGTTCCCCACATTAATACTTTTATAAGTTCTTACGCCTATCTTTACTGCAATCTCTGAACATAAATTGTGAAGATTTCATGGACACTTATCACTTCCAATCAATACCCTTGTGATTTCCTATGCCTGTCTTTAATCTCTTAATCCCATCATCTTCTTAAGCTGAGAAGGATGAATGTCACCTCAGGACCCTGTGATGATTGTGTTAACTGCACAAATTGTTTGTAGATCATGTGTGCTTGAACAATATGAAATCTGGGAACCTTGAAAAAAGGAACAGGGTAACAGCAATGTTCAGGGAACAAGGGAGATGGCCTTGAACTCTGACTGCTGGTGAGCTACGTGGAACAGAGTCATATTTCTCCTCTTTCAAAAGCAAATAGGAGAAATATCACTGAATTATTTTTCTCAGCAAGGAACATCCCTGAGAGAATGTGCCCTGAGGGTAGGTCTATAGATGGCCCCCTTGAGATGGCCGCCTTTTACGTTGAAGCCGAAGGGATGAAATAAGCCCCGGTCTCCTGTAGCGCTCCCAGGCTTATTAGGATGAGGAAATTCCCGCCTAATAAATTTTGGTCAGACAGGTTGTCTGCTCTCAAACCCTGTTTCCTGATAAGATGTTATCAATGACAATGCATGCTCGAAACTTCATTAGCAATTTTAATTTCGCCCCATCCTGTGGTCCTGTGATCTCACCCTGCCTCCACTTGCTTTGTGATATTCTATTACCTTGTGAAGTATGTGATCTCTGTGACCACACCCTATTCATTCACTCCCTCCCCTTTTGAAAATCACTAATAAAAACTTGCTGATTTTAAAGCTCCGGGAGCATCACAGAACCTGCCGATGTGTGATGTCTCCCCCGGACAACCAACTTTAAAATTTCTCTCTCTTGTACTCTTTCCCTTTATTTCTCAAACCAGCCGAGATGCTTAGGGAAATAGAAAAGAGCCCACAGTAAATATCGGGGGTGGGGTTTCCCCCAATATACAACCATCTGATCTTTGATAATCCTGACAAAAACAAGCAATGCGGAAAGGAATCCGTATTTAATAAATGGTATTGGGAAAACTGGCTATCCATATGCAGAAAGCTGAAACTAAATCCCTTCCTTAAACCTGATACAAAAATTAACTCAAGTTGGATTAAAGACTTAAACATAAGATGTAAAACCATAAAAACCCTAGAAGAAAACCTAAGTAATACCATTCAGGACAGAGGCATGGGCAAAGACTTCATGACAAAAATCCCAAAAGCAATGGCAACAAAAGCCAAAATTGACAAATAGGATCTAATTAAACATAAGAGCTTCTGCACGCAAAAGAAACTATCATTAGAGTGAACAGGTAACCTACCAAATGGGAGAAAATTTTTGCAATCTATCTATTGACAAAGGACCAATATCCAGAATCTACAAAGAAGGTAAACAAATTTTTTAAAAAACCAAAAATTGGGTGAAGGATATGAACAGAAACTTCTCAAAAGAAGACATTTATGCAGCCAACAAACTTATGAAAAAAAGCTAATCATCACTGGTTATTACAGAAATGCAAATCAAAACCACCATGAGATATCATCTCATGCCACTTAGAATGATGATCATTAAAAAGTCAGGAAACAACAGATGCTGGAGAGGATGTGGAGAAATAGGAACACTTTCACACTGATGGTGGGAGTGTAAATTAGTTCAACCATTGTGGAAGATAGCATGGTGATTCCTCAAGGATCTAGAACTAGAAATACCATTTGACTCAGCAATCCCATTACTGGCTATATATCCAAAGGATTATAAATCATTCTACTATAAAGATACATGCACTTGTATGTTTATTGCGGCAATGTTCACAATAGCAAGGACTTCAACCAAACCAAATGCCCATCAATGTTGGACTGGATAAAGAAAATGTGGCACATATTCACCATGGAATACTATGCAGCAATAAAAAAGGATGAGTTCATGTCCTTTGCAGGGACATGGATGAAGCTGGAAACCATCATTCTCAGCCAACTAACACAAGAACAGAAAACCAAACACCACATGTTCTCACTCATAAGTGGGAGTTGAACAATGAGAACACATGGACACAGGGAGAGGAACATCACACACTGGGGCCTGTTGGAGGGTGGGGGTCTGGGGGAGGAATAGCATTAGGAGAAATACCTAATGTATATGATGGGTTTATGGCTGCAGCAAACCAGCATGGCACATGTATACTTATGTAACAAACCTGTACATTCTGCACATGTACCCCAGAACTTATAGTATAATTTTAAAAAAGATAAAATTCACAAACCTTTAGCCAGACTAAGAAAAAAGAGAAGACCAAAACAAATGAAATCAAAAATGAAAAAAAGAGACATTACAATTGATACCATAGAAATTTGAAGGATCATTAGAAATGATTATGAGCTACTATATGTTATTAATCTGGAAAATCTAGGAGAAACTGATACATTCCTAGATACATAAAACTTAAGATTGAACCATGAAAATATCCAAAACATGAGTAGACTAATAACAAATGAGATAGAAGCAGTAACAAAAAGTCTCCCATCAAAGAACAGCCCAGGACCTGATGGTTTCATTGCTGAATTCTACCAAACATTTTAAAAAGAACTAACATCTATTCAAACTATTTCAAAAAAAAAAAAGAAGGATACTTCCAAACTCATCCTATAATGTCAGTATTATCCTAACACCAAAACCATACAAAGATGTAACAAAAAAAGAAAACTATAAAGCAATATCTCCAATAAACAGAGACACAAAAATCTTTAACAAAATGCTTGCAAACCAAATTCAACACCACATTAAAGAGATTACTCATCATGACCAAGTGGAATTCATCCCAGGAATGCAAGGATGGCTCAACATATGTAATTCAGTAAATGTTGTCACATCAGAAAAATAAAAGACAAAAACCATATGATCATCTCAATGGACTCCAAAAAAGCATTTAGTAAAATTCAACATCCCTTCATAATAAACCAGAAAAAAAAAAACCTCGGTGTAAAAGGAATATACCTCAATATGATAAAAACCATATATGACAAACCCACAACTGAAAAATTGAAAGTCTTTTCTCTAAGATCTAGAAGAAGACAAGGATTCCCACATTCCCCACTTTTATTCAATGTAGTACTAGGAAATCTTAGCTAGAGGAATTACTGAAGACAAAGAAAAGGTATTCAAATTGGAAAGGAAGAAGTGAAGTTATCCTTGTTTGCAGATGATATGATCCTATATTTAGTTAAACCTAAAGACTTCAGCCAAAAAACATTAGAATTGATTAAGAAATTCAGTAAAGTTTCAGGATACAAAATCAACATACAAAAATTGGTGGCATTTCTATATACCAACAATAAACAATCTGAAAAAGAAATCAAGAAAGTAACCTATTTATAACAGTTGCAAATAAAATACCTAGGAATAAAATCAACCAAAGATGTGAACGATCCCTACAACAGAAACTATGAAACACTGATGAAAGAAATTGAAAAGGATAGAAAAAATGGAAAGACAGTCCATGTTTATGGACTAGAAGAACTAATCTTACTAAAATGTCCATTCCACCCAGTCTACAGATTCAGTGCAATCCCAATCAAAATATCAATGACATTCTTCACAGAAATAGATAAATTAATCCTAAAATTTATATGGGACCATGGAAGATCCAAAATAGCCAAAGCCATCCTGAACAAAAGTAATAAAGCTGGAGGAATCACATTATCTGGCTTCAAATTACGCAAACTATAGTAATCCACACAGCAAAACTGGCATTAAAAATAGGCACACAGACCAATGGAACAGAGTGGAGAGCCCAGAAATAAGTCCACGCATTTATAGTTCAACTCATATCCCACAAAGGTGCAAAGAACTTACATTGGGGAAAGACAGTCATTTCAATAAATGGCACTGCGAAACTGGATATCCATTTGCTGAAGAATGAAACTAAATCCCTATCTAAAGTAAACCCCTAACCACATATAAAAATCAAATCAAAATGCATTAAAGGTAAATCTAAGACCTGAAACTATAAAACTACTAGAAGAAAACATTGGGGAAACACTCCAGGACATTGGGGTGGACAAAGGTTTCTTGGTAAGACTGCAAAAGCACAAGCACCCAAAGCAAAAGTGGACAAATGAGACCACATCAAACTAAAAATCTTCTGCACAGCAAAGGAAACAATCAACAAAGTGAAGTGACAATCCACAGAATGGGAGAAAATATTTGCAAACTATCCATCTGAAAAGAAAGTAATTGCCAGAATATATAAGGAGCTAAAACAATTCAATAGGAAAAAGACAAATAACCTGGTATTTTAAATGGGCAAAAGATCTGAACAGATATCTCTCAAAATAAGACATACGCACAGCCAAGTGTATGAAAAAAATGCTCAATATCACTAATCAGCAGAGAAATGTACATCAAAACCGCAATGAGATATCATGTCACCCCAGTCAAGATGGCTTTTATTCAAGAGACAGGCAATAATTAATACTGGTGAGGGTGTGGATAAAGGGGAACCAGCATGCACTGTTGTTAGGAATGTAAATTAGTATTACCACTATGGAGAGCAGTATGGAGGTTCCTCAAAAGAATTAACAAATATATACGATCCCGCAATCCCACTGCTATCCCACTGCTGAGTATATATCCAAAAGAAAGGAAATCAGTATTTCAAGAATATATCTGCACTCTCATGTTTACTACAGCACTATTCAAAATAGTAAAGATATAGAATCAAAGTGTCTATCAACAGATGAATGGAAAAGGAAAGTGTGGTACAAAAACACAATGGGATATTAGCCAGTCATTAAAAGAATGAAATTCTGTCATTTTCAATAGCATGTATGAAAATGGAGGACATTATGTTAAGTGAAATAAGGCACAGCATGACAAATATCACATGTGCTCACTCACTTGTGGGAGCTAAAAACATGAACTCATGGAGACGGAAAGTAGAATGAGATGGTTAATAGAGGTTGGGAAGGATGGTGGGTAGAGGGGATAAATAGGGACTCGTGAATGGGTACAAAAATACAGTTAGAATGAATAAGTTCTAGTAGTTGGTAGCACTATACAGTGACTATAGTTAAGAACAATTTTATTATATATTTAAAAATAAAAGAGAGAACTGGAAAGTTCCTAAAACAAAGAAATGCTAAATGCTTGAGGGGATGGATACCCCAATCACCCTAATTTGACCATTAAACACTGTATGCCTGTATCAAAATATAACATGTAACCTATAAATATGTACAACTAATATTTATCCTGAATAATTAAAAATTTAAAAACCAAAAGAGAAAAAGCAAACAGAAAGTATACCTAGTAAAGGCCTGAAATATAAAGTCTAGGTGGTTTGGCAAGCCACAAAAGATATCAGCATATTATACACACCACATAATGAAAGAATTGTGGCACTGATGCATAATTAGATATATGGGGGAAAATTAGAAATTGAAATGCAAATGTAAATTGTGAGTATACTCAGTGATGTAGCTGAAACCTTAAATTACGTGGTAAAGACTATATTTTTAATAAATTTAATGGGAAAATAAAATATTGGAAAATTTTAAAAATAAGTATATATTCACAGTGTATACCTGGAGAAAAACCATTGAGAGATCTAAATGCGAATGATAAAACCACAAAATCCGTAGGAAAATCTCTCAGAGATCAAAAGGACTATATAGCAAAAAAAAAAAAAAAAAAGAAAAGAAAAAAAGACATAACCATAATCAAAAGACAGTGGGAAAATTATTTACCTATATCATAGAAATGGACAAATATTCTTATTGTATGTACAGGGCTACATAAATAAAAGAAATCGCCGGTTCTGAAAGGATCCCTCCGCGTCCAAAAGACCACAGGGTCGCGGTCAGGGGAGTTCTTCCAAGGATTCCGGGTCGCGCAGTCCCCTGTGGACGGCTTTGACCAACATTCTGGGGCGTGTACCTGGACGACTCGCCGAGGACTCTGGGGAGCGTAGTCCACTGCGGGGATGCGAAGCGGAGGGTCGCAGAGCCACGGGTCGCGCCGAGGATTCTGGGTAGCGTAGTCCCGGCCGCGCAGAGGCTTCTGCGTAGCGCACCCCGGGCGGCGCCGAGCGGTCCAGATCCCTGGGCGTCACCGAGCCGTGAGGTGGGTAGTCCACCGTTGGTGACCTCACCTCCTTGGTTCGCCGTCAGCCGCCTTGGTGAGTCGCGCTCCTGCGGGTCCCTCTCTCCAGCGCGCCCTTCCTGCACAGGAAGAAGGGCCGGGAAGGCCTGGGACGCCAGGGCGCTGCTGGGGCCGTAGCGCGCCCTCCCTCAGGCCCGGCGTCTCCATGTTCTGGGGAGGGGCGGAGACCCAGGCCGCGCCTTGGAGTGGGCTGTGGTGCTGCGGCTCGCCGAGCGCCTCGGGTCTGGGCTGCTACTCCGTCTCCGTCCCCGGTTGCGTGTAGCGGCGGTTAGGCAGCCAGGATTTCACAGGGGCGCCGAGCAACCCAGGTCTCCGTGTGCCAGGGTCGCCGCTCCTCGAGTGGGGACGGGCCAGCGGCCTAGGTAGCTGCCACGGGGGTCGTTTGGCTGGAGGTGGTGGGGGACTCGGCCACAGACTGGGTCCACCGGTTGGGTGGGGGTTACAGCCCAGAGACTGATGGACTAGGTCCGACTCGGGTTCCCTCCGACTCTTGATGCTCCAGACTTTGTTGTGGGAGGCGGGACCGGGGAGGACTTCGCCCGCGTGTTTTGGGGAAGGGTCGCTGCTTTGGGTTGGGGGCAGCCCGCCTTGGGACTATCTTCCTTGGGTGGGAGGGTAGGCCGGGACCAGATGTCCTGGCACGGGCACTTCTAGACGTGTGTGGGGGGCTCTGCGTGGGGCAGCGTCCGCGGGAGGTGAGGTAGCTGTGGGGACCCAGGTGGCCTCTTCCCTGGAGCCCTGCTAATGATGGCAAAATATATTTAAAGAGGTTTATTCTGAGTCAGTGTGAGTGACTGTGGCCCAGGTTATTCAGTCTCAAGAGGTCCTGAGAAAGTGTCCGAGGTGGTCGGCTTGCAGGTTAATTTTATACAATCCAGGGAGACAGGAATTTCAGGTAAAATCATAAATCAGGCTGAGCACTGTGGGAGGTCAGGAGTTCCAGAGCAGCCTGGGCGGCACAGCGAGACACCCTGTCTCTACGTGAAATTAGAAAAATAAAAAATTAGCAGAGCGTGGTGTCCCATGCCTGTGGTCTCAGCTACTTCGGTGGCCCAGTCAGTTGAGTCCGGGAGGTGGAGGCTGTAACGAGCTATGTTGGCTGCACTGCATGCCAGCCTGGGCAACACAGCGAGATCCTGCCTCAGAAAATCATAAATCAATATGAGAAAGATACACATGGGTTCCTCCCAAAAATCCAGTATCTCCAAACGGGTTTACACCTCATGGGGGCACTTAGGTATTCTTTAGTGGACAATTGGTTGAGAGACTTAAGCTGTTGCCTAAAGACTGGAATCAGAAGTATGCCAGAGTTAAGGGGATTGCATAGATCCAAGTTCTTGTTATGTAGATGAAGCCTCTTAGTTGGCAGCCCACAGAATAGATGGTAAATGTATGTTTTCAGTTATTTTTGTTTCTTTGTTTGTTTTTGTTTTTTTGAGAGAGAGTCTTGCTCTGTCGCCCAGGCTAGAGTGCAGTGGCGTGATCTCAGCTCACTGCCACTACCACCTCCCCGGTTTGAGCAGTTCTCCTGCCTCAGCCTCCTGAGTAGCTGGGACTACAGGTGCCCACCACCACGCCTGGCTGATTTTTGTATTTTTAGTAGAGATGGGGTTTCACCATGTTGCTCAGGCTGGTCTTGACCTCGTGACCTCAGGTGATCCACCTGCCTCGGCCTCCCAGAGTGCTGGGATTGCAGGTGTGAGCCACCATGCGTCATACTGGCTGTCTCTTCCAGACCTAGGAAAGGCTTAGAACGAAGGAGATCTGGCTACATTAGTGGAGATTTGCTACAGATGCAAATTTTCCCACTAAAGGCAGCTTTGCGGGGCTATCCATTTCAGTATGTTGCGCCTGTGGCAGCCACTTCAAAACTTGTCAAAGAAGTATATTTTGGGCTAAAATAACTTCCTTCAGCATCTGCTGTCATGTGATGCTGTACCAGAGTCAGGTTAGAAAGTGAGCCACATTATATAAGAGTAATAAAACTCGTCTGATTAGATTTTATGGTTTCTAGGGCAGGACTCCCCAAGCCCCATATATACGCATTTGGGCAAGGGAAAAAAGGTGAGTTTCATCTTCACCAGGTTGGTAGGGCTTCCTTGGTTATTGGAGTGGGAGTAACAGCAACCATTGGGCCCAGCAGTTTTTTTAAATGCCTCTGGGGCTGTGGACTGGCCAAATAACTGATTTTAATCATTTCATTATGGAAAAATTGTAAGCAGAACCCCAAGGTAGAGAGACCCATCAGTCAAGATATACCTCATGACCTTGCAAGCTAATCTAGCTTGACCCAGATCCCCTCCTAACCTGTGCAGATTCATTGAGAAATGTCAGAGCCCTGCCTACTGGTTAAGACATAACCCTTTACAGTGAGAACTGAAACCCAGGCTCTATCACTTTCTTGGCTGTGTTGCTTTGAGAAAGGTATTTAAATGTTTTGTGCCTGTTTCATCATCTGAAATTGGTGGGTAATAGTCACTTCATAGGACATTTGTGAAGATTGAATGCAGAAAAATTTGTGCCATGCCTGGAACCGTCCCTGGCATATATTAAATTCTCAATGTGTTAAATATTATAATGAATATCAACACTTCCTTATTCTGGAAGCACCGACAGGATAAGCTGTGTTTAGTGTAAGCATCGTTTCAGGACAGGCTCTGTTGTGATGCCCACACTCGGGATCTGTTCCCAGGAACCTGCCTACAATGGTTTTCTTCTCTGGAAGACTTTGGGTCCTTTTTTTTAACAAGAAGAGGCTCTACCCTGGTACTGAGGATTTCCAAGGCCACCTTTGAGGATCACAGAGCTAATTTTAGAACTATTTTAGTCCCCAGCTCCTCTTCCTCCACTCCCATGTTACCCATGAGAGGACTGCCTGCAGGGTAAGGGAGGACAGCCCAACCCCAGGTGGGGACTTCTTATGTATTGCCTTCCTGCAGTGCCTTCTCTGCCCTAAACCATCGTGGGTTTCCTTTGCTAATGTCTGACATCTTGTGCCCTACACTGTCCCGTCTGAGGCTCAGAACCTCTCAGCTGGTTCTCCTCGTGGGGAACGTTCCCCAGATCTGATGCCCTCATTCAGGGCACTTCCATCATTGTCCCTACATTTCTTCTCTCAGTGCTTTATTCAGGCTGCTGCATTCATGGTGCAGACCAGGTCTTGTAAAAAATTATTCTGTCAGCATGTGCTGAGCCATTGTCCTGTCCCAGGGACAGGGCTTTATAGTCATTGCCATATTCATCTCTTCAACCAGTGTGGAAGTTAAGAGTTGGAATCCCCATTTCCCAGACTAAGAAGTAGTGTGTTAATCAGTTGAAATAATTTTCATGACTGAGCATGGTGGCTCACACCTGTAATCCCAGCACTTTGGGAGGCTAAGGTCGGCAGGTCACCTGAGCTCAGGACTTCGAGACCTTCCTGGCCAACATGGTGAAACCTCGTCTCTACTAAAAATACAGAAATTAGCCAGGCATGGTGGCTCACGCCGGTAATCCCAACTACTCTGGAGCCTGAAGCAAGGGAATTGCTTGAATCCAGGAGATGGAGGTTGCAGTGAGCAGAGAACATGCGACTGCACTACAGCCTGGGGGACACTGAGACTCTGTCTCAAAAAATAATAATTTTTACTTTATGTAACATATCTGGGATCAAGTGGACTGGGTTGTGGAGCAAGCTGGGATTTTGGGGGTTTCTGTTAAGAATTAGCTTCACTGAGGTATAATTGAGACAAAATTTCTCACATTTTAAGTTCTAGTTAATGAGTTTTAAGAAATGTATATAGTGAAGTCTTGATCATCAAATCAACATATGAACATTTTTCATCCCCAAAAATGTAGGAGCTGTTTTTTTATCTTAGGAAAATTTTAATGAAATGTACGTGGAGGAGCTAAATGTTTCAAGTTTGCCTTATGTTCATATCTAATTTATTGGTAACTAATTTAAACCACTTTCTTCTGGCTCTCAGTTTCTGTTCCTACAGGATATTAAGTCCCACAGATGTCAACAGATGGCAGGAGTGAGACCAAACAGTTTGCAGTGTTCTCCACTCACACCCTGGAAATGAAAGTTTTCTCTGTTTTTCCTCTCCAAATTATCTTGGAAGGGATATTCAATTTTTTTTCAAATTTACAATGAAAAATATTGAAGAAGGAACTAAAGTAGAGAGAATATATAACAAATCTCTCTGTTCCCTACTTGCACCTTAACACTTTGCTCTTCTTATTTCATCCAACCCCCTCCCCACCCCACGCTTTCTGTTTTCAGGATAGAGCATCTTGAAGCCAATCCAAGACACCATTTTATCTGTAAATTTACTGCAGCTGCTTCTCTGAGGACTATTTTTGTTGTTATTGTTTTGCTTTTTAACATAACTAGAGTACCAGAATCACACTCAACAAAATTAGCAATTTATTAATTTCACCCATTACCCAGTTTATGCGGAAATTGTCCAGGTCTCAAAAATTTCTCCTCACAATTCAGATTTCACACTCAGGTTCATTAAGATGGGAAGCATGAGAGAAGAAACATCTAGAAACCAGCTCAGTAGTGCCCCCTGTCTGTTTTACTTCTCTCTTTGTGATCTAGGTAAAGGAAGTTTCCCTACCTTGGCAAACTTCCCATCTGCTTGCTTAGGTGCTGAGGCTTGTTCATGCTTTCCTTGTCATGGCTTTTTCCTCCGCTTCCTCCTTCTAGAATTAGGCTCATCTCCTAATTCTACTTCTCCACTGTCTTTTGCCTCTCTGCCCATGAGGACAAATAATGATCACAGCCACTTACCTAATTGCCTGGCCCTAGTTCTGGTCCCAACTATAATCAGAAATGTGGATTCTGGAATGGCAGTGAGGAGCTATGTGGACTATATCTCCAGTAAACACCATAACTTGTAATTTAGAAAACCAAAAACAACCATTTAAACTACACAGAATTTGTCTTAAGACCACTCAGGAATTTAGAGAAACATTTATTCAGAAAAATCAACCGAGCCTTTCTGAGAACAGTGAGAGTCTGTAACATTTGACACACAAACTGCTACCCTCCCCACCCCCATTTTGGTCCGCTCTGAGAGAAACTCCACTATGGGCTGTGAAAATGACAAGATGGAACCCTCTCCCTCTCCAGTTCTCAGTCTATTGTGAAAGTTTTTCCCTGAGAGAGGCATGATGCCACTATTCTTAACTTCTCTCCCCCCGCCAGTCCTGTGTTCCTGAAGCTGGTTTCATGTAAGCGTAGTTGAGAAGTATGGGTAGGGACCTCCTTGAATTTATTCTTGGAGTTTGTTGAGTGTGCTGGCCTTGTAGATTCATGTCTGTCTTCAAATTTTGAAGTGTTGGCCATTATTTCTTCAGTAATCTATCAGCATCTTCTCCTAGACACCCATATATATGTCCAGTTAATGGTGCCTTATAACTCTCTTGGCTCTGTTTACTTTATGTCATTGTTTTCTCTTCCTGCTTCTCTGTCTCTGTAATTTCTTCTCTGTATGTTTACTGATTTTTTTTTTTTTTGCCTGCTCATCTGCTGTTAAACCCCTCTACTGAATTTTTCAGTTACTATGTTTTCAGGTCCAGAATTTTCGTTTGCTTCCTTTTTGTAATCTCTGTTGATATTTTTATTTTGTTCATATATATTCTCCTGATTTCTTTTTCTCTATATGTGTTTACATGAGTTTTTGAGAATATTTTAGACAGTCTAAAATCTGTCTAGTATGCCTGAAGCTTATGTTTCTCCAGGGAAGGTTTGCATCACTTTATTTTCTTCCACTATTTGTCCATGTTTTCTGAGTTTTTGTTGTTGTTGTTGTTGTTGTCTGAGGAGAAGGTTTAAGATTTTCTCAGGCCTTTTTTGAGCATGGATCTTACCTTTGCTTGTGGCTTTTTCCATTTGCTCATAGGCAACTGCTTTTAAAGAGTCTCTCCTCTGGGCCCTTGATGGTCTGTTGTATGTCTCTACCCATAATATCTTGCCCCAGGCATCTGCTCTTCAGTCTGTCTCTGCATCTTTGCCAAGCATGATCCAGTGCTTTTCCTCCCTAAGGTGTGAGATCCTCAAAACAGAGAGAGCAGTCCCTCAGGCAGCCTCCAACAGCTTAGAACCTTGTAAGAAAGGTCTACTCTGCTTTCTCGGGTTTGAGGGAAGGAAGTGGAAACTGGGATGCTGCTTTAGAAGCTCTGTTGTATTCTGCACCTGTAATTTTTTGCCCCAGGGATCTATAGGCAAGTTCACCATGAGATTTTTCCGTTAGGCAGCACTTGGACAGGATAGAACACTGGGAATAAGGAGTATTGGGATGCAAATATGACTGTCTCCTGTTTTGTTTTTGTTGTTGTTGTTGTTGTTGTTTTGTTTTCCTGAGACTATGTCTTGCTCTGTTGCCCAGGCTGGAGTGACAAAGCTCATTGCAGTCTCAACCTCTTGGGCTCAAGCCAGGAGTAGCTAGGACTACAGGCACGTGCCACCACACATGGCTAATATTTATATTTTTTGTAGAGACAAGCCTTTGCCATGTTGCCCAGGCTGGTCTTGAACTCCTGGGATCAAGCGATCCACATGCATCAGCCTCCCAAAGTGCTGGGATTACAGGAAAGCCACTGTGCCCAGCCAACTGCCTCCTGTTTCTAATGTGGCTTTTTCTTGATTGGGCAGTTTCTTGAATGCTGGGGACTTTTGAGTATTTTCAAATGAAGTTTGTTCCTATAAGATTATTTTAGGCAATTTTTTGGTAAGCATAGAATTAGCAATATGATTAATGCTTTTTCTGTAAACTAGTATTATGAAAAATCTCAAATGGGTAGCAAAATTGGGAGAATGGTAATATGAATCCCCATGTTGCCTTCATCCAGATTCGATAAATTTTAAAACCATAGATAGTTTTGTTAGATTTATCCCTTCCCCCTGTTTATGTGCCAAAGTATTTTAAACAAATCCAGATGTCTTGTTATTTTACCCATATATATTTGGTCTCTGAGAGGATTTTTAATCAACGTTGAGGTGTAACTTGGGTGCCATAAGAAGCACTGCTTTTAACTGTATACTTTAATGAGTTTTGACACAGGTCACTTATCACCTCAATCAAGATACAGAACATTTCAACAGAGTTCTCATGTGCCCTTATATGTAATCACTCTAGAGGAAAATAGTCAAGAATTCTCACCATAATATGGACAAGTAGTATCCAGCAATGCATGAAAAGGATGATATATTCTAGCCAAATGGAGTTTGTTCCTAAAAAACCAACGATAGGGTGTGAACATAGAGTAAGCTACCTGTGGAGATATTTAACTTTTTTTTTTTTTTTTTTTTGAGACGGAGTCTTGCTCTGTCCCCAGGCTGGAGTGCGGTGGCGCGATCTCCACTCACTGCAAGCTCCACCTCGTGGGTTCACACCATTCTCCTGCCCCAGACTCCCGAGTAGCTGGGTCTACAGGCACCTGCCACCATGCCCTGCTAATTTTTTTTTTTTTTTTTTCTTTGAGACTGAGTCTCTGTCGCCCAGGCTGGAGTGCAGTGGCACAATCTCTGCTGACTGCAAGCTCCGCCTCCCAGGTTCACACCATTCTCCTGCCTTAGCCTCCTGAGTAGCTGGGACTACAGGCGCCCGCCACCACTCCTGGCTATTTTTTGTTTTTTGTTTTTTGTTTTTGAGACGGAGTCTCGCTCTGTCACCCAGGCTGGAGTGCAGTGGCGCGATCTCCGCTCACTGCAAGCTCCGCCTGCTCCCAGGTTCACACTGTTCTCCTGCCTCAGCCTCCCTAGAAGCTGGGACTACAGGTGCCTGCCACCACGCCCAGCTAATTTTTTTGTATTTTTAGTAGAGAGGGGGTTTCACCATATTAGCCAGGATGGTCAGGATGGTGACCTCGTGATCCACCCGCCTCCGCCTCCCAAAGTTCTAGGATTATAGGCGTGAGCCACCTACCGCACCGAGCCCGGCGGAGATATTTTACCTTTTATCTGTGGTTCTCAGCTCAGGAAGGAAAGGAAAGGCAGCTTCTTGCATGAATCAGCTTTCAGCTTAATATTTTTCTTTTGGCAGAGTGGTTTGAGTTCCCACGTTTTTATTTTCCTTTCACTGCTTTCAGGGAGCAAAAGAGAAAAACCTACACGACTATCTTAATGCAGAAAAATATTTGATAACATTTCACACCTATTCAGGGTAAAAATTCTCAGCAGATGAGGAATAGAAAGAATTTCCCTTAATAAAACAAGGTTATATGTGACAGCCTGGCTGCAATCATCATATTTAATGGTGAAGTGTGTTCACACTAAGATCAGGAACAAGCATTAATGTTGATTTTCATCACTCTTTAACATTATCCTAGAATATCAAGGTAATTTGTTAAGGTATTAAAAAGGAATAAAAGGCATAAACGTTGAAATAGAACAAGAAAAACTTTTTATTCACAGAAGATGTGAGTGTGTACATGGAAGAATCTGTAGTTAAACAACTACATACTAGTAACACACAGTTTAGGAACTTGAGAAAATAAGGTCAGTATTTTTAAAGAGCACTTGTATTTCTGTAACCTAGCAGCAAACAGTTAAAAAATGAAATACATATTTATACTACCACCAAAAACAAAATGTTTAAACTTCTAAGACTGAATATAGGAGAATATCTTTGTGACTTTGGAATAGGTAAAGATAGCACAGATGAGACATGCAAGGATGTAAACTATTTAAGTGTACAGAAATAACAAAAATAAATGTTATAAATCGCCTTTCAACTGCCGTCAGAAGAAGAAATTTCACTGCTTTTCTTCTCTAACTGCGTGTAAACCAAAAAGTATCAGAATCAAGTACCAATTTAGATGGTTTTTTTTTATTATTATTATACTTTAAGTTCTAGGGTACATGTGCATAATGTGCAGTTTTGTTACATATGTATACTTGTGCCATGTTGGTGTGCTGTACCCATCAACTCGTCATTTACATCAGGTATAACTCCCAATGCAATCCCTCCCCCCCCCCATAATAGGCCCCTGTGTGTGATGTTCCCCTTCCCGAGTCCAAGTGATCTCATTGTTCAGTTCCCACCTATGAGTGAGAACATGCGGTGTTTGCTTTTCTGTTCTTGCAATAGTTTGCTGAGAATGATGGTTTCCAGCTGCATCCATGTCCCTACAAAGGACACGAACTCATCCTTTTTGATGGCTGCATAGTATTCCATGGTGTATATGTGCCACATTTTCTTAATCCAATCTGTCACTGATGGACATTTGGGTTGATTCCAAGTCTTTGCTATTGTGAATAGTGCCACAATGAACTACATGTGCATGTGTCTTTATAGCAGCATGATTTATAATCCTTTGGGTATATACCCAGTAATGGGATGGCTGGGTCATATGGTACTTCTAGTTCTAGATCCTTGAGGAATCACCATACTGTTTTCCATAATGGTTGAACTAGTTTACAATCCCACCAACAGTGTAAAAGTGTTCCTATTTCTCCACATCCTCTCCAGCACCTGTTGTTTCCTGACTTTTTAATGATTGCCATTCTAACTGGTATGAGATGGTATCTCATTGTGGTTTTGATTTGCATTTCTCTGATGACCAGTGATGATGAGCATTTTTTCATGTGTCTGTTGGCTGTATGCATGTCTTCTTTTGAGAAATGTCTGTTCATATCCCTTGCCCACTTTTTGATGGGGTTGTTTGTTTTTTTCTTGTAAATTTGTTTGAGTTCTTTGTAGGTTCTGGATATTAGCCCTTTGACAGATGAGTAGATTGCAAAAATTTTCTCCCATTCTGTAGGTTGCCTGTTCACTCTGATGGTAGCTTCTTTTGCTGTGCAGAAGCTCTTTAGTTTAATATAGATCCCATTTGTCAATTTTGGCTTTTGTTGCCATTGCTTTTGGTGTTTTAGACATGAAGTCCTTGCCCATGCCTATGTCCTGAATGGTACTACGTAGGTTTTCTTCTAGGGTTTTTATGGTATTAGGTCTAACATTTAAGTCTCTAATCCATTTTGAATTAATTTTCGTATAAGGAGTAAGGAAAGGATCCAGTTTCAGCTTTCTACTTATGGCTAGCCAATTTTCCCAGAACTGTTTATTAAATAGGGAATCCTTTCCCCATTTCTTGTTTTTCTCGGGTTTGTCAAAGATCAGATGGCTGTAGATGTGTGGTATTATTTCTGAGGACTCTGTTCTGTTCTATTGGTCTATATCTCTGTTTTGGTACCAGTACCATGCTGTTTTGGTTACTGTAGACTGGTAGTATAGTTTGAAGTCAGGTAGCGTGATGCCTCCAGCTTTGTTCTTTTGACTTAGGATTGTCTTGGCAATGTGGGCTCTTTTTTGGTTCCATATGAACTTTAAAGCAGTTTTTTCCAATTCTGTGAAGAAAGTCATTGGTAGCTTAATGGGGATAGCATTGAATCTACAAATTACCTTGGGCAGTATGGCCATTTTCACGATATTGATTCTTCCTATCCACGAGCATGGTATGTTCTTCCATTTGTTTGTGTCCTTGTTTATTTCACTGAGCAGCGGTTTGTAGTTCTCCTTGAAGAGGTCCTTTACATC
Organism: Macaca fascicularis; assembly: GCF_037993035.2. NCBI lineage: Eukaryota > Metazoa > Chordata > Mammalia > Primates > Cercopithecidae > Macaca > Macaca fascicularis. The sequence continues at coordinate 61,723,282 of NC_088384.1, forward strand.
CCTTGTAAGTTGGATTCCTAGGTATTTGATTCTCTTTGAAGCAATTGTGAATGGAAGTTCATTCATGATTTGACTCTCTGTTTGTCTGTTACTGGTATATAAGAATGCTTGTGATTTTTGCACATTGATTTTGTATCCTGAGACTTTGCTGAAGTTGCTTATCAGCTTAAGGAGATTTTGGGCTGAGACGATGGGGTTTTCTAAATATGCAATCATGTCATCTGCAAACAGGGACAATTTGACTTCTTCTTTTCCTAACTGAATACCCTTGATTTCTTTCTCTTGCCTGATTGCCCTAGCCAGAACTTCCAACACTATGTTGAATAGGAGTGGTGAGAGAGGGCATCCCTGTCTTGTGCCAGTTTTCAAAGGGAATGCTTCTAGTTTTTGCCCATTCAGTATGATATTGGCTGTGGGTTTGTCATAAATAGCTCTTATTATTTTGAGATACATTCCATCAATACCGAATTTATTGAGAGTTTTTAGCATGAGGGGCTGTTGAATTTTGTCAAAGGCCTTTTCTGCATCTATTGAGATAATCATGTGGTTTTTGTCTTTGGTTCTGTTTATATGTTGGATTACATGTATTGATTTGCATATGTTGAACCAGCCTTGCATCTTAGGGATGAAGCCCACTTGATTATGGTGGATAAGCTTTTTGATGTGCTAATAGATGTTTATTTTGCCAAGGTTGAGCACATGCCCCAGAGAGAGGTCAGTAGCTTTCCCCAAAGATGAGTTTGAGAGCTTCATTGTTTAAAAGGGAAAAGTAGGCTGGAGGGGAAAGAGGGAGGGTGTGGTAATCCACCTGTGGCAAGAGAAAAGGAGCAGGTAGGAGAATAGTCAGTTATGTATTCATCTTACACTCAGTAAATCAGCACTTTATGTAAGATAAGGTGTGCATAGAGCAGCTACCATGGAGATACTTAACCTTTTATCTGTAGCTATCTCCTTTGGAACAAAAGAAAAGGCAGCTTCTTACATGTTTTCCTTTTGGCATAGTGGACTGGGGTCCCTAGTTTTATTTTCCTTTCATAACACCGTAGTATTTGTTCACTTCTTCTGTCTCAAAGTTGCTGGCCAGTGGATGTATGCTGTGTTCATCATAATCACCACGATAGCATCTTTGTTCCTTCACATTTCCGTCTTTTCACCCCTGTATGTCTGTTTTTACTTTTACTTTTTTTTATCAAAACATTCACTTAAAAGTATAGTGAGTACTCTAATGAAATCATTGTACCCACCACTTTAATTTACAATTCTTTTCCTGTATTTCTACTGGAATTATTTTCCAAAAATTCAGAGAAAATAGTACAATGAACCCAGTACACATTATTCAGTTCTAAGATATCAAGTGTGGCCAATAATGCTCAATTGACTTTTGAGGGTGAGAAGGGGTGTTTAAGCACATCCAGACATCATTTTCACTCATGAATGTTCTGAAAGTTTGTATACAAGGAAAGGCTCATGCTTTTAAAACCCAAAATATTTTTATAATAACAAAATCAATGTTTGATAATCTAATATCCAATTCGTGTTCAGATTTCACTGGCTGCTAAAACTCCTCACGTATTCTTTGTTGCAATCAGGATCCAAATTGCATTGGATCACTCACTGCCTTAGATTGACCACATGTCTGAGGACTTTTATTCTTGAAGGCTCACACTCCCCATGCTATTAATTTGTTACAGGCTTTGGTGTTGTACAGTACTTAATAACTGCCAATGCCATCTGCCTGTGGCCTTCTTAAGTTTGTCTGCCCCTGTGATTATCCTGACTTTAAACCCAGGTAGACGGAGGCTAGAAGAGGCAGACAGCTTTTGTGTGTTCTGTCCAATGCAAAGAACACCTGCAACTCTGAGCCCTAACCTTAAACTCAAGACCTCATCTGCAGGTGTTGTACATCCTTTTAGCCCCTCAGTGATGTAAGCAACAAACCTCACCCAGCTTCTGGGACACAGGGTCTTCACTCCCAGATGAGCTTGTCCTGGATTTGCAGGGAGCCTGGCTCCCTAGACCTTTTGGCCAGACCCCCACAGGGGGATTGTGCAGATGTGCTCTCCCCAGATCCCCAGTTGGTATTTTCCGGAATCAGGCCTGTGTCACATGTGGGGAGGGCAGCTGCACCCAGCCACCCTCTGACTTCTCTCCTCCCACAGATCAGCCATCTGCAAGCTTCCCTTCTCCATGGAGAGCAGGAAGACAGTCATGGGACCCCAGGGAGCCAGGAGACAGGTGAGACTTCCCAGAACTGTCCTTCTTGCTGTTACAGGATGGGCCCGTTTCCTTCACTGGCCCTAGCAGTCACATTGTTAGCACAGGACCAAGGCCAGCACCGGTCCTGGGGAGTGATCTGTCTTTCCTGGCGTCCTCCAGCAGGTGACTGGCCTGTGGGTGTCACTTATCAAGTAGTGATCTGTGTACAACACCCAGGGAGCATTTACAGCCAAAGACGGGAATCTCCACACTCAGGTGTCCAGTGATGATGTTGGGTTGGTGTCAATGAAGGGTAGGGCAGAGAGGGAGGTCACAAAGGCCTCCAGTGGGAGGGGCTCCCTGGGCAGTTGCGAGAGATGTGGCAAGTACAGGAGATGGGGAAGAGGCAGAAGTGTGCTCAATCTCAGGCCGCCACTGGGCAGACCGCTCAACTGCAGGGACGAAGGGTTTTAGCAGTCAGCGTTCTCACAGACGGCTGGTGGATGAATCCAGGTCCTAGGAGAAGCAGATCCCAAGATGCAATGAGATGGGCTGGGCTCATGTTAGAGGAAAGGCCTGCAAGAGAGAAAAGGGGATGACTGGAGCCTCATCAGACTCCAGTGAGGAGAGAGGGATAAAATTGCGTGGAAGTGTCGGAGACCAAGTACAGCCTTGGGAGGCTCAGCCAGGCCAGCAGGTCTTCAAGCCATAGTGGGCCATCAGAGGAGCGCCTGGATCGGAAGGGGCTTGCCTTGATGTCCTTAAAATGCATGGCCACTGCCTGGAACAGCTGCGAGAAGCATGGCCTAGATGTGGGTGCAGGAGTGGACTGTGGTCCCTTAGGCTCCCAACTCAGAAGTCTGCCAGGTGCTGGCTTGGGGTGGCCACAGCTGATTTTCTGTGTGTTCTAGTGGAGATGCAGAGTCACACAGGGCACCTGAATATCTCTGGTTTGGCAGACAGCATGTTGGATGGTTAGATGGGCTTTCAGCATTACCAAACTGGGAGATTGCACCTACAGCCCTGGATCGGCCACGTCTCTGAGGAGCAGTCACTGCCCTGTGCCGAGCCTGCATTGTCAGTTGGCCACAGATGCCCAAGCTCACCAGGGTCCTCACGGTTTGACAGTGTAGGATTGCCACCTCCCATAGCTCTGCCACTTCCTGCAGACTCCTCACAGCGTGGCCTAAACTGCTGAGATAGCTCCCACCTACCTCCCTCATTGGCCCCTATCATCTGATTATTCCTAAAGACTGCTGGCTACCTCTGACCCTCCTGAGGACAGAGGCCTGGATGCCAGCCTGAGGAGCCCAACTTGGTCTTTAAGCTGTCTGGGGTTTTCTTGGTTTTTCTTTTGGGTTTTTTGGGGGGATGGCGGTCAGGGTCTCACTGTTGCCCAGGCTAAGTGCAGTGGCACAATAATAGCTCACTGCAGCCTTGACCTCCCAGGCTCAAACAGTGCTCACACCTCAGCCTCCCAACTAGCTGGGACTACAGGCACTTGCCACCATGCTCAACTAATTTTTTATTTTTGTGTATGTGGAGTTGGGGTCTCGCTATTTTGCCCAGGTTGGTCTCAAACTCCTGGATGCAAGCAATCCTGCATCAGCCTCCCAAAGTGCTAGGATTATAGGCATGAGCCAGCATGCCCAGCCTGCCTGGATTTTGAGGATCTTTACAGTAGGTGTGACATGATAGATCAGTGCTGGGGGAAATGGGGATTGACAGTTAAGGGTCAAAGGAGAGGCTTTCTGACTCATGAGTCTAGTAGTCTGATGAGCTTCATGAATTGATTATTTATTTATGAGACAGAGTCTTGCTCTGTCGCCTGGGCTGGAGTGCTGTGGCACAATCTCAGCTCACTGTAACCTCCTCCCAGGTTCAAGCGATTCTCCTGCCTCAGCCTCCCAAGCACCTGAGATTACAGCCATGCACCACCACACCTGGCTAATTTTTATATTTTTAGTAGAGACAGGGTTTCACCGTGTTGGCCAGGCTGGTCTCAAACTCCTGACCTCAAGTCATCCGCCCGCCTCAGCCTCTCAGAGTGCTGGGATTACAGGCACAAGCCACCGTGCCTGGCCACAAAGGGAATTTAAATTCATCAGGCACCTACAGAGATGCCAAACTGGTCACGTGCGTAGTTGCAGAACAGATGTACTGTCAGAAGGGCTCTTTCAAAAGTGCTCCATCCACTAATTCAGATGTGCTCAGACTGCCCTATACAGCACTGGATTTTTGGTAGAAATCAGATCTAACCTGGATCTGAATTCTGGGATCCTGCAGTGGAGATTTACATTTTCCAGCGCAGGTCCCAAATGATCGGTTGTCATTTTATCAGAAGATCCATGAGAGCTGTGTCTTGCTCATTTAGAAATTCATGGAGTATCTAACTCAGAACATGGCTCAGGGTACCGTAAAACTTTAGTAATGTGTTATTTACTGTTCATATGTTTGTAGGAAACACTGTTACTTAATTTTTTGAGTTTTCCTCTTCTCCCTGCCTAGGTTTAAAGCTCCAAGCAGTTGAAACTCTCTGTGCTTCTAGGAAGCCCCATTAAGACTACCTAGCACCATAAATACTGGGGCCAGGCAGAGACGGAGGTCTTGGAACTCCAGGCACAGGTGGCAGAACCTGGAATCCTCCAACTGCCTGAGTGCAACACTGTCCCTGGTGAGCATGCCTGGGTTTTGTGTTACAGGCTTTCTTGGCATTTGGGGATATCACTGTGGATTTCACCCAGAAGGAATGGAGGCTGCTGAATCCTGCTCAGAGAGCCCTGTACAGGGAGGTGACACTGGAGAACTACAGCCACCTGGTCTCACTAGGTAAGCGTGGCTTCCCTCGAGCCTAACATTTGACCTGTGGCGCCTCGGATGTTGCCATAGGGTTAGGTTCAGACACAAGAATGTTGTTTTCTCTATTCCCCTGAGGAAGGTCTACCTTTGGTAAAGTTTCATACTGACTGCCACTGGGCACCTGCAGGCCTCTTTCCCCACCCTGCGGCTCCCCCTGGGGTATTGTACTCTGAGCATGGTAGACAGGGTCCTCCTGAGCCTTCCCCCTCTGAGTCTCCCTCCCTTCCTGCCCTGGGTGGTTCCAGCAAATGGCCCCTGGAGCCTACAACCAGGAGTCACCTTATGGTTTTTTTCCCTGTGAGCAGGAATTCTCCATTCTAAACCAGAACTCATCAGGCGGCTAGAGCAAGGGGAAGCGCCCTGGGGAGAAGAGAGAAGATGCCGGCCAGGCCCCCGTGCAGGTGAGGGGATAGACAGGGCAGACAGAGCACAAGGCACTCAGCCTTTCAGGAGGGAGGAGGCTTCTCTGAGGCCAGGGGACCTGGAAGCTGTTCTGGCCTCCTTGGCTGCTCTTCAGACCACCTGGCCCTGCCTTCCTTTCAGTCCTTGCTGAGTGAGGGGTTCTCTTGGGGCCCCTGGACTCCTTCTCCCGGGAAGCCTCCTTTCCCCCTACTTGCTAGGCTTCTTTCTCCCACTCAGTCTCCTCATTTGTGACTTTCCTCGTGACTGCCCGACTGCAAGCCTAAGTCTGTCGCCCCTTCCTGATACTGTCAGGGTATTCCTATGTTAGCTTCTTTTTGTTTTGTTTTGTTTTTTATTTATTTTTCCGTATAAGTAAATATAAATTTTTTGACATAATTTGGATCTCATTCTTCTATATACTGATTTTCTTTTTTTTTTTAATTTAAGTTCTGGGGTACATGTGCACAACATGCAGGTTTCTTACATAGGTATACATGTGCCATATTGGTTTGCTACACCTATCAACTCATCATTTACATTAGGTATTTCTCCTAATGCTATCCCTCCCCCTGCCCCCCAACCCCCAACATTCCCCAGTGTATAATGTTCCCATGCCTGTGTCCATGTGTTCTCATGGTTCAATTCCCACTTATGAGTGGGAACATACAGTGTTTGATTTTTCTCTTCTTGTGTGACTCTGCTGAGAAAGATGGTTTCCAGTTTCATCCATGTTCCTGCAAAGAACATGAACTCATCCTTTTTTATAGCCACATAGTATTCCATGGTATATATGTGCCACATTTTCTTTATCTGCTCTATCATTGATAGGCATTTGGGTTAGTTCCAATACTTAGCTATTGTGAACAGTGCTGCAATAAACATACATGTGCCTGTGTCTTTATACTAGAATGATTTATAATCCTTTGGGTATATACCCAGTAACGGAATTGCTGGGTCAAATGATATTTCTAGTTCTAGATCCTTGAGGAATCGCCACACTGTCTTCCACAATGGTTGAACTAATTTACACTCCCACTGACAGTGTAAAAGCGTTCCTATTTCTCCACATCCTCTCCAGCACCTGTTGTTTCCTGACTTTTTAATGATTGCCATTCTAACTGGCATGAGATGGTATCTCATTATGGTTTTGATTTGCATTTCTCTAATGACCAGTGCTGATGAGCATTTTTTCTAAGTTTGTTGGCTGCATAAATGTCTTCTTTTGAGAAGTGTCTGTTCATATCCTTTGCCCATTTTTTGATGGGGTTTTTTTTTTTTTAATTTGTTTAAGTTCTATTTTAGCTTCTTAAAACCTCTGTCCATTATGCTTCTTCAATTCCCATAGCTTTTTTCCTTGTCTTTTAATGTTTTAAGCAGTACTACTGTTGCCAGAGGTCACTTCACCTTCCTCCTTCCCCCATTTCCCCCAGAAGTACTGCATGAGTGGGGCTGTGGTCTAGAATTGTGCACCCTCTTAAGTCCCGGTAGTCACTGCAGTGGTTCATCAGGACTCATGATGATGATGATGATGATGATGATCAGGACTCATGATGATGATGATGATGATGATGATCAGGACTCATGATGATGATGATGATGATGATGATCAGGACTCGATGATGATGATCAGGACTCATGATGATGATGATGATGATGATCATGACTCATGATGATGATGATGATGAGGACTCATGATGATGATGATCACGATGATCAGGAATCATGATGATGATGATGATCAGGACTCATGATGATGATGATGATGATCAGGACTCATGATGATGATGATCAGGACTCATGATGATGATGATGATGATCAGGACTCATGATGATGATGATCCGGACTCGATGATGATGATGATGATCCGGACTCATGATGATGATGATGATGATCAGGACTCATGATGATGATGATGATGATGATGATGATCAGGACTCATGATGATGATGATGATCAGGACTCATGATGATGATGATAATTATGAGGACTCATGATGATGATGATTATGATCAGGACTCATGATGATGATGATGATCAGGACTCATGATGATGATGATGATGATCAGGACTCATGATGATGATGATGATCAGGACTCATGATGATGACGATGATCAGGACTCATGATGATGATGATTATGATCAGGACTCATGATGATTATGATGATGATGATCAGGACTCATGATGATGATGATCAGGACTCATGATGATGATGATAATCAGGACTCATGATGATGATGATGATGATGATGATCAGGACTCATGATGATGATAATGATGATCAGGACTCATGATGATGATGATCATCAGGACTCATGATGATCAGGACTCATGATGATGATGATAATGAGGACTCATGATGATGATGAGGACTTGACGATGATGATGATCAAGACTCATGATGATGATCAGGACTGATGATGATGATGATGATGATCAGGACTCGATGATGATGATGATCAGGACTCATGATGATAATGATGATCAGGACTGATGATGATGATCAAGACTCATGATGATGATGATCAGACCTCATGATGATGATGATGATCAGGACTCATGATGATGATGAGGACTCATGATGATGATGATCAGGACTCATGATGATGATGATGATGATCAGGACTCGATGATGATGATGATGATCAGGACTCATGATGATGATGATGATGATGATCAGGACTCATGATGATGATGATGGTGATGATGATCAGGACTCATGATGATGATGATGATCAGGACTCGATGATGATGATGATCAGGACTCATGATGATGATGATGATCAGAACTCATGATGATGATGATGATCAGGACTCATAATGATGATGATGATGATCAGGACTCATGATAATGATGTTGATCAGGACTCATGATGATGATGATAATGATAATCAGGACTCATGATGATGATGATGATGATCAGGACTCATGATGATGATCAGGACTCGATGAGGATGATGATGATGATCAGGACTCATGATGATGATGATGGGGACTCATGATGATGATGATGATGATCAGGACTCATGATGATGATGATGATGATGATCAGGACTCATGATGATGATGATGATCAGGACTCATGATGATGATGATCATCAGGACTCGATGATGGTGATGATCATCAGGACTCATGATGATGATGATGATGATGATCAGGACTCATGATGATGATGATGGTGATGATGATCAGGACTCATGATGATGATGATGATCAGGACTCATGATGATGATGATGATCAGGACTCGATGATGATGATGATCAGGACTCATGATGATGATGATGATCAGAACTCATGATGATGATGATGATCAGGACTCATGATGATGATGATGATCAGGACTCATGATGATGATGATGGGGACTCGATGATGATGATGATGATCAGGACTCATGATGATGATGATGATCAGGACTCATGATGATGATGATGATGATCAGGACTTATGATGATTATGAAGATCAGGACTCATGATGATGATAATGATGATCAGGACTGATGATGATGGTGATGATCAGGACTCATGATGACAATGATCAGCACTCATGACGATGATGATCAGGACTCGATGATGATGATGATGATCAGGACTCATGATGATCAGGACTCATGATGATGATGATGATGATCAGGACTCATGATGATGATGATGATGATGATCAGGACTCGATGATGATCAGGACTGATGATGATGATCAGGACTCATGATGATGATGAACAGGACTCTTGATGATGATGATCAGCACTCGATGATGATGATGATAATGATGATCTGGACTCATGATGATGATGATGATGATGATGATCAGGACTCATGAGTCCTGATCATGAGGATGATGATGATGATGATGATCAGGACTCCTGATGATGATGATGATGATGATGATCAGGACTCATGATGATGATGATGATGATCAGGACTCATGATGATGATGATTATCAGGACTCATGAGTCCTGATCATGAGGATGATGATGATGATCGGGACTCATGATGATGATGATGATGATCAGGACTCATGATGATGATGATGATGAATATCAGGACTCATGATGATGATGATGATGATGATCAAACTCATGATGATGATGATCCGGACTCATGATGATGATGATGATGATGATCAGGACTCATGATGATGATGATGATGATGATCAGGATTCATGATGATGATAATGATGATCAGGTCTCATGATGATGATGATGATGATCAGGACTCATGATGATGATGATGATAATTATCAGGACTCATGATGATGATGATGATGATCAGGACTCATGATGATGATGATGATGATGATGATCAGGACTCATGATGATGATGATTATGATCAGGACTCATGATGATGATGATGATGATGATTAGGACTCGATGATGATGATCAGGACTCATGATGATGATGAGGACTCATGATGATGATCAGGACTTAAGATGATGATGATCAGGACTCATGATGATCAGGACTCATGATGATGATGATGATCAGGACTCATGATGATGATGATGATGAGTAGGACTCATGATGATGAAGTTGATCAGGCCTCATGATGATGATGATGATGATGATCAGGACTCATGATGATGATCAGGACTCATGATGATGATGATGATCAGGACTCATGATGATGATGATGATCAGGACTCATGATGATGATGATGATGGGGACTCATGATGATGATGATGATCGGGACTCGATGATGATGATGATGTTCAGGACTCATGATGATGATGATGATGATCAGGACTCATGATGATGATGATGATGATCAGGACTCATGATGATTATGATGATCAGGACTCATGATGATGATGATGATCAGGACTGATGATGATGATCAGGACTCATGATGATGACGATGATCAGGACTGATGATGATGATCAGGACTCATGATGATGACGATGATCAGGACTGATGATGATGAATGATGATGATCAGGACTGATGATGATGATCAGGACTCATGATGATGACGATGATCAGGACTGATGATGATGATCAGGACTCATGATGATGATGATCAGGACTCATGATGATGATGATGATGATGATCAGGACTCATGATGATGATGATGATCAGGACTCATGATGATGATGATGATGATCAGGACTCATGATGATGATGATCAGGACTCATGATGATGAGGACTCATGATGATGATCAGGAATCATGATGATGATGATCAGGACTCATGATGATGATGATGATGATAATCAGGACTCATGATGATGATGATAATCAGGACTCCTGATGATGATGATGATGATCAGGACTCATGATGATGATAATGATCATCAGGACTGATGATGATGATGATCATCAGGACTCATGATGATGATGATGATCAGGACTCATGATGATGATGATGATCAGGACTCATGATGATGATGATGATGATCAGGACTCATGATGATGATGATGATCAGGACTCATGAGTCCTGATCATGATGATGATGATGATGATCGGGACTCATGATGATGATGATCAGGACTCGATGATGATGATGATGATGATCAGGACTCATGATGATGATGATGATGATGATGATGATGATCAGGACTCATGATGATGATGATCCGGACTCATGATGATGATGATAATGATGATCAGGACTCATGATATGATGATGATGATCAGGACTCATGATGATGATGATGATGATAATTATCAGGACTCATGGTGATGATGAATATGATCAGGACTCATGATGATGATGATGATGATCAGGACTGATGATGATGATGATGATCAGGACTCATGATGATGATGATGATGATGATGATGATAATTATGAGGACTCATGATGATGATTATGATCAGGACTCATGATGATGATGATGATGATCAGGACTCGATGATGATGATCAGGACTCATGAGTCCTGATCATGAGGATGATGATGATGATCGGGACTCATGATGATGATGATGATGATGATGATCAGGACTGATGATGATAATGATGATGATGATCAGGACTCATGATGATGATGATGATGATGATCAGGACTCATGATGATGATCAGGACTCGATGATGATGATGATGATCAGGACTCATGATGATGATGATGATCAGGACTCATGATGATGATGATGATCTGGACTCATGATGATGATGATCAGGACTCGATGATGATGATGATGATCAGGACTCATGATGATGATGATGATCTGGACTCATGATGATGATGATGATGATGATCAGGACTCATGATGATGATAATGATCAGGACTCATGATGATGATGATGATGATCAGCACTCATGATGATGATGATGATGATAATTATCAGGACTCATGATGATGATGAATATGATCAGGACTCATGATGATGATGATGATCATCAGGACTCATGATGATGATGATGATGATCATCAGGACTCATGATGATGATGATGATGATGATCAGGACTCATGATGATAATGATGATCAGGACTCATGATGATGATGATGATCAGGACTCATGATGATGATGATCAGGACTCATGATGATGATGATGATCAGGACTCATGATGATGATGTTGATCAGAACTCATGATGATGATGATGATGATCAGGATTCATGATGATGACGACGATGATGATGATCAAGACTCATGATGATGATGATGATCAGGACTCATGATGATGATGATGATGGGGACTCATGATGATGATGATCAGTACTCGATGATGATGATGATGATCAGGACTCATGATGATGATGATGATGATGATCAGGACTCATGATGATGATGATGATCAGGACTCATGATGATTATGATGATCAGGACTCATGATGATGATAATGATGATCAGGACTCATGATGACGATGATCAGGACTCATGATGATGATGATGATGATCAGGACTCATGATGACGATGATGATGATCAGGACTCATGATGATGATAATGATGATCAGGACTCGATGATATGATCAGGACTGATGATGATGATGATCAGGACTCATGATGATGATGATGATCAGGACTCATGATGATGATGATGATCAGGACTCATGATCATGATGATGATGATGAGGACTCATGATGATGATGATGATGATGATCAGGACTCAAGAGTCCTGATCATGAGGATGATGATGATGATCAGGACTGATGATGATGATGATGATCAGGACTCATGATGATGATGATGATCAGGACTCATGATGATGATCAGGACTCATGATGATGATGATAATGATGATCAAGACTGATGATGATGATGATGATCAGGTTCATGATGACGATGATGATCAGGACTCATGATGACGATGATCAGGACTCGATGATGATGATCAGGACTCATGATGATGATGATGATGATCAGGACTCGATGATGATGATGATGATCAGGACTCATGATGATGATCAGGACTCATGATGATGATGATGATGATCAGGACTCGATGATGATCAGGACTGATGATGATGATGATCAGGACTCATGATGATGATGATGATCAGGACTCATGATGATGATGATGATGATCAGGACTCATGATGATGATGTTGATCAGAACTCATGATGATGATGATGATCAGGACTCATGATGATGATGACGATGATGATGATCAAGACTCATGATGATGATGATGATCAGGACTCATGATGATGATGATGATCAGGACTCATGATGATGATGATGATGATCAGGACTCATGATGATGATGATGATCAGGACTCGATGATGATGATGATGATCAGGACTCATGATGATGATGATGATCAGGACTCATGATGATGATAATGATGATCAGGACTCATGATGACGATGATGATCAGGACTCATGATGATGACGATGATGGTCAGGACTCATGATGACGATGATGATCAGGACTCGATGATGATGATGATGATCAGGACTCATGATGATGATGATGATGATCAGGACTCATGATGACGATGATGATCAGGACTCATGATGATGATGATGATGATCAGGACTCATGAGTCCTGATCATGAGGATGATGATGATGATGAGGACTCATGATGATGATGATGATGATCAGGACTCATGATGATGATGATGATGATCAGGACTCTAGAGTCCTGATCATGAGGATGATGATGATGATCAGGACTGATGATGATGATCAGGACTCATGATGATGATGATCAGGACTCATGATGATGATCAGGACTCATGATGATGATGATAATGATGATCAGGACTGATGATGATGATGATCAGGTTCATGATGACGATGATGATCAGGACTCATGATGACGATGATGATCAGGACTCGATGATGATGATCAGGACTCATGATGATGATGATGATCAGGACTCATGATGATGATCAGGACTCATGATGATGATGATGATGATCAGGACTCATGATGATGATGATCAGGACTCATGATGATGATGATGATCAGGACTCATGATGATGATGTTGATCAGAACTCATGATGATGATGATGATGATCAGGATTCATGATGATGACGACGATGATGATGATCAAGACTCATGATGATGATGATGATCAGGACTCATGATGATGATGATGATGGGGACTCATGATGATGATGATCAGTACTCGATGATGATGATGATGATCAGGACTCATGATGATGATGATGATGATGATCAGGACTCATGATGATGATCAGGACTCGATGATGATGATGATGATCAGGACTCATGATGATTATGATGATCAGGACTCATGATGATGATAATGATGATCAGGACTCATGATGACGATGATCAGGACTCATGATGATGATGATGATGATCAGGACTCATGATGACGATGATGATCAGGACTCATGATGATGATAATGATGATCAGGACTCGATGATATGATCAGGACTGATGATGATGATGATCAGGACTCATGATGATGATGATGATCAGGACTCATGATGATGATGATGATCAGGACTCATGATCATGATGATGATGATGAGGACTCATGATGATGATGATGATGATCAGGACTCGATGATATGATCAGGACTGATGATGATGATGATCAGGACTCATGATGATGATGATGATCAGGACTCATGATGATGATGATGACCAGGACTCATGATGACGATGATGGTCAGGACTCATGATGATGATGATGATGATCAGGACTCGATGATATGATCAGGACTGATGATGATGATGATCAGGACTCATGATGATGATGATGATGATCAGGACTCATGAGTCCTGATCATGAGGATGATGATGATGATCAGGACTCATGATGATGATCAGGACTCATGTTGATGATGATAATGATGATCAGGACTGATGATGATGATGATAATCAGGTTCATGATGACGATGATCAGGACTCATGATGACGATGATGATCAGGACTCGATGATGATGATCAGGACTCATGATGATGATGATGATCAGGACTGATGATGATGATGATGATCAGGTTCATGATGACGATGATGATCAGGACTCATGATGACGATGATGATCAGGACTCGATGATGATGATCAGGACTCATGATGATGATGATGATCAGGACTCGATGATGATGATGATGATCAGGACTCATGATGATGATCAGGACTCATGATGATGATGATGATGATCAGAACTCGATGATGATCAGGACTGATGATGATGATGATCAGGACTGATGATGATGATGATCAGGACTCTTGATGATGATGATCAGGACTCATGATGATGATGATGATGATCAGGACTCATGATGGTGATGATGATGATCAGGACTCATGATGATGATGATGATGATCAGGACTCATGATGATGATCAGGACTCATGAGTCTGATCATGAGGATGATGATGATGATCAGGACTGATGATGATGATCAGGACTCGATGATATGATGATCAGGACTGATGATGATGATCAGGACTCATGATGATGATGATCAGGACTCTTGATGATGATGATCAGGACTCGATGATGATGATGATCAGGACTCATGATGATGATGATGATCAGGACTCATGAGTCTGATCATGAGGATGATGATGATGATCAGAACTGATGATGATGATGATCAGGACTCGATGATGATGATGAGCAGGACTCATGATGATGATGATGATCAGGACTCGATGATGATGATGATCAGGACTCATGAGTCCTGATCATGAGGATGATGATGATGATCAGGACAGATGATGATGATGATCAGGACTCATGATGATGATGATCAGGACTCATGATGATGATGATGATGATCAGGACTCATGGTGATGATGATGGTCAGGACTCATGATGATGATCAGGACTCATGATGATGATGATGATCAGGACTCATGATGATGATGATGATCAGGACTCATGATGATGATGATGATGATCAGGACTCATGATGATGATGATGATCAGGACTCATGATGATGATGATGATCAGGACTCATGATGATGATAATGATGATCAGGACTCATGATGACGATGATCAGGACTCATGATGATGATGATGATGATCAGGACTCATGAGTCCTGATCATGAGGATGATGATGATGATGAGGACTCATGATGATGATGATGATCAGGACTCATGATGATGATGATGATGATCAGGACTCAAGAGTCCTGATCATGAGGATGATGATGATGATCAGGACTGATGATGATGATGATCAGGACTCATGATGATGATGATCAGGACTCATGATGATGATCAGGACTCATGATGATGATGATAATGATGATCAGGACTGATGATGATGATGATCAGGTTCATGATGACGATGATGATCAGGACTCATGATGACGATGATGATCAGGACTCATGATGATGATCAGGACTCATGATGATGATGATGATGATCAGGACTCGATGATGATGATCAGGACTGATGATGATGATGATCAGGACTCATGATGATGATGATCAGGACTCTTGATGATGATCAGGACTCATGATGATGATGATGATGATCAGGACTCATGATGATGATGATAATGATGATCAGGACTGATGATGATGATGATCAGGTTCATGATGACGATGATGATCAGGACTCATGATGTTGATGATCAGGACTCGATGATGATGATCAGGACTCATGATGATGATGATGATCAGGACTCGATGATGATGATCAGGACTCATGATGATGATCAGGACTCATGATGATGATGATGATGATCAGGACTCGATGATGATCAGGACTGATGATGATGATGATGAGGACTCATGATGATGATGATCAGGACTCATGATGATCAGGACTCATGATGATGATGATGATCAGGACTCGATGATGATCAGGACTGATGATGATGATGATCAGGACTCATGATGATGATGATGATGATCAGGACTCATGATGATGATAATGATGATCAGGACTCGATGATGATGATCAGGACTGATGATGATGATGATCAGGACTCATGATGATGATGATCAGGACTCTTGATTATGATGATCAGGACTCGATGATGATGATCAGGACTCATGAGTCTGATCATGAGGAGGATGATGATGATCAGGACTGATGATGATGATGATCAGGACTCATGATGATGATGATGATGATGATGATCAGGACTCATGATGATGATGATGATGATGATGATCAGGACTCGATGATGATGATGATCAGGACTCATGAGTCCTGATCATGAGGATGATGATGATGATCAGGACTGATGATGATGATGATCAGGACTCATGATGATGATGATGATGATCAGGACTCATGATGATGATGATGGTCAGGACTCATGATGATGATGATCAGGACTCATGATGATGATGATGATCAGGACTCATGATGATGATGAGGACTCATGATGATGATGATGATGATCAGGACTCATGATGATGATGATGTGATCAGGACTCATGATGATGATGATGATGTGATCAGGACTCATGATGATGATGATGATCAGGACTCATGATGATGATGATGATCAGGACTCATGATGATGATAATGATGATCAGGACTCATGATGATGATGATGACCAGGACTCATGATGACGATGATGGTCAGGACTCATGATGATGATGATGATGATCAGGACTCATGATGATGATGATGGTCAGGACTCATGATGATGATGATCAGGACTCATGATGATGATGATGATCAGGACTCATGATGATGATGAGGACTCATGATGATGATGATGATGATCAGGACTCATGATGATGATGATGTGATCAGGACTCATGATGATGATGATGATGTGATCAGGACTCATGATGATGATGATGATCAGGACTCATGATGATGATGATGATCAGGACTCATGATGATGATAATGATGATCAGGACTCATGATGATGATGATGACCAGGACTCATGATGACGATGATGGTCAGGACTCATGATGATGATGATGATGATCAGGACTCGATGATATGATCAGGACTGATGATGATGATGATCAGGACTCATGATGATGATGATGATGATCAGGACTCATGAGTCCTGATCATGAGGATGATGATGATGATCAGGACTCATGATGATGATCAGGACTCATGTTGATGATGATAATGATGATCAGGACTGATGATGATGATGATAATCAGGTTCATCATGACGATGATCAGGACTCATGATGACGATGATGATCAGGACTCGATGATGATGATCAGGACTCATGATGATGATGATGATCAGGACTGATGATGATGATGATGATCAGGTTCATGATGACGATGATGATCAGGACTCATGATGACGATGATGATCAGGACTCGATGATGATGATCAGGACTCATGATGATGATGATGATCAGGACTCGATGATGATGATGATGATCAGGACTCATGATGATGATCAGGACTCATGATGATGATGATGATGATCAGAACTCGATGATGATCAGGACTGATGATGATGATGATCAGGACTGATGATGATGATGATCAGGACTCTTGATGATGATGATCAGGACTCATGATGATGATGATGATGATCAGGACTCATGATGGTGATGATGATGATCAGGACTCATGATGATGATGATGATGATCAGGACTCATGATGATGATCAGGACTCATGAGTCTGATCATGAGGATGATGATGATGATCAGGACTGATGATGATGATCAGGACTCGATGATATGATGATCAGGACTGATGATGATGATCAGGACTCATGATGATGATGATCAGGACTCTTGATGATGATGATCAGGACTCGATGATGATGATGATCAGGACTCATGATGATGATGATGATCAGGACTCATGAGTCTGATCATGAGGATGATGATGATGATCAGAACTGATGATGATGATGATCAGGACTCATGATGATGATGATGATGATGAGCAGGACTCATGATGATGATGATGATCAGGACTCGATGATGATGATGATCAGGACTCATGAGTCCTGATCATGAGGATGATGATGATGATCAGGACAGATGATGATGATGATCAGGACTCATGATGATGATGATCAGGACTCATGATGATGATGATGATGATCAGGACTCATGATGATGATGATGGTCAGGACTCATGATGATGATCAGGACTCATGATGATGATGATGATCAGGACTCATGATGATGATGATGAGGACTCATGATGATGATGATGATGATCAGGACTCATGATGATGATGATGTGATCAGGACTCATGATGATGATGATGATGTGATCAGGACTCATGATGATGATGATGATGATGATGATCAGGACTGATGATGATGATCAGGACTGATGATGATGATGATCAGGACTCATGATGATGATGATCAGGACTCATGATGATGATGATGGTCAGGACTCATGATGATGATGATGATGATCAGGACTCATGATGATGATGATCAGGACTCATGATGATGATGATGATGATGATCAGGACTCGATGATTCTGTTGATGATCAGGACTCATGATGATGATGATCAGGACTCATGATGATGATGATGATGATCACGACTCATGATGATGATGATCAGGACTCATGATGATGATGGTGATCACGACTCATGATGATGATGATGATGATGATGATCAGGACTCATGATGATGATGATGATCAGGATTCATGATGCTGATGATGATGATCAGGACTCATGATGATGATGATTATGATGATCAGGACTCGATGATGATGATGATCGGGACTCATGATGATGATGATGATGATGAACAGGACTCATGATGATGATGATGATGATCATGATGATGATCAGGACTCAATGATGATGATGATGATGATCAGGACTCATGATGATGGTGATGATCGGGACTCATGATGATGATGATGATGATGATGATCAGGACTTGATGATGATGATCAGGACTCATGATGATGATGATGATGATCACGACTCATGATGATGATGATGATCAGGACTCATGATGATGATGATGATTCTTGCCTCGACGACGATGATGATGATGATTCTTTCCGCTAGGGTGGACTTGTTCTCTCTTGGAGCAGTTTTATTTCACAGTTAGGCCCTGTGTTCCTCTCTTCTCTTTTCATGCTATTTTACTGGCTTCCCTCACTCCTCACAGTGGGACCACAGGAGACTGCTAAAAAGTGATGTTAAGTTTTCTGCTTATGACAATGATAAATTTAGTTTTCTCTGTCTTGTTTTATGTCAGTTTCAGGGTCATCTGTTTCTATTGACCTTTATATCCTATTTAGTGAATGTGTGGACAGATTTAGCCTTACTTAGCTGCAGTTCTCCTCGAGTACTTAGAAGTCTCTTTTATGTCTTGTTTAAGAAACCCTTCGTAGATCAAGTTTATAAAGATACAAAGATTTAAAGATATAAAGTTTTGTTTTGTTTTGTTTTGAGATGGAGTTTCACTCTTGTAACCCAGACTGGAGTGCATTGACGCGATCTTGGCTCCCTGGAACCTCCGCCTCCCAGGTTCAAGCAATTCTCTTGTCTTAGCTTTCTGAGTAGCTGGGATTACATGTGCTCACCACCACCCCGGTTAATTTTTTTTGTATTTTTTCTAGAGATGGGTTTCATCATGTTGGCCAGGCTGGTTTTGAACTCCTGACCTCAGGTGATCCACCCGCCTCGGCCTCCCAAAGTGCTGGGATTACAGACGTGAGCCACCATGCTTGGCCAATTATATATAAAGATTTTTGTTGTTGTTGCTTAACTCTTCTGTGTCTTTACAGATTTTTTTTAGGGAGGGCAGTTTGAACTATCCGATACTTGAAAAGATGGTTTTTACATCTTCTATATTCATAGTGGATTGTTCTATATCTACTAAGTTTTGTAGGACTTACTTTATATATTTTAGCCTACTATTAAATACATGCAAGGTTAGAATTATTATAATTTTATTGGCTTACAGGGAATCTTGTGTCCTCTGTACTTTCACCCTCATCTCCCATTCCTGGATTATTTTGAAGCAAATCCTGGTCATCATATTTCATCTGTAAAACATAATAATAGTTACTATATTATTATCTATTTCATTTAATGTTAATATTAGTTCTTAAGATATTTTTGGTGACTGTAATGCTCATTTAACTTTCCTTATTTCATGGCATGTATATTTTGAGTTTACATCCTATAATACTTTCTTTCTTCCAGCATTTTTTTGTGAAGCAAATGTTAAACAATTATATTTTGGTGGATACTAAAAAGTTGAAAGGCTTATAGAATGAACACCTGTCAGTCTACCACCTACAGTCAGCATTTAGCTCTGTGCTCCATACTCTTTATCACTTACTTATCCAGCTGTACATTGCTCTCTCCATCCATAAGTCCATCTTCCTTTTGATGCTCTTTAATATTGGAGACATCATTATCCTTTACTGATAAACACTTCAGCATGCATATCAATAAGTAATATTATAATGTTTCTTTGTGGTTCTTCTTAGGACTTATGTAAGATGCATAAATCTTAAGTGTAACATTCAGTGAGCTTTGACATATGCATAACTTTATGTAATCTGGACCCCAATGACAACACATAACAATTACTTTCACCCCAGAAGTACTCTTATGCCTTTTTCCAGTCATTTCCTGCCCCCACATCCACCAGAGAAAATCACTATTTGGATTTTGTTCAATATGCCTTAATTTCACCTATCTTAGAACTTCTTGTAAGTGGAATTACACAGTATACTCTCTGTCAGAAAATTAGCAGGTTGATTTTTTTTTTTATGGTTATTGTTGTTGACTTTGTCCTGTTGTTTCCCAAAAAAGCAGGTTCATACAGACTGTGGAGTTCTTTCCCATTCCTTGCTTCCCACCACCCCATAAAAAATGTGGGAGCATCCACTGAGAAATTTGGAGCCGGTGTGAGTTTTCATGGGTATGAGGTCTCTGCTTTTGGATTTATGATCGGTGCCACTCCCTCAGTTTGCATAGGTGGGAAGAGACTCCTTTCTTAGTCATCTCAAATATCATAGACATGACAAAATATCATAGACTGGGAGGCTTAAACAACAGACATTTATTTCTTACAGTTCTAGAATCTGCGAATTCCAAGATGAAGGTGCTGGCACCTTTGCTTCATTGTGAGGGTCCCCATCCTGGCTCGCAGGCTGCCACCTTCTTGCTGTGTCCTCTCATAGTCACCCCATGATCTCAACTAAACCTGTTTATCTCCCAACAACTCCACCTCCAAATACCATCACATTGGAGGTTAAGGCATCAACATATGAATTTAGGGGGGATGCTAACGTTCAGTCCATTATCAACTCCCTTCTCTCGCCCCCATATTAATTGCTTGCTGATTTCTCTGTCAGTTAATTAAAATAAAAGGCTTCTTGTCTACCACTGACTTCTGAAAGTGTGAATGTTTAATGTAATGGGAGTACATGTTAGGATTTTATTTAACTCATAAGTGAGGTTACTGGCAGAATGACAAAGCTGGTTCAGTGCAGGTATGAGAAGATGGGGTGTATGTGGGTAGTGCCAAAATAACACCATTGTAAGTTACCCTGTAACTTTACAGAATCAGCAAACTTAACTCTCATTATCTGAGTGATCAGAAAAATTAGAAATTATACAGATGATGTAGGAAAGCTCATGTAATCATATATCCGACAAGTTTTGGAGTACTTTTCCTGGACAACATGGCGAAATCCCCTCTCTACAAAAAATACAAAAATTAGCCAGGCAGTGACACCTATGGCTTGACTACAGGCAGGCACCTGGAGTTCAGCTATTCGGGAAGTTAAGGTGAGAGGATCGTGTAAGCCTGGGAGGTCGAGGCTGCAGTGAACCATGATCATGCCACTGTACTCCAGCCTGGGCAACAGAGTGAGACCCTGTCTCAAAAAAACAGAAGTATTTATCATAATGGGATTTTGAATTATATCAAATCCTTTTCTGTATCTGTTGAGATGATCATATGTCTTTTGGTCCTTCACTCTGTTGATGTGATGTATCACAAGTATTGATTTGTGTATGTTGAATCATGATTGCATACCTGGGATAAATCTCATTTGGTCATGGTGTATTATCTTTTCTGTGTTACTGGATTGGGTTTGCTAGTATTTTGTTGAGGATTTTTCCATTTAGCGTCATCAGGGATATTGGCCTGTAGTTCTCTGTTTTTGTTGTGTTCTTGTCTGTTTTTGGTATCAGGATAATGCTGGTCTTGTAGAATGAGTTAGGAAGAATTCCTCCCCGCCCCGCTTCAGGTTTTTGGAATAGTTTGAGAAGAATTGATGTTTGTTGTTCTTTATGAGTTTACTAGAATTAAGCAGTAAAGCAATTGGGTCCTAGGTTTTTCTTTGATAGAAGACTTTTCATTACTGATTCAGTCTCATTGTTGGTCTGTTCTCCAGGAATATATGCAGAACATGTCCTGCGGCCCAAGAATCTTGGACTTGCACATCAGAGGCAACAGCAACTACAATTTTCTGATCAAAGCTTCCAGAGTGACACAGCTGAAGGTCAAGAGAAAGAAAAAAGCTCTAAGCCCATGGCATTTTCCAGCCCACCCCTAAGACATGCAGTAAGCTCAAGGAGGAGGAACAGCGTAGTGGAAATAGAGTCTAGTCAAGGCCAGAGGGAAAATCCTACAGAAATAGACAAAGTATTGAAAGGAATAGAAAATTCAAGATGGGGAGCATTCAGGTGTGCAGAGCGTGGGCAAGACTTAAGCCAGAAGACGATAGTAATCATACACAAAAAAGCACATTCCAGGCAGAAACTTTTTACATGCAGGGAGTGTCACCAGGGCTTTAGAAATGAGTCAGCATTGCTCTTGCACCAGAAGACACACACAGGAGAGAAGTCCTATGTATGCAGTGAGTGTGGGCGAGGCTTCAGCCTCAAGGCAAATCTCCTCAGACACCAGAGGACACACTCAGGAGAGAAGCCTTTTCTGTGCAAGGTGTGTGGACGAGGCTACACCAGTAAGTCATACCTCACTGTGCATGAGAGAACACACACAGGAGAGAAGCCTTATGAATGCCAGGAGTGTGGGCGAAGGTTTAATGATAAGTCCTCATACAACAAGCACTTGAAGGCACATTCAGGGGAGAAGCCTTTTGTGTGCAAGGAGTGTGGGCGAGGCTATACTAATAAGTCATACTTCGTTGTGCACAAGAGAATACACTCAGGAGAGAAGCCTTACAGATGCCAGGAGTGTGGCCGAGGCTTTAGCAATAAGTCACACCTCATCACACACCAGAGGACACACTCAGGGGAGAAGCCCTTCGCGTGCAGGCAGTGTGAGCAAAGTTTTAGCGTGAAAGGAAGTCTCCTCAGACACCAGAGAACACACTCAGGGGAGAAGCCTTTTGTGTGCAAGGATTGTGAGCGAAGCTTTAGCCAAAAGTCAACTCTCATCTACCACCAGAGAACACACTCAGGGGAGAAACCTTTCGTTTGTAGAGAATGTGGGCAAGGGTTTATTCAGAAGTCAACTCTCGTGAAACATCAGATCACACACTCAGAGGAGAAGCCTTTTGTGTGCAAGGACTGTGGACGAGGCTTTATCCAAAAGTCAACCTTCACATTACACCAGAGGACACACTCAGAGGAGAAGCCTTATGGATGTCGGGAGTGTGGGCGAAGGTTTCGGGATAAGTCCTCGTATAACAAGCACCTGAGGGCACACTTGGGAGAGAAACGTTTTTTCTGCAGGGATTGTGGGCGAGGCTTTACCTTGAAGCCAAATCTCACCATACATCAGAGGACACACTCAGGAGAGAAACCCTTCATGTGCAAGCAGTGTGAGAAAAGTTTTAGTTTGAAGGCAAATCTTCTTAGACATCAGTGGACACACTCAGGGGAAAGGCCATTTAATTGCAAGGATTGTGGGCGAGGCTTCATCCTAAAGTCAACTCTCCTCTTCCACCAGAAGACACACTCAGGGGAGAAGCCTTTCATCTGTAGTGAATGTGGGCAAGGATTTATCTGGAAGTCAAACCTTGTGAAACACCAGCTTGCACATTCTGGCAAGCAGCCTTTTGTATGCAAGGAGTGTGGGCGAGGCTTCAACTGGAAGGGAAATCTCCTCACACACCAGAGGACACACTCAGGGGAGAAGCCCTTCGTGTGTAATGTGTGTGGACAAGGCTTCAGCTGGAAGAGAAGTCTCACCAGACACCACTGGCGGATACACTCAAAGGAGAAGCCTTTTGTGTGCCAGGAGTGTAAGCGAGGCTATACCAGTAAGTCAGACCTCACTGTGCATGAAAGAATACACACAGGAGAGAGGCCTTATGAATGCCAAGAGTGTGGACGAAAGTTTAGCAATAAGTCATACTACAGTAAGCACTTAAAGAGACACTTACGTGAGAAGGGTTTTTGTACAGGGAGTGTGGGTGAGGCTTCATCTTGAAGCCATATCTCACCAGCCATC
Source organism: Macaca fascicularis (assembly GCF_037993035.2). Classification (NCBI taxonomy): domain Eukaryota; kingdom Metazoa; phylum Chordata; class Mammalia; order Primates; family Cercopithecidae; genus Macaca; species Macaca fascicularis. Next base: position 61,748,466 of record NC_088384.1, read on the forward strand.
AGAGGACACACACAGGAGAGTAACTTTGCTTTGTTACAAGCTTCAGTTGAGGCTGCATAACTTGTTTGTGAAGATATAACAAAGGCAGACAGAATCCAGAGGGCCACAGAGAACCTGAATTCAACCCATGTGTCCCCAAGAGATTCAGAGAAAAGAGGTCAATGTTTAAGGAACAGAGATGCCAGTTGAGGGGAGGGCATTATCTGGGCTATTGGGGAAATATGGTCTCTTTCCTACTGAGCACATGTTCTTGTATTTGTGCCAGGCTGTGCTTTCTAAGGACTGCTCTTAGCCAGTGACTGCAGAGCAGGGATACCAAGGGAGGTCTGTTACTGAGAATCTCCCCAACCTCCTTGGACTGCAGGCAATCTAGGACACCTCCACCAAAACTCTTCTTGCACTTTCCTTCCCTCTGGCTGCCCTCCCAGCCTTCCTTGGTTTGAATGTCCTTAATTTATGTTGAAACGCTACATAAACTGTTAACTGTTGAAACAGTGTGACAGTATTAGGAAGTGGGACCTTTGGGAAGTGATTAAGTCAAGTCATGAAGATAGAGTTTTTGTGAATGGGATCAGGTGCCCTTATGAAAAGGCTTGATAGAGGGAGTTTGTCCTGTGGCCCTTCTATTTTCTGCTCTGTGAGGACACAATGCTCCTCCCTTCCAAAAGATGCAGCATGAAGGCATCATCTTAGAAACAGACATGAGCCCTCAACAGACAATTGAACCTACTGATATTTTGATGATGAACTTCGCCTCCAGAACTCTGGGAAAATAAAGTCCTCTTTATACATTTCCTAGCCAGTGGTATTTTGTTATAACAGCTCAAATAGACTAAGTAACTGCTCCCCTCATCATTCTCTCACAATCATATCTTGAAATAAAATCTCTGTACATGCAGTCCCATCTTGGTCTTTGCAGAGAACTCCCTCCAACACAGTGATACCAAGAACAGTCTGACAAAACAGGTGGTAAAATAGGGATCTGGGGACCACTCACCTGCCTGGCAGGAGTAAAGCAGGTTGGCTAGTGGGGCACAGGTAGGTGGTTAGCTGCAAAATATTTCACAGGTGATTTCCTGAGAAAATGCTTCAATGATAGAGAATGCTGTGGCATGTGTGATGATGCAGGCCTTGGAAAATGTAGGGAAAGTGCCTACAAAGAGCGGAGTAGACTGATTATCGCTGATCTGCATTACCACCTGCAGAAGGACCTTGAGAAATTGAAGACGTCATTCAGCCATTAGCAAACAGTGGTTAAGTAAACCAGGACTCCTTGGTGAGTGCTTACAAGGCCTTTATCTTCTTGGATAGAAGGCAGAATCATTGCCCAAATATGTGGGCTGAAGGCCTTGTGGCAGAGCTCTACAGATGTTGGAATGCTTAGCCAATGCATGTCTATTTTGTAGAGGTCAGACCCTTTGTGAGGAAAATCTGGGATCCTGAAAAATGATACAGGAACATCTCCATGGATGCCCAAGATTGCCTCTGCCATGCTCCCAGCCACAGACCATCTGAGTGTGTAGAAATGGCCCATCCTTCCTTATGAATAGCATTTCCACCATTCATTACCACAGAACCTTCACAATTAAGGCCAGCTTAATGCACATGTGCCCTACATAGCTGTACACAACCCCTGTCCAGCACAGGGAAAATACATGCAATATGCCTATCCTTTTGTAAACGGTATTTGTGATGCTTGCCCTTCAACTTCCATAACTTTCCTCATACTCATTTTGAGTTTCACTATACATTGTGGGTTCACCAGAATTCTGTGCTTCTCTTCCATATTAAACACATTTACATCTGAGTAATCAGGGACACTGACAGCCCCAAGAGACACCACTGTCCATTTGGACCCAGAATTTGATTTGAATTCAGAAGACAACATCTTAGCATAAACAGCCAAGGAACCTGGTCAACGCATTTCCTGCTCAAGTTCCTTTTGAGCAGGAAAATGATCACACAGATGGGATTGGAAACATAAGGCAACTCATAGCTACTTTTTCCCTGTTTCTTACTCAACATGAAGTTAGTGCACTGGTAGAATGTGCATATGGAGAAGTGAAGTAAAACAGTTGAATTAGAGATTAGACACAGTGGTTCATGCCTATAATCCCAACATTTTCTGATGCCAAGTTGAGTGGATCGCTTGAGTGCAGGAGTTCAAGACCAGCCTGGCTAAAGTGGCAAAATCCCATCTCTACAAAAAACTAGCCAGGTGTGGTGGCACATGCCTGTAGTCCAAGCTACTTGGGAAGCTTAGATGGGAGGATCACCTGAGGCTGGGAAGTTGAGGCTGCAGTGAGCTGTGACCACACCACTGCACTCAAGTCTGGGCAACAGAGTGAGACCTTGTCTAAAAAAAGCAAAAAAAAAAAAAACAAAAAAAGGTTGAATTAGTTTCTGCAACATTTCTAACATTCTAAAAAAAAAACACACATCCTAATAGGAGCAACAAAGTAGAAACTGTCATTTCACTGATTGTGCTGATTAAATGGGCAATGCACAATATAATGATGAACAGGAAAGCTCGACAAATACATATGCACACACACACACACACACATATATATAATATAATTATATAAACACATAATTATATTTGGGATTACACTTGTAACCCCAGCACTTTGGGAGGCCGAGGCAAGTGGATCACGAGGTCAGGAGATCAAGACCATCCTGGCTAACACGGTGAAACCTAGTCTCTACTAAAAATACAAAAAATTAGCCAGGTGTGGTGGCGGGTGCCTGTAGTCCCAGCTACTTGGGAAGCTGAGGCAGGAGAATGGTGTGAACCCGGGAGGCAGAGCTTGCAGTGAGCCAAGATCGCGCCACTGCACTCCAGCCTGGGTGACAGAGCGAGACTCCATCTAAAAAAAAAAAATTGCCAAGAACTACCCAGCATGTATCAGCAGAAAGTTGAGTCCCTAATATGACAGTATTCCTCAAGAAAATAAACTATTTACCTGGGCACAAACTGACTACATCAGCCACCTGCCAGCCTCTAAAAAACAGTGATTCAGCCTCACAGGGATAAATACCTGGATTTATTCCAAACATGGATTTGCCTTTCTAGTGCTGTAAGGCTCAGCCAGCACTATTACTCATGCCTGATCCAAAGACATGAAATACCAAGTAATATAACATCCAACCCAGGAGATTCACTTCATAGCAAAAATGCTATCGGAGTGTAAGAGTAGATAACAACTCTAAATATATATGTATCCAACAACAGAGCACTCAGATACATAAAGCAAATACTATAAAAAAATAAAGATTCCAAGACAATAACTATTGAGAACTTCACTCCACTGTCAGCATTGGATCATCTAAACAGAAAAATCAACAAACATTGGATTTAAACTGCACTTTAGACCAAATGGACCTAACAGATATTTCAGAATCTTTTATCCAACAGCTGTAGAACACACATTCTTCTCATCAGCACCTGGAACATTCTCCAGGGTAAACATAATACATTAGGCCACAAAACAAGTCTCAACATTTTTTTTTTTTTTAAAGACAGGGTCTCGCTCTGTCATCCAGGCAGGAGTGCAGTGCTGTTATCATAGCTCACTGCAGCCTTGAACTCTTGAGCTCAAATGATCCCCTCTTCAGCCTCCCAAGTAATAAGGACTACAGGTGCACACCACAATGCCTAGTTAATTTTCAACGTTTTGTAGAGACAGTGTCTCACTATGTTGCCCAGTCTTGTCTCAAACTCTGGGCCTCAAACAATCCTCCCACTTGAGGAGCTTCAGATTCCCAAAACACCAGGATTATAGGCGTGAGCCACCAAGCCTGGCCTCAACAAATTTTTAAAAATTGAGGCCTGTAATCCCAGAACTTTGGGACGCTGAGGCGGGCAGATCACAAGGTCAGGAGTTCAAGACCGTCCTGGCTAATATGGTGAAACCCCGTCTCTAGTAAAAATACAAAAAATTAGCTGGGCGTGGTGGTGGGCACCTGTAGTCCCAGCTACTCAGGAGGCTGAGGCAGGAGAATGGCATGAACCCACGAGGTGGAGCTTGCAGTGAGCCAAGATCCGCCACTGCACTCCAGTGTGGGCGATAGAGTGAGACTCCATCTCAAAAAAAAAAAAAAAAAAATTTAAATCACATCTAGTATCTTCTCAGGCAAAAATGGAATAAAACTACGTATCAATAACAAGAGGAACTTTAGAAACTACAAATACATGGAAATTAACATATTCCTGAATGATGGTCAATGAAGAAATTAAGAAGGAAATAAAAACATTTCTTCAAGTAAAAAATGTTGGAAACACACATCTCAAAACCTATGGGATACAACAAAAGCATTGCCATGAGGGAAATTTGTAACAATTAATAACTAGAGTCAAAAAGCAGAAAGACTTCAAATAACCTAATGAGACACCTCAAGGAAAGAAAAACCAAACCCCAAATTAGTAAAAGGAAGACAGAATAAAGATCAGAGCAGAATAAAACAAAATAGAGACAAAATCTACAAGGAAACAATCACAGGGAAAGTTGTGTGGTTTTTTTGTTTGTTTGATTTTTTTTTAAGATAAAATCAATAAACCAGTAGCCGGACTAACCAACAATACAAAGAGGAAGCTCAAATAAATAAAATTAGAAATGAAAAAGAAAACATTACAACTGATTCCACAAAAATGCAAAGGATCATTAGAGACTCTTATAAGCAACTACACACTAACAAAGTGGAAAACCTAGAGGAAACGAATAAATTCCTAGATGCATTTTATATAACAAGATTGAATCATAAAGAAATACAGGCTATTCAAGACATGGTGGCTCCACTAGGTGATATGTTCTCTTAGCAGCTACCAGGGATCCCACCACCCACACTGGAGCTCCGGGGCCAGGCTTCACTTCTTCAGGCAGCACCAGATACTCTGAGACCTTCTAACAGTACCGGGTGAATGAGTTGGAGTCATCTTTCAAGGCTTGCTTAGCTTCTCTGGTGAGTGAGGACTATGTCAATGGCATTGATCAGGAAAACATTTAAACTGGTGTTGATCAGTATATCTAGGAGTTTCTGGATATTGCAACACAGGCAGAATGTTTTCCTACAGAAAACGATTGCAATTATTTGTCCAGACACCAGAGCAAGTTACCAAAGAGGATGTCTCAGAACTAAGGAATGAATTACAACAGAAACACTGTCCAGAAGCACTTGACAAAGCTGAGGCATTGGCAACAGGGGCTGAAGGGCATCAAATGTGCAGCACAGAACACCAGCCAGCAGCCCTCAGGGCTCCTCCGTGTACCTCAAGCAGGCATCTGCCAACATCCCTGCACCCCAGAAGCTGACCTGAGCACAAAGTTCAAGGCCATCAGCCCAAGATTGGGCTGGTGTCTGAGGCCGCCCTGTGCAGACAGTTTGCCACAAATCCCTTCTCGTGAACTTGGGATTTTGAATGAAGGAGTTAGTTTTATGCTCCCACCTAAATTTTTTTCACTATTTTTATAAGCTGTTAATGTCTTAAGTACTTTACAAAATGCCCAGAGCTTGAGTAAACCAAATTCTTTTACTCTTTAGCACAGTTAAGACTGTCAGTGTGGTGACACTTATAGATTCTGTGTTTTTATGTTTGTATGACTTTTCATTTTTTTGTGTGTATTTCCTATTATTTGATCTGAGGGGAAAAAAATTGCAATAGCCTGAGAATCAGGGGATTAGGATTTTGGTTGTAGGCCTTTTATGATAATTACCCTTCAGTGGTAGTATAGAAAAATATGTAAATTTGCTGTTTCAAGACTTCAGAATACTTCAGAAGAGGAATCTAATTCAACCATGTTTGTAATGCTTCCAAAGCTCTTAGAATGGGGATTTTTTGTGTGAATAGGTCAGAATAGGATTAAGGTTTCCTGGGTTAGGGTAGTCACATTACAGTAGGATCCTTAGGTTGAGGCTGACTTTTATTCAGGGTAAGGTTATATTTTGTGTGGTGTTGGTTTACTTTTTTTTTTTTTTTATAGGGAGGGACATAGTAGGATCAGTGATATGCTAAATTTTGTCATGTTCTGCAATAAGGAATCCATTTAAGTAATGGGGCAGACCCTGTTCTCAGTAACATGGCAGTTGGGGCATAGGTGAAGTATGAGAGGCTAAAGCTTGCTCTGATTATCTTTTTTTTGTTTTCAGTTTTGTTTGCTTATATTGTTTTTATTTTACATTTTGGGAAGAGAGAGATTTTCCATTAAGGAAGATTTTTGCTGTGGATTTGATTCCAAGGGACTGGGGTCTCAGGGTGGAGGTGGGCTTGCGGGTGCGATCCTTGGCTACTTAACCTCCACCAAGAGCATGCGGCGCCTCTGCCTTTGGGAAGATATTTTGCTCTCTCGTTCGTTCCACAGGCCACCTCAGATACTCTGTTGAATTGCTGTTAAGAAATACAAGCATTGTTTCAGGCTCTCATTGCGTGAGGTTTTCCAGTGTTTTATGCAGTCTTTTATTAGATTACATCTTTTTACTCAGAACAAATGCTTCACTGTCATCTGAGCAGGGAGTACTCCTGTGGCTCAGTGTTTGGCTCACTTTGTTTTCTCCAGCCTTGAAGGTCCCTCCCACACACACTGACATCCATTCATCTCTTGATCTGACCTAGATGCCACCTGGTCCCTAAAGCCTCCCAGCACCTTTTCTGCTGCATCCCTAGGGCACAGGACTTTTATCTCTTCTATCATCCTTTTTAGGTTCTCCCTTGTGGGTTAGTCATTTGTATCTGTCTCCCTGCCCATCACTAATTGTACACCCATAAATATTAGACATTATTCCCTTTGAATATACCAGGACCATATGTTATTTATCCTTATAAATGATAGCTATTACTCTGTTTTGTCTGTGTATATACAGTATCTGGCATTGAACCTGTGATTAATTGCCTGAGACCAATGAATCCCCTCTGTTAGAATGTATAGTTTAAACAAAGCTTTTAAAACCCACATTATATTACCTCAAGGTTGTTAGCCTAGTCATCTAATGGTGATTCAAAACTCTGATTAGCAGCTTTAGATTTCTTGATTAAAGACCTAAATAAACTAAGTTTTAGGCTTTTTTTTTTTTTTTGAGACGGAGTCTCACTCTGTTGCCGAGGCTGGAGTGCGATGGCGCGATCTTGGCTCATTGCAACCTCCGTCCCTCCAGGTTTAAGCAATTCTCTGCCTCAGCCTCCAGAGTAGCTGGGATGACAGGCACGTGCCACCACGCCTGGCTAATTTTTTGTATTTTCAGTAGAGACGGGGTTTCACCATCTTGGCCAGGCTGATCTTGAAATCCTGACCTTGTGATCCACCCAACTTGGCCTCCCAAAGTGCTGGGATTACAGGCATGAGCCAACGCACTCGGCCTTTCTTTATTTATTTATTTATTTATTTTTTTTGAGACAGAGTCTCACACGGTTGCCAGGGCTGGAGTGCAATGATGCCATCTCGGCTCATTGCAATCTCAGCCTCCCAGGTTCAAGCAATTCTGCCTCAACCTCCTGAGTATCTGGGATTACAGGTGCCTGCCACTATGCCCAGCTAATTTTTTTTTTTTTTTTTTGTATTTTTTAGTAGAGATGGGGTTTCACTGTGTTGGCCAGGCTGGTCTCAAACTCCTGACCGTGATCTGCCCATCTCAGCCTCCCAAAGTGTTGGGATTACAGGCCTGAGCCATCGCACCTGGCCAGTTTTAGGCATTCTTTAAAAGGGGTTTTTAGTGAAAAGATTGGAAACTATTCTATTTAGTGCTCAGTGAAAATATTTTGAATTAATGTATATACCAGTTATTGCCATTTCCCTATTTAATTCAGAAGTTTTTTAAAATAAATAGCAATTTTTCAATCTTGAAAAAAGAAAAGGCATACAAAACCTGAACAGACTAATAAGTAACGAGATTGAATCCATAATAAAAAGTCTCCCAAGAGTGAAAAATCTAGGACCAGATGGCATTGCTGCTACATTCAACTTCAAAAGAACAACTAACATTAATTCTCAAATTATTCCAAAAACATGAAGAGGCAGAAATTATTTCAAACTTAATCTATGAGACCAGCATTACTCTGATACAAAGGAAACAACAGCCAAAAAGTCCCTTATGAACATACAGTAAAAATCTTCAAGAGTACTAGCAAACTGAACCTAGCAACACATCAAAAAGATACCATGATCAATGGGCTCTACCTCAGGGATGCAAAAGAGGTTGAACATATGCAAATCAATAAATGTGATATATCACATCAACAGATTGAAAGACAAAAACTATGATCTTCTCAATGGATGCAGGAAAAGCATTTGATATAAGTTAACATTCCGTCCTGATAAAAACTGTCAACAAATTAGGCATAGAAAAAACATACCTCAACATAATATAGGCCACATATTACAAACCCACAGCTAACATCATAATGAATAGGGGAAAGCTGAAAGTCTTTCCTCTAAGAACTGAAACATGAATCAAATGCCTACTTTCACCTCTCTTATTAACATAGTAGTGGAAGTCTTAGAATCAAGCAAGATAAAGAAATAGGCATCCAAATTGGAAAACAGAAAGGCAAATTATACCTTTTTACAGACAAGATGATCATTCTAAAGCCTTCACCAAAAAACTTAGAATAAACAAATTCAATAAAGTGACAAAAAAAAAAAAGGCAAGATGTGGTGAAAAGGCAATTCTTATACACTGCTGCTGGGAATGTAAATTAGTACAGCCATTATGGAAAATGATACGGAGGTTCTTTTTAAAACTACAAATCGAACTGCCATACAATGAAGCAATCCTACAACTTGGTATCTATTCAAAGGAAAGGAAATCAGGCGGGGTGTGATGGCTCAAGCCTATAATCCCAGCACTTTGGGAGGCCGAGGTAGGTGGATCACAAGGTCAAGAGATCAAGACCATCCTGGTCAACATGGTGAAACCCCGTCTCTACTAAAAATACAAAAATTAGCTGGGTGTGGTGGTGCGTGCCTGTAGTCCCAGCTGCTCAGGAGGCTGAGGCAGGAGAATCGCTTGAACTTGGGAGGCGGAGGTTGCAGGAAGCCAAGATTACACCATTGCACTCCAGCCTGGGCGACAGAGTGAGACTCTGTCTCAAAAAAAAAAAATTTAAAGAAAGAGGGATGTTTAGAACACACCAGAAAGTCCAAGTCATGAACAGTCTGTGTAAGTCACAATAAGAAGATTTATTTCCCAAAAAAAGAAAAAAAGAAAGAGGCCAGGCAAGTGGCTCATGTCTGTAATCCCAGCACTTCGGGAGGCCAAGGTGGGCAGATCACCTGAGGTCAGGAGTTGGAGACCAGTCTGGCCAACATGGCAAAACCCTGTCTCTAATAAACATACAAAAATTAGCCAGGCATGGTGGTGCACACCTGTCATCCCACCTTTTCGGGAGGCTGAGGCAGGAGAATCACTTGAACCTGGGAGGCAGATGTTGCAGTTGCAGTGAGCTGAGATCACATCACTGCACTTCAGCCCAGGCGACAGAATGAGACTCTGTCAAAAAAAAAAAAAAAAAAAAAAAAAAACTTTTATATGATCAAGTTGTCTATAATTAAAAGGAAATTATAGTGATCTTTCTAGAGATTGGGCTTGATGCAAAAAACAACACTTATATATTAAATAATTGCTTCGAACAATGAAATTTTCCTAAGGGATTGATTTACTCTTAATAGATTATAATATATTTTAATTTTTTTAACCCAAAGTTCAACTTTTATTGCACCTCACCATTTTTTTGTTTTCTCTCCCTTCTGAAATAGTAATGCCCTCCTTCAACTCATTTTCAGCTCATATATGTTTTTTTCAAGTTCTCTTTGTTGAGGTCTGATGCTAACAATATTTTCTTAAGGTCTAAACAAAATGTTTTCTTCCAACGTAATATTCAGTGCAGTGAGGAAGGTGTTTTCTTTTGCCTTTTGGTAACTGGCCTAACAGATTTTACGATTTATTGAAACAATTCCTATGCCATTATTACTAAGTTTTGCTTTGCTTAGGAAAAAACTGAGATTAAAACAACTTTTTAAATTAAATTTATTACATCCATATATCTTTCTGTATGTGCTTTTACAGTCCTTGTGACATTGATTTATAAGGCCTTGACTCCTGGGTCTAAAAAGGACACCAAGTCCCACTAAATCTTAAAAACTGACAGCAATTAAAGCCTCATCTTCAGGCCTGGTAAAAGATGCCAATCAAAATAAACTACATTTCAAACTACAGAAATGAAAGCTATTCAACTCCTCAAGACCAAGAGACTATCAAGGAAGAGGTGGGCATGTGAGATTGTATGGGCTGATTTTGAGAGATAAAATAGTTCAGTTTCTTTAATGTCAAAGACACACAAATGTAATAAAGGTTATAAATGGTATAAAAAGCTTATGGAAGTTATATCTTATGGTTAACATTAAAATTTTATAGATTGTTTATAAAATTTTGAAAAACAAATCTAATTGGCTTCATCCTGTTTTTATTAGGGCTTATTTGGAAAATTAAGTCTCCTCTCTGAAAGAATGAAGGTTTTCACCCTTTTTTGAAATCTTTATGTTATCACTTCAGTTAAATGAATAACATATTTTACAATGACCTGTAATCTCATTTTGTAATATTGAGTGTTTAAACCTTTGATATTTGACAAACTTTCCAAAGTGAAATTATAAATTATGTCTTTTTCTGACCTAATGAATCCTTTAAGGTATAAAGTTCCCTAAAGTCCAAAAATGACATATATGGGGTTTTTTTGGTACAAAAATTATACAGGAAACATTGTCAAATATGAAATGCTATTTGGTTTTCTTTGGGCTGCATTGTATAAATATATTATTGATGTGTTCCAAAATTATGAAAAAATCCTATAATTCTGATAGGACTTAGTGTACGTTATCAGTAATAATTATAATTATGTTAGTGTGTCACAGAGGTAACAAGTTTTCTTGTCAATTGCGTCTTTGACTACGACTGCTCTAAAATTTTTTGTCATCCGTGGACAATTGTTGTTTTGGTCCTCTTTAGAAGGTGGTTTTATAATCAGCTATAAAACTCTGAATAGGTGCTCCTCAATGCTAGTTTCTGATAACTTTGGAGGCTGTGACATCGGAATAGAGGAAAAACTTTCAGGACTCAGAGAGCTGAAATGCTCATGAATATCAAGCAAAACAAAAATTAACTGCATGGACTGAACTAATAGAAGACTGAAGTAATCTTTTTGACTTTTTACTTAAAATGTTGCTGATCCTTTGTTCTGTTTTTTCAGTCAAAGAAACCTTTCTTTTGAGCTATTGACAGCTTTTAACAATTAAGTATACACCTATGAACAAAATCTGGAACATATTTGTTTCTCTCTACCTGATTTCTCCAGAATTTGGAAGTTATTTGTGAATATTCTTAACTTATTGGCAATATAGCTATTGCATATGCAGAGTAAGAATCTGTTTTCATTTGTAACAGGACACAATTTGAGAATCTGGTTATTTTACCAAGGCTTTGACTTGAATGGTATACTTTCCTTTAAGGAATCAAACTTGACATACAGAGCCAATAAAAGCTCCTTGAGAAAACTGGCCCACACCTCATCTACACAGTCCCTGCACAGGGCTCCTGACCTGTAGTAAGTAGAGACTGTCATTTTCTGACAGGCTCAGGGCCCCAAGTTATTTTAAAGCCTCAAGAGGAGAATTCACACAATTCATGAGTATTTGATGGTACAAATCCATGGCTGTGCTTGGCTTTAAAAAGTCTTATCTGAGATTCCTTCTATGAAAAAAGTTCCATCAAAGCCAATTTTAAAAACCTATTGAAAAAATCATTATTCTTGCTGCACTTTATACAAATAATCTGGCCAAATATAATAAGCCAAATTGGTCCTATCATGATTTGTCTTTAGTAAAAATGGGAAACTAGGAGAGAAAAATTATGTTTCAAAAACTATAGTACACCTGTTCTTAGATTCTAGTCTTGCTTGTTTTCAATTTTTATTATTTTCAACAGTTTGAACTGAATTCTAATTTTTCCTGGTTACTAGTCTCCAAAATAATGTTTTCAATACTTTTCTTCTTTCTTTTCCTTTTTTGCCACATTTTTCCTAATTTGAAATCACTGAAAACTAAGATGTGATTTCTTAAAGCCCTGCAAAATGAATCTGGACAACTTAATGTCAGAAGAAAGTAACAGCAACCTATTTACATACATAAGCCACTTTCATACCTGCCTACTGATGTACAGACTTCAGAGTAATGTGGTCTATATTGATTTTCCAGGATTGTTCTTTTGTTTGTTGTTGTTTTTCTCCCTTTTTCTCCCGGTTTTCTCTTCATAGAACATGAGAATTCTCAACCTGCTAAAAATGAGTTTTCTTAACTCAGGACCTGCACATCTAGGAGTAAACCATCCTACTCATGAATGATCAGAGAAAACCTGAGACCAGAGACTCACTTTATTCTAAAATGCTTTCTCCAAAATATTTTAAAAAAAGAAAAGGGGGGAAATGTGAAAGGAAAATAAATCTTAGAGACCCAAAAATCACTAAACTAAAGGGAAAAGGCAAGCTGAAAACTGTTTAGGGCAAGCTTGCCTCCCATTTGATTCAAAGTCATCCCTCTGCTCACTGAGATAAATGCATATCTGATTGCCTCCTTTGGAAAGGCTAATCAGAAACTCAAAAAAAATGCAACCATTTGTCTCTCACCTACCTGTGACCTGAAAGCACCCTCTGTGCTTGAGTGGTCCCACCTTTCCTGATGGAATCAATCAATGTATGTCTTACGTATATTGATTAATGTCTTATGTCTCCCTAAAATGTATAAAACTGGCCAGGTGTGGTGGCTTATGCCTGTAATCCCAGACTTTGGGAGGTTGAGGCAGGTGGATCACAAGGTCAGGAGTTCAAGATCAGCCTGGTAAAGATAGTGAAACCCTGTCTCTACTAAAGTTACAAAAATTAGCCGGGCAAGTGGCGGGAGCCTGTAATCCAAGCTACTTGGGAGGCTGAGGCAGAGAACTGCTTGAACCTGGGAGGCAGAGGTTGTGGTGAACCAAGATTGCACCACTGCACTCCAGCCTAGGCAACAGAGTGAGACTCTGTCTCAAAAAAAAAAAAAAAAAACCAGCTATGCCCCCACCACCTTGGGCACATGTCATCAGGACCTCCTGAGGCTGTATCACAGGCGCACATTTTCAACCTTTGCAAAATAAACTTTCTGAATTCACTGAGACCTGTCTCAGATTTTTGAGGTTGACACATGAAATCAGACATACCAGCGGAACAAAATAGAGCCCAGAACTAAACCAATACATTTATGGTCAATTGATTTTTGACAAAAGTGCCAAGAATACACAACAGGGAAAGGGCAGTCTCTTCAATACATGTTGCTGAGAAAACTGAATAACTACATACGGTAGAATGAAATCAGAACTTTGTCTCACACCATATCCAAACATCAACTCAAAATGTATTGCAAACTTAAATGTAAGACCTGAAACTAAAAAACTACTAAAAGAAAACTTAGGGGAAATGCTCCATGATATTGGCAAGGATTTTTTGGATATGACTCCAAAAGCACAGGTTACAAAAATATATAAATGGAATTACATCAAACTAAATAGCTTCTGCACAGGAAAGAAAGAAAAAAAAAATCAACAGAGTGAAGACACAACCAAAGGAATGGGAGAAAATATTTGTAAACCACATATCTGATAAGAGGTTAACATCCAAAGTATATAAGAAACTCAGGCTCATGCCTGTAAACCTAGCACTTTGGAAGGTTGAGGTGGGTGGATCACCTGAGGTCAGGAGTTCGAGACCAGCCAAGCTAACATGGTAAAATACCATCTCTACTAAAAATACAAAAATGAGTGGAGCAAGGTGACACACACCTGTAGTCCCAGCTATTTGGGAGGCTGAGGTACCAGAATCACTTGAACTCTGGAGGTGGAGGTTCTCAGTGAGGTGCCATTATGCCACTGCACTCCAGCCTGGGTGAGAGAGAGAGAGAAAAAAAAAGAATATGACAAATAGCAGTTTCAGTATGGGAAAGACATATACTTTCTTATACTTCTGCCATTGTCCACTGCATGATTTATTCACATATTTTGGAGTATAGGGAAGGCAGGATTCTGCAATTCTGAATAATGGAAACTGTGGCCAAGTATATAAAGCCCAGGTAGCAGTTATTAGGTATTCTGATAATACTTTGACGACCTTGTTTGTCAGCTGGTATTAACTTGAATGTGTTCTTGTTTAGTTATTATTCAATTGGTGTCTTCTTATTTTCACTTCTGACTTCAACAAATACCTGGAAACTTATTCTGTATTTGGCACAGATCTATGCTGTGGAAGAACAATAAATATAGTAGTGCTCTCAAAAACTTGCAATAAATGGGCCAGGTGCAGTGGTTCATGCCTGTAATACTAGCACTTTGGGAGGCCAAGGCAGGCGGATAACTTGAGATCAGGAGTTGAGACCACCCTGGCCTACATGGTGAAACCCCATCTCTACTAAAAATACAAAAATTAGCCAGGTGTGGTGGTGGGTGCTTGTAATCTCAACTAACCTTGAGGCTGAGGCAGAAGAATCACTTGTGACTGGGAGGTGGAAGTTGCAGTGAACCAAGATGGCGCCAACACACTTCAGCTCGGGCAACAGAGCCAGACACCATCTAAAAGAAAAGAAAAAAACCTGCAATAAATGCAGGATGATAGATGCAGGCTGGTAATTTGGGGATACTGTTGAGAACTAAAGAAATAAAGTGCTTGGGATCATAGGATATAAAAAATACTTCATGGAGAAAGTGGGCCTCAAGAATGGCTGTGACTAGACCAGTAATTAAGGAAGCAGGGGCCTCCACATTTTATCCTCCTGCACTCACTCTTAAGTAATAAGGGGACAGAAAAGGAGGGGCATGAAAGGAAGTCTTTTTTTATCCTACTTCTAGGGAAACTGCCCCAAGAAAACTTTGGTCAGCAGCTTCTATAAATCATTGTGAATCTCATGATCCATAACATGCAAAAGAAACTCCTCTGTTTACATTTTTAAGTCTCATAGTATTCCATCTTGCAGATACACCAAATTTTATTTTGTGGTCCCTGGAGCACCCAAGGGTGGTTTCCATTTCCACCCTTTTGAATTTACAGTGCTGCAGGAAATGCTCTAGTATCTGTATCCTGTAAAAGTTGTGAAAGTATTTCCAAGGGTAAATTTCTAGCAGTGGGAATGATTGTTCAAGGGATAGATTATGCCAAATTATTCTCAAAGGAGGCTGCACCAATTTATATTCCCTCCACCAGTACACAATGGCCTGTTTTCCTACCTGGTCACCAGCTCTGACTGTCAAACATTAAACTTTTGCTTATCTCATATATGTAGGTGGTATCTTCTTATAGTTTGGATTTGCATTTCTTAAAATGTGAGTATGACTGACCACCTTTCCGGGACTAATTGGCTGTATTTACTTTTCTATCCTCTGGCCAAGCTAAGTGTTAAGAATCCAGGGAAGATATAATTTTGAGTCATCAGCATATACATACAGATGGTATTTAAAGTCATAAAAGTGAATGAGATCCCCAAAGGAGTGAGTATAATTAAGCAGCCCTGAGGGAACTCCTATATCAGAAAGTCAGGGAAATGGGAGGAACCAGAAAAGAGACTATGAAGAGTAGTCAGTGAGCCGGGGAGAAAATGAAGGAAGTGTGATGTCCCAAAAGCCAAGTAAAGAAAGTTTATCAGCTGGGCACAGTGGCTCATGCCTGTAATCCCAGCACTTTGAGAGGCCAAGGTGGGTGGATCACTAGAGGTCAGGAGTTCGAGACCAGCCTAGGAAACATAGTGAAACCCCGTCTCTACTAAAAATACAAAAATTAGCTGGGCATGGTGGCACTCGCCTGTAACCCCAGCTTCTCAGGAGGCTGAGGCAGGAAAATCGCTTGGACCCAGGAGGCAGAGGTTGCAGTGAGCCAGGATTGGACCACCGCATTGCAGTCTGGGCAACAGGCAACAGAGTGAGGCTCCGTCTCAAAAAGAAAAACAGAAAGAGAAAAAAAACAGTTTATCTAGGAGAAAGCAGTGACTGGCTAGTTCAAATGCTACTGATAGGACAAATAAGAATAGGCCAGGAAATGGCAATTGAAGAGCAAGGTGAAGGTCATTGGTGGCCTGACAAGAGTAGTTTCAGTGGAGCGGTGTCGGTGAAATGCTAAGTGGAGTGGATTCAAAGGGTGGGAGAACTTTGAAGATGCAAAACCAAGGAGGAAAGAATTGCTGAAAGATGTCCCTCAGTGAGGATGGGATCCAGCGAACAAGAGAAAGGGCTGGTGGTAGCTGGGTAGATGTGGGAGCCTAAGATTCTCTTCTGGTTGCTTCTGTTTCATCCCTATCAACCTGGCAATGCCCTAATCTGAGAAAACTTTAAACCAGAAGGCACACTTGCTCTTGAGGCCGTTCAGTTGTAATAAACTTGCACAGGAGAGGTAGGTGGGAAGGGCCAGGGAACTTCCCCTAAGGTAGGAGACAGGCTCAATGCTGGGCATCAGCATCTGCACGACAATGGTGCCATTCTGCAGACGGAAGAATGCAGGAGAAACATCACTACAGTTTCATTTCCATTCCTTCCTAGATTAAGTCTCACAGTCACAAATCTTTTTTCTTTTTTCTTTTTTCTTTTTTTTCTTTTTTTTTTTTTAGGCAGGGTCTCATTGTCGCCGAGGCTAAAGTGCAGAGGCAGGACCACAGCTCACTGTAGCCTCAACCTCCTCAGCTCAAGCTATTCTCCCACCTCAGCCTCCCGAGCAGATGGGACCACAGGCACACACCACTACACTCAGCTAATTTTCAAATTTTTTGTAGATATGGGGTCTCACCATGTTGCCCAGCCTGGTCTCAAACTGCTAGCCTAAAGCAATCCGACTGCCTCAGCCTCCCAAAGTGCTGAGGTTATAGGCATGAGCCATTGAAAACAGTGACTTACAAATCTTCTATTTGGACTTTGTTTCCTGCAAATTTGAAGCTGTCCTCTAACTACTAGTGTTAATCTATCAAAATGGCAGTTTAAGTACTGTACTTAGCAAACTGAGCTCCATTTGGAATGAGTCTGTACATCTCACCTCCTTAAAATGCTACAGGAAGAATCATTCATCCACAAATATTAACTGTAACATTCTAAAGTTTCCAGACATTTAATTTAGAAGGAATTAAAGCTGTCAGGCAGGGTGTGGTGGCTAATGCCTGTAATCCAAGCACTTTGGGAGGCTGAGGCAAGAGGATTGTTTGAGCCTGTGAGTTTAGCCTGGGCAATATAGGGAGACCTCCTGTCTACAAAAAAAGAAGGCAAGAAATAACCAAGATCAGAGCAAAACTGAAGGAGACAGAGACACAAAAAAAACTTCAAAAAAATCAATGAATCCAGGAGCTGGTTTTTTGAAAAGATCAACAAAATTGATAGACCACTAGCAAGACTAATAAGAGAAGAATCAAATAGATGCAATAAAAAATGATAAAGGGGATATCACCACCGATCCCACAGAAATACAAACTACCATCAGAGAATGCTATAAGCACCTCTATGCAAATAAACTAGAAAATCTACAAGAAATGGATAAATTCCTGGACACATACACCCTCCAAAGACTAAACCAGGAAGAAGTTGAATCCCTGAATAGACCAATAACAGGCTCTGAAATTGAGGCAATAAATAATGGCCTACCAACCAAAAAAAGTCCAGGATCAGATGGATTTACAGCCAAATTCTACCAGAGGTAAAAAGAGGAGCTGTTACCATTCCTTCTGAAACTATTCCAATCAATAGAAAAAGAGGGAATCCTCCCTAACTCATTTTATGAGGCCAGCATAATCCTGATACCAAAGCCTGGCAGAAACACAATAAAAAAAGAGAATTTTAGAACAATACCCCTGATGAACATCAATGCAAAAATCCTCACTGTAAAATACTGGCAAACTGAATCCGCCAGCATATCAAAAAGCTTATCCACCACAATCAAGTTGGCTTCATCCCTGGGATGCAAGGCTGGTTGAACAATCGCAAATCAATAAACGCAATCCATCACATAAACAGAAACAACGACAAAAAACACATGATAATCTCAATAGATGCAGAAAAGACCTTCAACAAAATTCAACAGTCCTTCATGCTAAAAACACTAAAAAAACTAGGGATTCATGGAACGTATCTCAAAATAATAAGAGCTATTTATGATGTTCTTATTATTTTATACAAACCCACAGCCAATATACTGAATGGGCAAAAACTGGAAACATTCCCTTTGAAAACCAGCACAAGACAAGGATGCCCTCTCTCACCACTCCTATTCAACATAGTGTTGGAAGTTCTGGCCAGGGCAATCGGGCAAGAGAAAGAAATAAAGGGTATTCAATCAGGAAAAGAGGAAGTCAAATTGTCCCTGTTTGCAGATGACATGATTGTGTATTTAGAAAATCCCATCGTCTCAGCCCAAAATCTCCTTAAGCTGATAGGCAACTTCAGCAAAGTCTACAAGCAGACTTCATTGATGTCACCGTAAACGATGAATGCTGTCACTCTTTTTTATATATAACAAGAAGATATGCTGCTGCATCCAGACCTCATTGTAGAAGCTGTCAGCCTCACTGAAATGGCATTGCATAAGCTATTTATAATGATATGAGGAAAAATACAAGGTTAAGAGATCTTTATCTGCTATCTATGGAAATGTGCTTCCACACAAAGGCGGTACATGAAATAACCTTCCGGATAACCCATGACACTGGGGGAACTGTAAAGTGAGATTAACTAGCAGACACAAATCTGCATTCAAATTATGTTTGTGCTCAACCCTGATGCCTTGGCCTCTTGAACACACAGTTGTTTTTCTAGCTTTCTCTATGTAAAATCCCACTCCGAATTTTACAGCACTCATTGGTGTGACAGATTCACAAGTGATCCAACAAAAAATTCATGCCTCACCTTCCAGAAGATAGAGGGGCTGCTGGGAACAGCTGTCCAGCCACAAATGACATCTCTCAGCCACCCTTGCCTTTGTTATGGCCAAACCATAGGCTACAAGCAGAGGAGAGGTGGTCATGTCCAAGCCAGGGTTTTTCAAAATCACGTGTGCTTCCCCAATGATCTCTCCAGGTTTCCAGTGCCCGGGAGGAAGAGGATTCCCAGGCTCTAGGAGATGGTAAAGCTATGACAAGAAAAACCCTGGGCCCTGCATCACCCCATGGAGAAATGACACCACCAACCCAGGACCAACCCACATCGCACTTTATATAAATGAGAAGTGAACTTGTATTTCACTGCCCAGCCAACTAAAATTTGCAGTGTGTTACAACAGTTAGTGTTATGTTTCCTAGTTGATATGGTTTGGCTCTGTGTCCCCACTCAAATTTCATGTCGAATTGTAATCTCCAGTGTTGGAGGAGGGGCCTGGTGGGAGATGATTGAATCATGGGGGCAGACATCCCCCTTGATGTTCTCAAGATAGAGTTCTCATAAGATCTGGTTGTTTGAAAGTGTGTAGCACCTCCCCTCCTCCTCTCTCCTGCCGGCCATATGAAGACGTGCTTGCTTTCCCTTCACCTTCCACCATGATTGCAATAAGTTTCCTGAGGCCTCCCCAAAAGCAGAAGCCTGTATAGGTCAAAGAACCATGAGCCAATTAAACCTTTTTTCTTTGTAAATTAAAAAAAAAAAAAATGTAATCCCAGCACTTTGGGAGGCCGAGACGGGCGGATCATGAGGTCAGGAGATCGAGACCATCCTGGCTAACCCAGTGAAACCCCGTCTCTACTAAAAAATACAAAAAAAAAAGCCGGGCGAGGTGGCGGGCGCCTGTAGTCCCAGCTACTCGGGAGGCTGAGGCAGGAGAATGGTGCAAACCCGGGAGGCGGAGCTTGCAGTGAGCTGAGATCCGGCCACTGTACTCCAGCCTGGGCGACAGCGCGAGACTCCGTCTCAAAAAAAAAAAAAAAAAATTAGCCAAGTGTGCTGCCACATGCTGGTGGGAGGACCACTTGAGCCCAGGAGACAGAGGTTGCAGTGAGCTGAGATTGAGCCACTGCCCTCCAGCCTGGGCAACAGAACAAGATCCTGTCTCAAATAATATTAATTTAAAAAATAAAGCTGGCTGGGTGCAGTGGCTCACGCCCGTAATCCCAACACTTTGGGAGGCCAAGGCAGGCAGATCAACTGAGGTCAGGGGTTCAAGACCAGCCTGGCCAACATGGCGAAACCCCATCTCTACTAAAAATATGAAAATTAGCCAGGCATGGTGGCATGTACCTTTAATCCCAGCTACTAGAGACCGGGGCAGGAGAATCGCTTGAAGCTGGGAACCAAGATCACGCCACTGCACTCCAGTCTGGGCAACAGAGTGAGACTCTGTCTCAATCAATCGATCAATCAATCAAGATGTCGGCCAGGCACAGAAGCTCACGCCCGTAATCCCAGAACTTTGGGAGGCGGAGGTGGGTGGATCACCTGAGGTCAGGAGTTTGAGACCAGCCTGGCCAATAGAGTGAAACCCCGTCTCTATTAAAAATACAAAATTAGCCAGGCATAGTGGTGCATGTCTGTAGTCCCAGCTACTTGGGAGGTTGAGGCAGGAGAATTGTCTGAACCCAGGAGGTGGAGGTTGCAGTGAGCTGAGATCACGCCATTGCCCTCCAGCCTGGGCGACAAGAGCGAAAATCCATCTCAAAAAAACAGTTAATAATAAAATAATAAAGCTGTCAGGTTTTACTGCATCTAGCCATTATTCAAGTAGCAAAGTTGCAAGGAGCTGAAGACCCATGGGACACGACCAACTCAGCATTCCTCTGGAGGCTATATGATCAAACAGCAAACTGTTCATCATGAATGCAGGATGTGGGCAAATTCACACTGCCCTGCCACCAAAAGGTTTGCTGAAGGACATCACCTCCTGGTGCCAGGCTCCTTGAAGTTATCTATTGAGAAATCTAGTGCCTATTGTCCAAAGGATGCAGTCTCGCAATCCTGCTATGAACCAAATGGCTATTACCTGACAACCAAGCCCTTTCTCGCTATCTCTTTTGACTAATACGGAGGGCTATGTAAAGCTCAGGCCCCTTGTCCACTGGAGGCAAGGTGCCCTCTGACCCCTTCTTCCAAATATACTTTTATCTCTTGTCTTTCATTCCCGTGTTCCCCTCTTTTGTTCAGTCCCCCTAGGTCCGTGCTGGTTATAGTAGAGCCTGGACAGGGACTGATAGCTGTAGCGTATCCTCTGTCCCTTTTCCTATCTATTGGGGAGGAGGCTTAGGTAAGACCTGTTTCCTCTTTGTTATTTTGGCCCAGTGATATTGGGGCTGAGGGAAGAGGAGGTGATAAGGCAGGTGACACTTTCTTCTCCTTCCTCTTTTTAGGATCTTCTGTGTGTAACTGTGCCAGGGCTGCTCAAATTAAAGCCTATAACATTAAAGACTTCATCAGGACCTGATGCCTTTGCGCCTGATGTTGTTTAAGGTTTCTCCCCACTTGTTCCCAGAGTTCTACATCTAGCATTCCTTCCTCTGGGAACCATGGGCTTTGTACTCCATTATTGACCACACTAGTTTTTAATTCCTTCAAAAACTTAAATTCTTGTGGAGTGTGTTTATGAATAACCTACTGTGGATTATTTGGATCAGGCCTTACCGAAAGAGGAAAAGCGCAAGATCCTAAGGGCTCTCCAGCTATGACAGCAGAGCGTAAAATTCTTTGTATTGGGATTTTTTTTCTACCACCGAAGGAGGCGGTACAGATGTTTCTGCAATTGGAGGAGGCGGTATAGACCAATTTTTATCCTCCCTCTCCTGTTTTTTATTTTCAATAGGTGCTGCGGGTGGGACAACAGATTCAGATTTTTATGAACAGCAACAGAATAGGGTGCTCTACACAAAGTTGGATAGGTCATGGAATGCCATTAGACAACTTGCCACAAAAAGAAATCTGTCAAACAATTCATCCCCTTAAAAGGATTATACAGACTGCTATGTCTCATCTAACCTTAGATTTGTGCCTAAATCAACAAACTCTGCATGCCAGTCAGAAAAAAAAAAAAAAAAAAAAAAAAACCTGCTCCAATCCTAACAGCTTCGTGTGCCTATAGTTTTATGTTAAATTGATTCTGACATTTCAGGCAATTAAAAGTCTAACTCCAATTAATGCATTCATAATTTTGGCTGATTGCTAATCTAAATGTCCACAATTGATAGGCTAGCCCTATACATCAACGAGGTAAGCACAGAAAGGAGTCATGGTTTTGAAGAATGCATATGGGTTTATTCTTCACCCCAGCAATGAGATGTCAACTGTGATTGTGCTCCATAAAATACAGAAACTGTAGGTAGTCTAATGCTGCAGAAGAAATTCCTATTAATATAAAGATAAACCAATTAATCTAACCTACTGAACATCAGTGATCTGTTAAGGAGTTCCACCAGCGAGGCGAGAGAGTGGCAATTTTTTTCTCTAAAGAGCTAAATAATGAATACTTTAGGATTTCCAGCCATGTGATCTCACTTGCAATTACTCTGCTTCCGTATGGCAAAAGCAGCTGCAGACGATACAGAAATGAATGAGTGTGCTGTGTTCTAATGCAACTATGGGCACTAAAATTTACTGATTTTCATGTGCAACAAAATACTGTTATTTTGATTTTTTTATCCATTTTTAAAATCCATTTACAAATGTAAAAATCACCCTTAGCCAGGCTCGGTGGCTCACGCCTGTAATCCCAGCTCTTTGGAAGGCCAAGACTGGTGGATTACAAGGTCAGGAGTTCGAGACTAGCCTGGTCAACATGGTGAAACTCCGTCTCCACTAAAAATACAAAAATTAGCCGGGGGTGGTGACATGCGCCGGTAATCCCAGCTACTCAAGAGGCTGAAACAGGAGAATTGCTTGAACCCGGGAAGCAGAGGTTGCAGTGAGCGGAGATCACGCCACTGCACTCCAGCCTGGGTGACAGAGCAAGACTCCATCTCGAAAATAAAAATAAATTTAAAAATAAACCACTTAGCTAACTGGCTAAACAAAATCAGGTAATTGGCCTGTAGCTCTGTAATACCTGACAGTCAATTTCTGGTCATTAAAGATGACCACATATCCAAATTACAGTAAAGTTACCCAAGAGAGACAAAGATTAGAGATTAGGGTCACGATCCCCGTTCTGCCAGCATTAGGAGGCAAGAGCTGCTACAGCCCTTCCGCGGGTTTAACAAGCGGTCGACGCCCCTCAACCTCTTGCTGAGCCTGAAAACAACCGAGTAAAAGGCATCCAAAAACCTGAGAACTCAAGGTTTC
Source organism: Macaca fascicularis (assembly GCF_037993035.2). Taxonomy (NCBI): domain Eukaryota; kingdom Metazoa; phylum Chordata; class Mammalia; order Primates; family Cercopithecidae; genus Macaca; species Macaca fascicularis. The sequence goes on from NC_088384.1 coordinate 61,771,743, forward strand.
AGGAAAGCAATCAGGAAGGGCAAAACATGGGGCAGCCACTACACAGTCCCTTCGTCTTCGGGCACAGGTACTCAACGGGTTGTAAGAGACCCAAGTCACATCTTTCTTTCAAAAACAGGCTGGCGCGGGCCCAAGCTGACAGGGATTCCACCCCGGTGAAGGCCGCAAACGGCGCGAGGTGGGAAGGCGCAGGCTCCACCTTCTGCCATCCCCGGATCGCCGACAGTGACCTGCACGCACAGCCAGGCTAGGACCGCGGGCGCTCACGGCCGACACCGGGCCCGCAGACGACTCCGCGCCGCCCGTCCGGCCACCGGGAGAGCCCGCTGCCCAGCGCCTGGCAGCGCAGACAACCTCCCTAGAGGCAGCGATGACGGTCCCTCGCGCCGGAGGGCCCAGTGAGGTAAGCAAAAAGCAGAAAGACACCAGGAAGAGGACCACGCTTCGGACCAACCCCAGCCACAGCCACTGAGAAGTCGCGCCACGCCGCCGCGCCCACGCACGCTTCCAGCACTCTTGAGAGACCGGACCCCGGGAATCTCGCGGGATCTCACTTTTCTCGGCGGCGCAGGGAATGAACCGATCGCGGGAATTCCCCCGCCGCCTGGAGAGGGTCTGGTGACCTCGCGGCTCCTCCCACGTTTCGCGGGGCAGCCCGCCTTGCGCATGTGCAGGCGGCGGCGGCGAGGCTACGGGTCGCGCGAGCGGCCGGCGCTATGGGGCTGAGCCGTGTGCGGGCCGTTTTCTTTGACTTGGATAACACTCTCATCGACACTGCCGGGGCGAGCAGGAGAGGCATGTTGGAGGTAACGTCCCCTCCCGTGGCGCTCCTCTGGGCGGGGTCAGTGCGCCCCGCAGCGTCCTGCGCGCTCACCTCCCCGTGACCCCACTTCCACCCTGGCGCCGTGGGCCGCTCTTGCTGGTTGAGACCTCGGGAGCGTCCGGGTGCGGAGGTGGCTGGAGGTGCGCGGGCCCTGCGGGTCTGCTTTCCCTGACCTGGCCACCGCTCGCCACCCAACCTCGAGCCCCGGGGCGGCCGCTGGCGGGTGCCTCGGCGCTCGGGACGCGGAAGGGCTCCGTGACGGCTGCCACGGTGGCGGAGGTGCCCGTGGGCGTGGGAGGCGACAGCAAAGCCGCGAGACCAGGCGCTGGGCCCGCCCCCAGTCAGGGTGTCGGTGTGGGGGGTGCCGGGAGGAGACTTGGTAGACTTAGCCCCAGTGTTGCCCCAAGAAGGGACACGGCTGTCAGTACCGAGCCTGGACATAAGCCCTGCTTTAGAGAATTGTCCCCACAGAACTCCTTCTGGCCTCCGTGGCGGGGTGGTGGTCCCCGTGGCTTTCTGAGGTGACACAGCAAAAGCCCGTGCTGCGAGGGCATGCCTTTCCCGAGGCGCTGCTTCGCGGCACCGCTCCTCTACACGCGCGGAGGCAGTTTCAGACCTTCCCGTGTTCCAGCCCGAGTCCACCCCGGCTTCTCTTTCTCTTTCTTCAGCTTCAAGGGGAAAGCAAAGGATTTATCAGATGTGGAAAACCCACTTTCAAAAGCTAATTCGTCCAAACCTGAGCTCCCCGTCCTCTTCATGCTTCATCAGTTTTTGTGTCCCTGGATCTTCCACTACCTCATCCGTTTTCTTTTTAGCTGCATTCCACTCCTGCCGTATATTCATGTTTGCCCTATAGTTTTAAAAAAGCTGTAAAAAGGATGCCTCCCTTTGGGCTGTTCTTCCTGCTCTAGATGTTACCTGTCTCTCTTGACAGCCATGTTTTCCCGGAGAAATCCATACCCGTTATCTCTTTATCTCTACCTCCTATTTATTACTAAATCCATGGTAATGTTGCTTTATCTTCACTAGACTGAATAGACTTGGTGGGTCACTAGGCAATCCCAAATTGCCAGAATCCGTGGACATTTTTAAAGTCTGTCTTCATGACTTTACTGAGGCATTCCCCACTTTTAACTGTCCCTTCTATATAACGTTGGCCTCCACCTTAGGGGTACCACCCTGTGCCATATTGCCTCCAGTATCTCTGGCTGCGGACGTTGCATATTTACCTGTGTGTTATTGGTAAGCTGAGCCCTGTGCATTCCAATTAAATTACTGCTTTAGGCCAATTCTTGCTGTAGTTCCAGAGTTTGGGCTTTAAAAATCAGACATTTGAATATGAATCACAGCTCTCCGAAAACCTAGCTGAAAGTGCCTCAAGGAATTAACCAGTCGGAGCCTTATATCTTCATAAAATGTGAATTATATTAGTCCTCAATAACCCTGTAATGCTTGGGAAGCCCATGGGTGCAGTGTCCACTCAGCGAATTACAGCACCTTCCACCCTCGTGTGCTGCCTGTCCACCACTGCACATTCCCCGTGCATGTCTCAGTTACAGCTGAACTCATCTCTCACCTAGACTGTTGCTGTGGGCTTGTCTCCAGGTTTACCACATCCAGTGTGTCCTCCACATTCTTGCCACAGCAATATTTTTAAAACAAAGACTAAATCGTATGTCTCCCTGGTCTTTACACCCTCACTTATACTAGTGCTCTATTTTGTTCAGATATTTCTTAATGCATCTGTCAAAGGATATTACAATTAATTTTGAAAGTCAGGTGCCTACAACTAAATAGTGAGCTTGGGAGGGAACAAACTGTCTTAATTCTCCTCGTTTGACACATGGCAAATGTTGAATAAATGCTGGATGGATGGATACAAATTTTTACTTCGAGACATGGTTCTATTACTGCCTCCTTTGTAATTAGCCTGTAATAATAAATTAGCAGGATAAGAAATTAGCCTAATAAATGAGCAGAATCGAACTGTGTGCTCTTGGCTATACAGGGAATACTTTATCACGTAAGGAAACAATAACATTCATAGATGTTGACCTGTTCAAAAGTAACATGCCAGCTTTCATAAATCATTGAAAATAATTTATGAATGGAGGAAGAGGGAAAGGTCCAGCTATTTATTGCCTTGGGCTTGGGGACAAGAGGTCAGATACTGACTGTATGTATGAACTTTAATTTTTTTAATCACCTAGGTAAGTTATTTTTTTCCTCCCTTTTTAGACCTGTTTTTTCATGGTAATTACTCAGGAACTTTTCTAAAGAAACCTGGAGTTTCTCAGTGAACAAAGCAGAAGAGATTTTTGCATTTGTGAATTTACTTCTTAGTGGGCATGGCAATGAACATAATAAATATTTACAGGTATGGTAGAAAAAGCAGAGAGGGTAACAAATCAACATTTTAAATAGACTGGTCAGATTTGGCCTCATCGAATAGGTGATGTTTGAGCACAGACTTGAAATAGAAATAACAGAAGGGCTGCTTGAATTGCTAGGCTGAGTGCAGGTCTCATTTTGTGAGTGTGTTTTTAAAGTATGAATAGTTTTATTTGGGATTCATCCCCTTCTGTCGTGCTGGATCCCTGTTGATTTCAGTAGGGATAGCACCATGTTCAAGAGGCTGAAGTTGAGACTCGAAGCCAGCAAATGAGAACGGGTTTTTGCGGGAACTTATATACAAGATGGTCCATTGGCAGTGGGCTGGACAGAACTGCAGCCGCTTGTAAAAAGAATGCAGTTTATATAGCATTTTCACTTAGCACCCTCCCTGCAGCATTCTCCTCCTGGCCACGTTCGTTTAATGGAAAGGAAAAAAAAAAGGGCCTCTATCCCCTCTGCAACCTGAGTTCCACAGGATGGGATGGGCCATGGTCCAGATCTTCCTCCTAAATAAGAGATGAATCTCCGGATTGGACACTCCTGAACTCCTTATCTTGGAACCCAAATACACATTCCTCATAGACCACAGAGTCATTCTAAGGTTGTGCGTAAGTTAGTGCTGTCAGGTGCACCTGCCATACACTTCGTATCCAAATGATTAGTATTCAGAATACACTTTTCTTAAAGTGTTGTAAAGTATTAGATAGTTCCCAAACTAAGCCCTCAAAAAGTCTTTTAAAATCAGTTAACTAAAGTATTGATGATACTAACGTTAGTTCTGGATCTAGGGAGCAGACAGTAGAAGAATAGAGTTTCCTTTTTTGTATATGTTCAGAGCCTTAAGATAGAGTTTTGAAGTAAGTGAAGTTTGAGTTCATATTAGTCTACTAACTGATAGCCCATCTATCAGAGCAGGGCCCCTTTCTTCAGGCCAGCGAGCACCTGGAGGGCTCTTCATACCAAAATCTTTTTCAGCCCTGCCTTACCAGTCACACACAAAGTATCCTCACACCTGCAAGTTAGAGAACTTTTTCCTTCACCTCCAGTTCAATCAATACTCCCATTTTCAGTGCAGGTGTTAGAAGAGTTTGTAATAACGCATACTAATTCAGGGTGGGTGTTAATTTCTGTTTGAACTAATAAATGAATGCTGATAAGCTTTTTTCCTAAAGATGTTAATATTGTTAAAATGCTACTTACTGTCCCACACCAACCTGTAATTACTTGCTGTGTGACAAAATGAGGAAGTTAATTGAAGGGATAGAATAGGAAGAGATTTTGAAACTTGGGAGTGGCATACCATGCTTTTACAAACATCCCCCTTTTAAGGTGAGCAAATCCTACTTTTTCAGAGCCCCAAGAATGTGCTTAATGAAGCACCAGTGGAAGTAACAGGAAATTGAGTCTGTATTGGGAGCTCTTTGTTTACTTGTTATGAGCCAGCCCCTATTTGAGCTCAAGCTCTGTGGAGTCCTAGAGGCATGTGTCCTTGCACTGCTGTAGGGTTGCTGAAACTTTGGAGCTCCTGTCAGTCATAGCTTAAGAGTCCTTCAATTGATGTTGCTAGCAAAAATGGTGAGATAAACATGGAGATTGAAAATGTTTTATTAATAGAAATTTATAAAGCAAAATTTTACAGTGTTTTGCCTCTACCTAAAATTCCTAGGGCTGTTATATTTTTCTTGGGCAGATAAGATTTTTCTTAATGATTACATTTTCTTTTCTTTTTTCTTAAAAAAAATTTTTTTTTCTGATATGGCCGAGTCTTCTGATACATTTTCTGATTAGCACAAATACCTCAAAAAATGTTTTCCTTTCAGCCAGGCACAGTGGCTCACACCTGTAATTCCCAGCACTTTGGAAGGCCAAGGCAGGAGGATTGCTTGAGGCCAGGAGTTAAAGACAATCCTGGGCAATACAGCCAGACCCGTCTCTACAAAAAAACTTGTTAGCTAGGTATGGTGGTGTGCACTTGTAGTCCTAGCTCCTCGGGGGACTGAAGGGAGATGAGCCCAGGAGTTTGAGGCCACAGTGAACTATAATCATTCCTCTACTGCACTGCATCCAGCCTGCGTAACAGAGCGAGATCCTGTTTGGGGAAAAAAAAAAAAAAAGACCCTTTTCCTTTGTTGTGATTCTTTTACTCTGAGGGAAGAAAAAGACGTGCGTTTTTCTCTCAGTAGGTGAGTTGAGTTTTTGGTGTGAGTAGCATACTGCTTATTCTCTAATCCTGTTACAACAGATATATTTTAGCTGTAGCTGGGTGCATTTCAAAGAGCCAGCATTGCCCAGCCTGTTTGACTTTCCTCAGGTGCTCACCTGAACACAGGACTTCCAGTGCAGGCAGTTTATGAGGTGATCCCAGGATACACGTTAAGGGGTCAGGGAGACAAGAAGGGGAAGGAGTCCAGCACAGGTTAGAGCAGCTTAATGAGCAGGTTACTGCTGTGAGCAGCTGGAGACCTCTGGGAGACAGTACACAGAACAGGGTTCAGTTGCGCTCCCCAAGGGGCAAGGAAGCTGTGATATTTATTCGCCAGTTTCTAACCTACATTTGTTGAGGGCTGCTCCCAGGGCAATACTTTTTAGCCCCTTCCTGTGTGTATAGATACCCTGTATGTGGCCAAGTAAAGCCCACAAGCAGAGAGGCCCACACTTGAGTGGGAAGCCACTGGCGAGTGAATATAGTGTGTGCCAAGGGGATTTAAGCAGCACCTGCTATAGCATGGGGTTCAAGGCGCTTCACAAACTATCTGCAAACAGGTTCCCCAATTGCATCTCTTGGCATCCTCCCTCACGTGCCTCCATTTGGGCTCAACTCAGCTTCTTGCTTTTTCCACAAAATTTTGAACTCTTGGCCTTTGTTCATGCTGTTCCTCTGTCTGGAATGATTTTCTTCTCTTCCCATACCCACTTTTTCTGCTTGTTTACTCCTTGGTCTCAATGTGACTTCCTATGCCAGCTACCCTGTGGAATGACTTCCGTATTATTCCCACAGCTTGTTCAAACTGTCATGGCATGCCCTCCCCGCCCCCCGCCCCCCGCCCCGTCATTTGTAGTGGCTGTATATTCCCCAGCAGATAATGCCCCAAGGACAAAGGCCATTCTCCAGCGCTTAAGACATAGTGCAAAGGCAAGCATGTGGGCTTTGGAAATAAGCAGGTATGGATGCAGATCCCAGATGGGCAAGTTATTAAGAGTTCTGCACTTCCCTGCCTCATTTGGAACATGGAACTGTCTTGCAGGATTGTAGAAAAGATTAGAAATAATGTATGTAAGTATGTAGTACAGTGGTTGCCACATTAGGGGTTTTTGGGAAAAGTTAGAAGACAGGCCAAATGGATTAGTGTTATAAAAGCACACATAAAGAGCCTTGGGAAGACGGGAGAGGGAGTATTTAACTCAAAAGTACAGAATTGGGGCCCGGCACAGTGGCTCGTGCCTGTAATCCCAACACTTTGACAGGCAGTAGCAGGAAGATCACTTGGGGTCAAGAATTCAAGGCTAGCCTGGCCAACATGGTGAAACCCCGCCTCTACTAAAAATACAAAAATTAGCCAGGCATGGTGGCGGGCACCTATAGTCCCAGCTATTCGAGAGGCAGTTTATGAGGTGATCCCAGGATACACGTTAAGGGGTCAAGGAGACAAGAAGGGGAAGGAGTCCAGCACAGGTTAGAGCAGCTTAATGAGCAGGTTACTGCTGTGAGCAGCTGGAGATCTTGAAGGAGAATCACTTGAACCCAGGAGGCAGAGGTGAGATTGTGCCAATGCACTCCAGCCTGGGCAACAGAGCGAGCCTCTGTATCAAAAAGCAAAAAAGTACAGAATTGGGCCATACAAAGTGGCTCACACCTGTAATCCCAGTAATTTGGAGGCCGAGGCGGGCAGATCACTTGAGGTCAGGAGTTCGAGACCAGCCTGGCCAACATGGTGAAACCCTGTCTCTACTAAAAATACAAAAATTAACCAGGCGTCGTGGCGGGCACCTGTAATCCCAGCTACACAGGAGGCTAAAGCAGGAGAATCCCTTGAGCCTGGAGGTGGAGGTTGCAGTGAGATGAGCTGGTGCCATTGCACTTGAGCCTAAGCTACAGAATGAGACTCTGTCTCAAAAAAAATAAAAGTGTAGAATTCAATCCCATTATAGGTGATAGTCAATTTAGGTCTTCAAAATATGAAATGGATATAGATGAGAAAAAATTAGATGAACTAGGTGTTATTTTTTTCTGATAATAGTCTAAATAGTGGTTGTCAGAAATTTTAAATGTTTTACCAAAAATAAGTACAAGGATTTTTTGTTTTGTTTTTGAGATGGGGTCTCGCTATGTTGCCGACACTGGTCCTGAACTCCTAGGCTCAAGTGATCCTGCCACCTGGGCCTTCCAAAGTGCTGGGTTTACAGGCATGAGCCACCACACCCGGCCCAATAAGCACAAGTTTTATTTTCATGTCTTCGTGACCAGAATGAAAGATGTTGGACTCTAAACTACCAAACAAAGGATTGTTATTAGCTATATATGAAGAAGTTGGTTTTAAAAAATGAGTGAGTTCTAGAGAGGTTGGGAGAGCCTCACTTTGTTGTCTCTAAAAATAAGGCCAATTCCCACCTGAAATAGCTGCTTTAAAGCAGAGGAGTGGAGTTGGAATCTCTCAGCCACTTGTACGATCACAGCTTCCTAGGGCATGACTATTAAAGACATGCAATGTGTTAATGGAGTTATTTTCCATTATTTAGGTGATAAAACTCTTACAATCAAAATACCATTATAAAGAAGAGGCTGAAATCATCTGTGATAAAGTTCAAGTTAAACTCAGCAAGGAATGTTTTCATCCTTACAATATATGCATTACTGATTTAAGGACTTCACATTGGGAAGAAGCAATCCAGGAAACAAAAGGTGGTGCAGCCAATAGAAAATTGGCTGAAGAATGTTATTTCCTTTGGAAATCTACACGTTTACAGCATATGACACTAGCAGAAGATGTCAAAGCCATGCTTACTGAACTTCGAAAGGAGGTCCGCCTACTTCTCTTAACGAATGGGGACAGACAGACCCAGAGGGAGAAGATTGAGGCTTGTGCCTGTCAGTCCTATTTTGATGCTGTTGTTGTAGGTGGAGAGCAGAGAGAGGAGAAACCAGCACCGTCCATATTTTATTACTGCTGCAATCTTCTTGGAGTACAACCTGGGGACTGTGTGATGGTCGGTGACACATTAGAAACCGACATCCAAGGAGGCCTCAATGCAGGATTGAAAGCAACAGTCTGGATCAATAAAAATGGAATAGTGCCACTGAAGTCCTCCCCAGTTCCGCATTACATAGTTTCTTCTGTGCTAGAGTTACCTGCTCTCTTACAAAGTATAGACCGCAAAGTCAGTATGTCCACTTAAAGCACATAAAAGGGCATGATTATGAATGTTAGAGTCAATTTGCAGAGTATGAAATAAGAAAAGTTAGGGCACTCCATTTACGATAATCCAGCTCTAAGAATAATTTTACTTACGATTTAATGGCCAATATTTTGAAGGTCTTCCCAACCCTATTGCTTCTAAGTTGTAACAACCAACCATTGAGTAGTACTTCTATCTGAAAATTCAGATTGCATTAATACAAGTCAGTAGTGTAGCCCAGAAAATTTGAGGAAATATATTATTTGTTAGTCTGTAACTGGAGCATTTAAAATTATGTTATTAATCTTTTAGTAGCTTGGCTGCATAACGCCAAGCAGGATTGCTTTACATATGGATGCACAAATGTAAGGTTTATCTTTTGGCTTAAAAATAGATATTCTAAAACAGATTTATCAAAGCAACTGAATCTGGTTAATATGAAATAAGTACTAAGTCACATGCAAATCAAGGTATTTTATAGTGAAATTATTTTGCATATTTTGAAAGCATAAACCATAGTTTTTGCCTACTTTGGATGTATACTTTCTTTTATGAAGCTGATTTTTCTGTATGACATTTTTTTTTTCAGAAGGCAGGGAGCAATTTTTCTATGGCATGTGACAGATTCCTCCAGTTAGAAAAAGCTATTAAAATCAACACGTGGTGCTCCCTTACCATGACATTTTCTCACCTGTGCACAGTGAGCTGGTAGCTTCCTTGTAGTCTTCACCTCTCCAGGAAATGTTTTCACTATCTTTTCCCGGACACACAGTGGGGTTGAGGGAGCTAGACTGTTTTGCTATAGATAATTGCAAGGCACATGGCACTAAAAGTCATTTTTCTTTTGTGAATCCATAAGAGGAACATTTCCTCAGTGTAGTCTAACCATGCAGCCCCAATCTGTTCCTTTTTTTTTTTTTTGAAATGGGATCTCTGTCACCCAGGTTGGAGTGCCGTGGCGCCATCTCGGCTGACTGCAACTTCTGCCTCCTGAGCTCAAGTGATCCTCCCACCTCAGCCTCCCAAGTAGCTGGGACTACAGGCACACACTACCACACCAGCCAATGTTTTGTTTTGTTTTGTTTTGTTTTTTTGTAGAGATGGGATTTTGCTATGTTACCCAGGCTGATCTCAAATTCCTGGACTCAAGTGATCCTTCCACCTCAGCCTCTTAAAGTGCTGGGATTACAGGCATGAGCCACTGTGTCCGGCCCCCTCATCTGATAGAAAATTAGATTTTGCTATGAGCCATTTCCAGCGTGCCAATTTAATACTTGTGTGACTCTTCTTAGAGTTACCATCTGCCTTAAATTTCCTCTGTTTTTCACATTCTTGGAAATATTGTTTTGCAAATTTCTATATCTAATTCAGGGTTTACTAGGAGCTTAATAATTAATGGCTACATAGCAAGGCATCATCTTGGAACCGGAGAATTTTCTCTAGACTATTAGGCTAGACAGTCTTGTAATTATACTAACCAAACCTGGAGTAAAGTGGTTGAAAAAAAGAAAGTATAAAGGGGTTTATTAAAGTGGTTAATATGATTTAGGTTGGTTTTTGATACGTTTTTCTTCCAACTGTTATATAAGAAACTACTAATGTAAAATAGTAGGCTGTATGTTGGGATGTGTATAGCTATGTCTTCAAGACTAATACTCAGAATCAAATTGTAGATTGTACGTATCTGTGAGCCTATTTGTTTAGCCAGTTTTCTGTCTACTGCCAAGAAACAGGATTCTCTGCCTCATGCAAATGCCCTTTTGTGTTTACTTTTTGCTCTTGATTTTTAAAAATGTGATTGTGCCCTTGATTGTCCCAAAGTGCTGTTGCTATAACAGTGAACATTTGTGAACAGAGGATGTTTGTAGTTCCAAGTGCAGTACCCATATGACCTTGATCATATTTTAGCTATTTAAAAATTAAGTTGGAGGATTTTGGCAGAAGTCATGTGCATGATTGCTCTGATAGATTGGTTGGCGTGTGCTGCAGGGGGGTTGTCCTTTTAACTCTCACACAGGATGGATGTAGGCAGTGTCACATTCATTGTGCTGAGAGTGAAGGTTCATCACTCCTATATCGTGGTAGCAAATCTCAACAAGATAGCTTCTGGGATGTTGAGTGAGCAGTTCTCCAGCAGAAATGGTGTAGGAAGAAAAAATTGAATAATTGAATTTCCTTGTCTTCACAGTTTGTATTCTACAGAGTACAGTAATATCTTACATTCCATTTGCACCCTTCCTTAGGGAAGAGCTTTGTGGTTATCTACCTTCTGAGTGGAATGTTACAGAAAATATTTTAAAATATTGGAATAAACCTATGATTTTATTAATAATATTTTTTGTTTTAGAATAATATTCCTTAAAATTGTAACAGTGATGTTTTGTCATCTTTATTTTTTTTCGAAGTTTCCCTGTAGTGACCTTCTCACACATAGCCAGAGGCCCTCCCTAACACTGTTTACAGAGGTGGGCCTAGAACAGACATGAATGGACACTGCACCTGGAATTCCAGCACCAGGTGGGGATGTTTGGTTCCATGTGCACCTCCACATACAAGGGCACAAACATCTCAGATCTGGGATTGCCCAGGACCTAGTGGATGCTCAGTATTGTAGGAAAGCAGGTCTCTACCAGAGTACTTGGTTTATTGTTTTCAAAGTTCTTTGCAACCTTCAGTAAGAAACATTTTCTATCATAACCTCTTTAACACATTTATAGTGTTAGATAACATTATAAATATATATAAATAAATATAAATATAACATTTATATAAAAATATTTAAATATAATACATTTATATTTATAGTATAGCACAATATGTATATGGAATCTAGTTTTATATGTTTAATTTTCATAAAACATTCTTGTTAAGTATGGTGATCAGATATTTTTCATTCCATTCTTTTTTGAATTAGGAAATATATTCATTGTTGAACAAGTACTACTTGTTTTTTTGACACAAGTCAAAAAAAATAAAAGGGTGAATGGTGAAAAGTCATTCTCCTCATCTCTTTGCTAGGGGCCCACAACCCACTTGCCCTAAAGGCCACTACTGTTTAGTTTTTGTTTTATTTTTAAAAATAGAGACAGGGTCTCACTATGTTGGCCAGGCTGGTCTCAAACTCCTGAGCTCAAGCAGTCCACCTGCCTTGGCCTCCAAAAATGCTAGGATTATAGGTGTGAGCCATGTCACCCAGCCAAGGCCACTGCTGTTACCAACTTCATGTAGACTTGCATATAGAAGTATATAAGACTATATAGAATCATTTGAATTCAGGCAGATTTTTAATTTCTGTATTTCAATTTGGGAAACAGTGCTCTTGCTCAGATAATCTAAGAGTCATGCAGCTTGTGTTTAAGCCATTTGTGTTAGAAACATAATACCTTCATGGTCTCAGCCATGAGCAAGATCTCTGTAGTTCCATTGACTTTCGCATACCACCACCCTGGTGATTCCCTTTGCCTCTTATGTTAAATTTCCTATTTTCTGTGTCCTGTGTATTCCTATTTTGACTTATTCCCTCTTTTTGGTGGCATGCATCCTTGAATAGATTCCCAGTAACATGTGTAGGAGGTAAAACTTTTGAGATCTGAAATGTCTGAAAATGTCTTTATTCTCTTCTCCCATCATTGATAGTTTTAACAGCCTGTATTTAGATAACATTTTTACTTGAAATTTTGAAGGCATTGGTCTGTGGTCTAGCAGCCATTTGTATGTGACCACTTTCTTTCTCTCTTGTAACTCTTAGAACCTTATTTTCTTCCAGTGGTCCATGATGACATGCCTTGAAGAGGGTGTTTCCATCCTCTGTGCTTGGCACGCTGAACCCTTTCAATCAAAATCATATTTTCTTAGTCCTGGGGAATTTAATGACTTCATTGATAATTGCCTCCCTTTGTTTTTTTTTTTTTTTTTTTTTTGGTTTCTCTTACTGTTATTCAGATGTTAGAACTCCTTTACCGACCTTCCACTTTGTTTTATCTTTTCACTCCCGTTTTTCCATCTCTGTTACTCTGCTTCTTCAACTTTACCTTCCAATCCTTCTATTATTTTTTTCCTCTATTATCATACCTTTTAAAGATTTCCAAGAGCTTGATTTTCTTTTTTTTCTTTTTTTAGACAGGGTCTTTACTTGGTCACCCAGTGAGGAGTGTGGTAGCACAGTCATGGCTCACTGCAGCCTTTAATTCCTGGGCTCAAGCGATTCTCTGACCTCAGCCTCCAGAGTAGCTGAGACTACAGGCACATGCTATGATACCCAACTAATTTTTTTGTATTTTTTGTAGAGAAAGGGTTTCACCATGTTCCCCAGGCTGGTCTCAAATTCCTGGCCTCAAGCAATTCACTCACCTGGGCCTCCCAAAAGTGCTAAAATTACAGGCATGAGCCACCATTCCCAGCCCCAGTGCATTTTTTAATCACTTGAGTTCAGGTGTTCCTGACCAGCCTGGCCAACATGGTGAAACCCCATCTACTGAAAATACAAAAATTAGCTGAGCATGGTGGCACACACCTTAAGTCCCAGCTACTTGGGAGGCTGAGGCAGGAGAATCACTGAAGACAGGAGGCAGAGGTTGCAGTGGGCTGAGATCACGCCACTGCACTCCAGCCTAGGCAACATAGTGAGACTCAGTTTTAAAAAAAAAAAAAAAGGCTTTAGTTTTATTTTAAGAAAAAAAACAAGAAAAAAATATATATATAGTATATAATAATTAGCTGCCATGAAGTAGGTGGCAGGGCCTTAACCATATGTGTGTTGTGAGGTGCAAGGGCCTCCTGAGATCTTTTTTTTTTTTTTTTTTTTTTTTGAGATGGAGTCTTGCTCTGTCACCAGGGTGGAGTGCAGTGGCGCCATCTTGGCTCACTGCAGCCTCCACCTCCCAGGTTCAAACGATTCTCCTGCCTCAGCCTCCCGAGTAGCTGGGACTACAGGCGCGCACCACCACGCCCAGCTAATTTTTGTGTTTTTAATAGAGACGGGGTTTCACCATGTTGGCCAGGATGATCTCGATCTCTTGACCTCATGATCCACCTGCCTCAGCCTCCCAAAGTGCTGGGATTACAGGCGTGAGCCACCACTCCTGGCCCCAAGAGCTTTTTTAAAAAATTTTCTAAACATTCTGGAATTTTTTTGTTTGTTTGTTTTTTGTTTTGTTTTTGAGTGGAGTATCATCTCTGAAAAAAAAATTAAGTTTTAAAAGAATCCACAGCATATATACCATTCTAAGTTTCCCTAATCTGTTTATTTGGGTTTGTTTATTCATACTAGAGGCTTTCCTCAAGTGCCCATTCACCCTTGGTTATTTATGATAAAGAGAAGAGAGATGGAAATGCTGATTGGAAGTTCCACACAAATGCATGGGCCTTCTCAAATCAGAGGTTCTTTTATTGTGGGGTATCTGGATGGGCTGTTAGTTGAGGGATCCCTGAGGTCAGTGTGTTAAAGTCTTTTCACTTGGTTGGTCTGCTTTCCTAGAGATGAATCTTCAGACTGGAGAGTAGAGGTCTGATGTCAGTATTAGGAGCTGAGTGGGTAGGGTGTGTGTGCATATAGTCACCTGCTCTCTGTTTCTGGTTGCACCTGAGTCCAGCTGTGCTTGGTATTCCCCAGGTTAGAGACCCCTCTGTCTTACCCTCCACAGAGAAGCATCCCAGTGTCTGCTGAGAGAGAACAAGTTGGAGTGAGGACAGGGATCTAGGGGTTCGTTTGTACCCTGAGCACCTTTTTACCCCAGCCTCCTTAATTCAGCTGCTCCTTTCCTCTCCTTCAGGACCGCAGCATCTGGGGATGTCAGTGTCCACGTCTTTGGAGGAGTCTGCTGCGTACCTCATTATTTCTCAACCTTCCCCATTGCTGGTCAGGACACGCTTTCTTTAGTCTACCAGATCCTTTGCCACTTGTCCATATGCTTTGCAGCTTCCAAAGTTGTGTTGTGGTTGATGCCTGTCTTCCTGGTCCTTGTGGGTTTGTGTGTGTGTGCTTGTGTGTGTGAATTCCTTTACTGTAGTTTTAACTGAGTTTGGGGTACAAGCTATCAGATGTGTATTCCCATCCACCATCTTGACGTGGAAGTTCTTTTTCCACTTTGTGTTCAATGTTGGTCAAGACCCATGAAACTGACCCCATGCCCGATAGTCACTACTCACAGGTCAGAAATGCTCATTTGAGGTGGAGATTTACAGCATGCCTGCAGCTTTTTTCTTCTTTTAATTTATTGTTTTGAATTACCTAGTTTCCTTTTTCTCTATGTCCTTGTATGTGACACTGACACAACTCTTATCGTGATGGGAGTCTCCTTGTTGTCCTGTGTTTGTGAACTTTTGCCATTGCTTAGACATAGATGTTTATTGACATGCTTGCACAGTCTGACTGGGTCTTTGGCCAACATCAGCAACCCTATTCCCAAATCACTTCTAAAACAGTTACACTCTCTTAGATTTCTTTAAAATTAAAATCATTTTTACTGGGATACATTAGATTTGTACTTTGTTTTTTTCTTAGATTTAGACTTTTAAAAAATTAACTTACTCCTAGCAATAGGACTAAAATTTAGCCAGATAAAACCATAAATTTTTTAAACCAGTCTTCATTCATGTATGATAATACAGTTATTTCCAATGGATTTCTTAGAAGATGTCATTGTGATCAACCTGACCTTCAGATAAGATCTTCAGGCTGGGTGCGGTGGCTCATGCCTATAATCTCAGCACTTTGGGACGCCAAGGTGGGAGTATTGCTTGAGCCCAGGAGTTCAAGACCAGCCTAGGCAACAAGGAGAGATAATGTGTCTACACAAAATTTTAAAAAATTAGCCAGACATGGTGACGTGTGCCTGTGGTCCCAGCTATACAGGAGCTTGAGGCAGGAAGATTGCTTGAGCCCAGGAGGTCGAGGCTGCAGTGAGCTGTGTTTCCACTACTGTATACTGTGTTTTTGTCACTGTCTGCCTGGGTGACAGAGCAAGATTCTGTCTTTTAAAAAAAAAAAAAAAAAAAAAAAAATTTCCAATACTCAATTTTTTTTTTTTTTTTTCCAGACAGAGTCATGCTCTGTCACCCAAGTGGGAGTACAGTGGTGCAGTCTTGGCTCACTGCAACCTCTGCCTCTCTGGTTCAAGCAAGTCTCCTACCTCAGTCTCCAAAGTAGCTGGGATTACAGGTGCCTGCTACCACGCCTGGCTAATTTTTCTATTTTTAGTAAAGACAGGGTTTCCCCATGTTGGCCAGGCTGGTCTTGAATTCCTGACCTCAAGTGATCCGTCTGCCTTGGCCTCCCAAAATGCTGGGATTACAGGTGTGAGCCACTGCGCCTGGCCAATACTCAAATTTTAGAAGTCATGGAAGATAACCAGGCATGGTGGCCCACACCTGTAATCTCAGCACTTTGGGAGGCCAAGACAGGAGGATCACTGAAACCCAGGAGTTGAAGACCAACCTGGTCTTGACCACGTCTCTATTTTTTAAACAAAATTAATAAAAAGTAAAATTTTTTAAAAAGTCACCGAAGATAAAGTGGTTTTAACCACCAGACAACTAAAGAAATAATACTCAAATAGTTCCTTTTTAAAATTACATTTTTTAATTCTTAAAGGAGTTATATTGACTATTTTATTGAAGCTTAGAGGTTAAGCAGATCAGCCAATTTGGATTCTCAGATATGTGTCCTCAACCCACTTGGCATCTCTGCGTAGATGTCTAATGGACATTACCAAAATAACTCCCCTCCAATCAAACTCCTGGATTTCTCTCACAAATCTGCTCTTCCTGCTGTCTTCCACATCTCAGTAATGGCAATGCCACTTTTTTTTCAGGATATGGCTTTATCTTGCACTTAGGAATATTCCTGACCCATGGTAAGCACTCAGTGAATATCTGTTAAATGAAGCAGTTATTGGCTATTTCTGTGAAAATTAATTGAAATTAAACAGATTTTAGCAACAAAGGATAACTCATCAACTCGTTTTTGTTCAAATTTTACTTTTCCTTCCTTTCACATGCAGAATTGTCCTTTGCACCATGATAAAGCAGAATGGGAATTCTGTGTTGAGGACTGCAGTGATGATGCTAGTTCATTTCCTGTAATGTGCCTTTTTCCAAGCAGCAGCTAATAACCTGTACCACACTGTTGAGCTGATACGGAAATGACAGTTGTCGGAATGGTCACAAATCTCCATTTATTTGACATATGTATTTAATGAAGAAAATCTTTCTGAAGTACATATACTCCAGCAGCAACTGTCATTATGATGGAAAATATTCATAATATTCATGTTCTGTTCCTGTTTTTGTTTGTTTGTTTTTGTTTTTGAGACAAGGTCTCACTTTGTCACCCTGGGGTGCAGTGGTATGAACATGGCTCACTGCAGCCTCGCCTCCCAGGCTCAAGCGATCCTTCCACTGCAGCTTTCCGAGTAGCTGGGACTACAGGTGAGCGCCACTACGCCTGGCTAATTTTTGTATTTTTTGTAGAGACGAGGTTTTGCCATGTTGACCAGGCTGGTCTCAAACTCCTGAGCTCAAGGGATCTGCCCACCTTGGCCTCCCAAAGGTTCTGGGATTACAGGCATGAGCCACCATGCCCAGCCAGAAAATATTCTTAATACGGTTTGAAATATGCCTTTACTTGGAAGGGCTTTTTTAAAAAAGGATGCTACAGGCTATTTACTGAATACAGTGCTGAAAGCTTCTATCACACAACAGAAAAAATGACAAAAGTAGCTGGAGTCAGTAGAAGAGGGGCTAGAAGACAGCAATAGAAAATCAATTACTTATTGGGTCGGGCACAGTGGCTCATGCCTGTAATCCCAGCACTTTGGGAGGCTGAGATGGGAGGATCACTTGAGTATAGGAGTTCGAGACCAACCTGGTCAACATAGTGAGACCCCCATCTCTTTAAAAAGAAAGAGAGAGAGGGAGGGAGGGAAGGAAGGAAGAAAGGAAAGGAAGGAAAAGAAAAGAAAGAAAAAATCCATTACTTATTGTTTCAGTAATCTATTGCTGAAAAAAATACACCCCAAAATTTAGTGGATTAAAACAAAAAATCACTTATTGTGGCATCACCTGGAGTACTGGCTTGTCTGAACTATCCAAAATGGCCTCATTCACATGGCTGGCAGTTCATTGCGGCTGTTGACATGGGTCAATGTGGATGCTTGCACAGGATGGCTATAACAACTGGACCACTCTCCATGTGGTCCCAGAGCCTCTCCATGGGACTGGCCTCTACATGGTGGCTGGCCTCCAATAAGGAGCATTCCAAGTGGGCAACCCCCAGCGTATAAATACTTTGAAGCCTCAGTTTGCATCATGCTTTCTAATATCTTAGCAAGAGCTACTCAAACTATTACACTTGTGAATGAGGTAAGTACTGTTTTGGTTACATAACTGGGCAGGGAACAGTCCCAAGAGAGACAGGAGGTGAGGTGAAGATAAGAAGGGAAATGTTCCCTCAAAGTGAACAAGCAAGAGGCATTCTGGCACATCCTGAGCTATCCCTTTATTATTTATTTATGTTTCCACTGATATTTATGATAACGAAATAAACCACTGAGCTCATTTTCTTGTCTAAAAGAACAGCTGCTACATTTGATGTACTCAACCACTAGCTCTACAGTTCAGTTACTTTTTTTTTTTGAGATGGAATCTCACCCTGTAACCCAGGGTGGAGTGCAGTGGTATGAACATGGGTCCAGGCAGCCTAGACCTCCCTAGCTCAAGTGTCCTCCTACCTCAACCCCCCAAGAAGCTGGCACTACAGGTGTGCACCACTGCTTCTCACTGATTTTTGCATTTTTTGTAGAGACAGGGCTTTGCCATGTTGCCCAGGCTGATCTCAAACTCCTGGGCTTCAAACGATCCTCCTGCCTCCCTCCCAAAGTTCTGGGATTATAGGTGAGAGTGTGAGCCACTGAACCTGGCCTCATTACTTCTTTTATTTTTATTTATTTATTTATTTTTTTGAGACGGAGTTTCACTCTGTTGCCAGGCTGGAGTGCAATGGCGCGATCTTGATTCAGTGCAACCTCTGCCTCCCAGGTTCAAGCGATTCTCCTGCCTCAGCCTCCCGAGTAGCTGGGACTACAGGCACCCAGCCACCACGCCCAGCAAATTTTTGTATTTTTAGTAGAGATAGGCTTTCATCATATTGGCCAGGATGGGTCTCAATCTCTTGACCTCATGATCTGCCCACCTCAGCCTCCCAAAGTGCTGGGATTACAGGAGTGAGCCACCATGCCCAGCCCTCATTGCTTCGTTTTATACTGGTGATTTTTTTTTTTCAGTCACTGCTAAATCAAGAAATCTAGGAAAAGTTATGGACCTTCTTCTCCCCAAAATTATTCAGATAACATTAAACATTTACATATTATTTTAGGGGTCCACCGAATCCCCCTTAACCCCACACAAGTCCATCCATAGACACCTCTATGAAATACAACCCTAGTTTATTCCTTGGTGTCTACCACCTTGTTATACCTGCCAAGTTCTTAATAATTAGGGATGTCTCTGTCATGTTTTTGTACATCTCCCAAGCTTGAAATATGTGCTTAAAAATGTAATAAATTAAATAATAAAATACACTTTGAAAACCACACAGACAGCGCTTTACTGAGTGTCCAACAGATGCCACTAAAATAAGATATTGATGCTGCTCCTCCAGAAACAGCTCTTTTGTTTCTGGGAATTCCTGGGCAAGCCCCTCCCTCTGGGAAGGATGAACACAGCTCAGATGCTCAGTGCATACTGAGGCCAGCATCCGTCCAGGGTTTTTTTAATGTGTGTAGGTTTTTTGTTTGTTTATTTTTTTGAGACAGAGTGTTGCTCTGTCACCTAGGCTGGAGTGCAATGGTGTGATCTCCGCTCACTGCAACCTCCGCCTCCTGGGTTCCAGCGATTCTCCTGCCTCAGCCTCCTGAGTAGAGTAGCTGGTATTATAAGTGCCTGCCACCACGCCCAGGTAATTTTGTATTTTTAGTAGAGACGGGGTTTCACTATGTTTGCCAGGCTGGTCTCGAACTCCTGACCTCAAGTGATCTGCCCGCCTCAGCCTCCCAAAGTGCTGGGATTATAGGCGCGAGCCACTTCCCCTGGCTGAGTGTTTTTGACTAAAAGTGTTAGTGTCCACAGTGTTTTTAACAGTGTTCTAAAACCTTCACTGCAATGAGGAAAGTGAAGCCCAGACTGGTGAAACAACTGGCACACGTTCCTGCCATGGTGGATCAGCGCTGCCGGCCCTGCTCCCTCCTGGTCTGCCAAATGCTATGCTTGCTCCTCCCCATGGGAACTCCCTAGGCAGCATTAGATAGTGTGGTAGGTATTTAAATTTTGAGGGTCACATTTGGAACACCAGATACAAAAACTAGAGAACAATGTACTAGAAACACGAGTGTAACCAGTGTGCTGAACAAGGATGCCATGAGGTGCAGTGGCTCACGCCTGTAATCCCAGCACTTTGGGAGGCACTTTGGCAGGCGCATCACCTGACGTCAGGAGTTTGAGACCAGCTTGGCCAACATGGTGAAACCTCATCTCTACTAAAAATACAAAATTATGGGTGTGGTGGCACATGCCTATAATCCTAGCTACACGAGAGGCTGGGGCAGGAGAATCACTTGAACCCGGGAGGCGGAGGTTGTAGTGAGCTGAGAACTTGCCACTGCAGTCCAGCTTGGGCGACAGAGCAAGACTCTGTCTCTAAATAAATAAGCCACTGGAATTTAGTGGAAGTGAACTTTTCGGTCACCTGCTGTCCCTTTCACATCTACTCAGAGTGGGAAGTTTTCTCCTGGCAGTGGACTGAAGGGAGATGTGGACGCCAGCCTTTTCTGCTCAGTCCTAGGAAATCGTCCTGTGATGACTTGACATCACAAGCACAATCCTGGTGTAGACCCATGAAGGGTTCAGCCCAGTGGAGGCGGCCACACAGGCCTGCCTGACGCAGCCACCCTGTGGGGTGTGGGATGGTTGGAGTCTTTCTTCCCCACTCATCTCCTCTTTGCAAGTTGGGGGTGAGGTGGGAGGCTGGGCAGGAAAGTAAGTTCTCGCTTGGGACTTCCTTACCAAAGCCTGGTTTTGTCCTGAGTTGGCTCCATATCCTCCAGGCCCAACCTGCCTACCCAGTGGGCACTTTCAGGGGCTCTTCTGTTTTTTCTTTGTCCAGCTGAAACCTTGATTTCCTTTTTTTTTTTTTTTTTTTCTTTGGAAATAGGGTCTCACTATGTTGCCCAAGCTAGTCTTGAGCTCCTGGCCTCAAGTGATCCTCCTGTATTGGCCTCCCAAGGAGCTGGAAGTCTGTGCATGAGCCATTAGGCTTGGCTTCAGGGGCTCTTTAAAGACCTCTGGCAGACCCCCTCCAGCTGCAGCTTAGCTTGTGCCTCTTCTCCTTGGGCTGTCTTCTGGCCCTAGGTCTCAGGCAGGACCCTCCCCCACTGGTTCTCACCAGTGGACTCCCCTTTGTCCCCGGAACTTTCATGCTTTCTGCAGGAAAGGCATGCCAACCTCTCTCTGGATTTCACCACTGGGTCATCCCATTCCACTGGGTCGTCCCATTTTCTGGGTTTGGGTGAAGGAAGAAGATCCTCTGTCACCCCCTGAGGGAACAGCAGCCGCAGGCTGCAGTAGTTCGCTCTCCAAAAAAATCCTGTAAATTCCCTTTCTCTTCCATCTGCACTTTCTCCACTGCAATATTCTTGAAATGGGTAAGGGACTTCAAAAGTCAGGAAACAAGTTCTTGACTGATTAATTTGAAAACTCCTCCAGCAAGTGTCACACTAACTTTGGTGCCTGATGTCTACTGGCTTAAGTCAAAGTTTGCATTCTGAGGCCGCGCCTGTGATCCACCAGAGCACATGTGTCCTGAATTGCAATTCCTTGCCATTCCTCAGTCAACCCGTTGTTTCGGAGGAGAAAAAGTTACAATTTTGATACCCTGGTACATAAGCAAGAAGGAATACAGTCCAATATAGATGAACACCTCCTGAAAGAAAGTCTCATAAGGGAGCTACTATGCAGTGGCTTGACTGGGGATGTGAATCTAAGCTGAGGATTGAGGGAAGTGAAACATTTAATTGGGGCAAAGAAGGGAGAGAATTCATTCAGTTCGACACAAGCATAGAGAGCTGCTCCTCAGTGCCAGGCGCTGAGTACCAAGCAACCAAGAGTTTACGATCTCCACAGAGAGGGATCTGAGTAGGGGGATGAGAAGTGAAATTTGGACAGGTAGGATGGACCGTCAAAAGTGGGCTGTGGACGTAGGCCTGGAGTCAGAGAGCACTGTCCTCTGCATTTTAGGAAGGTGGGGAAACCTGTGTGCCTGTGTCTGTGGGTCTGTGTGGAACGGCATGTGCAGTGTGGAGGTGTGTGAATAGTGAAGGCAAAGGAGGGTATGTGGAGAGGTGTGTGTGAGATAGTTGTGTGCATGTATGTAGGTGTGTGGAGAGGTATGAGATTGTGTGTGTACATAGGTGTGTGGAGAGCTGTGTGTGTGAGATGGTTGTGTGCGTGTATGTAGGTGCGTGGAGAGGTGTGTGTGTGAGATGGTTGTGTGTGTGTATGTAGGTGTGTGGAGAGGTGTGTGAGATGGCTGTGTGCATGTATGTAGGTGCATGGAGAGATGTGTGTGAGATGGTTGTGTGTGTGTGTGGAGAGGTGTGTGAGATGATCATGTGTGTATGTAGGTGTGTGAAGTGTGTGTGAGATGGTTGTGTGCGTGAATGTAGGTGTGTGGAGAGGTGTGTGTGAGATGGAGAGGTTGTGTGCGTGTAGGTGTGTGGAGCGGTGTGTGTGAAATGGCTGTGTGCGTGTATGTAGGTGCGTGGAGAGGTGTGTGAGATGGTTGTGTGTATGTAGGTGCGTGAAGTGTGTGTGTGAGATGGTTGTGTAGGTGTGTGGGGAGGTGTGTGAGATGGTTGTGTGTGTGTATGTAGAAGTGTGGAGAGGTGTGTGTGTGACATGGTTGTGTGCGTGTATGTAGAAGTGGTGCATATATATGTACATCGGGAGGCCCTATGTGTGGGGTGTGAGTGCGTGGCAAGTTTAGAGCGTGGGTGTGTGTGTGGGGAGTGCAGGTGTGTGCATGTGTGTATGTGGGTAGTGGGGCGTGTGTATGTGGTGGGGTGTTTAGCAGCATTGAGTGGGTGTGTGTATATCATGCTGTGTTTGTATAGCACAGCCGTGTGTAGTAGAGTTGTATGAACATATGGGGGACTGTGGTTGTGTGGGACTGTGTGTGTGTGTGAGTGGTCTGTGTTGAGTGATGCAGTATATGTGTGAAGTGTGTACAGTGGGTGCTTATTAGTGGGGTGTGTGTGATTAATGAGTGCTGTGAGAGTTGTGTATGTAGTGGCAGGCATTTAGTGGAACTATGTGTGAGTGGTGGAGTATGTAGTAGTGGGTTGTATATGTGTAGGGGTGTATAGTAGTATTTTTTAGTCACATGTATTTGTAAGAAGTGGGGAGTGTGTGAGTGGTGGGTAAGTGTGCTGAGTGGGGTGTCTGTATAGTGGGATTGTGTGTAGGGGGTGTGCATGTCACATTGAGTGTGTCTAGAAGGGTTGTGTGTGTGTGCCTAGTGGGTGTAAGCAGTGATGTGGTGAATGTGAGTTATATAGTTGTGTTTGTGTACATTGTGTGTGTGAGAGTGGTATGTGTAGCAGTGTTGTGTTAGGGGTGTGTGTGTGTGTGTGTGTGTGTGTCGTGGTTACTGAATAAGAACTATGTGAAGAACAGATGCTTGCTTTATTGAATTAAAACATGCCTGGGTGAGAGAGACAGAGCCGCAGAGAGACAGAGGCAGAGACAGACAGGGAGACAGAGACAGAGGTGGAGACAGAGACATAGGCAGAGAGAGAGAGACAGGGAAAGACAGAGACAGTGGCAGAGAGGCAGACAGAGGCAGAGTGGCATGGAGAGATGAGACAGAGACAGTGGCAGAGAGGCAGACAGAGGCAGAGACAGAGAAGCAGAGAGAGATGAAGAGAGACAGAGAGAGACCTAGAATTTCCTGTGTGATGCCGGCCAGGGGTGCCTGTTGTTTCTCCTGCAGTCAATTCCTCTAAAGCCCCAGCCTCCTTCTTAGAGAACCTATCCTTGGCCTCTTCTCGAACTGAACTTCTCCAGTGAGTGGGCGGCCGCCTCCAACTGAGCCTAACTGCAGGGCAGGTTCTTCTGGGAATTCGGGACTCACAGGCTCTGCTTTGGGAGTGCCATTCACGAATGTCCAGAGGGGCCAGGGCAGCCTGTAGGTGAGCCACATAGGCTGGAGGAGCACACAGAAGTGGTGTGGGCTGTGGCAGACCCACGAGGGGATGACCCAAAGGATGCCTGGGCACCAGTCCAAGCCAATCAGGTCTGCAGGCAATACCGTGGGGCTCCTGGTCTGTGCGCTCAGCCCATTCCTCTTCTGTTGCGTGAACCCTTGAAAGGGCAAGTGAGGTAAAGCCATGGTCACAGAGAAAGGGAGTCTGTGGAGACAGATAAGTGGGTCTGCAAGGCAAGGGAGAGGGAGGGACCTGTGGGTCAGGATAGGTACAGTGGACTGAACTGTGTCCCTCCAAAACTCATGCGCTGAAGCCCCAACCCCTAATGTCACTGTATCTGGACATGGGGTCTTTAAGAAGGTAAATAAGGATAAACGAGGGCCTAAGGGTGGAGCCCCAATCCAATAGGAATGGTGTCCTTATAGGAAGAGGAAGGGATGCCAGGAATGGGCGTGCACAGAGAAAGACCAAGTGGGGAAAGGGTGAGAAGTCAGCTGTCCGCAAGCCAAGGGGAGAGGGTCAGAGAAACCTTGATTTTGAGTGCCCACACCTCGATCTTGAACTCCCAGCCTCCAGCACTGTGAGAAATATATTTCTGTTATTTAAGCCACCCAGGCTGTATATTTTGTCCTGGCAGCCCAAACAGACTCAAACAAGAAGTAATGGTTGTGATGTCTTTGCAGGCCCTGGTACCATTCAGTCAAACATTTGAGCAGTATTGAGTGTTGTAGGGTGTCCTAGGCTCTGAGTCTACCGCAGGGAAACAAAGGGGCCCAGACCTGCTCTCTTGGAGCTCACAGGCTCAAAGGATGTAGCCGTATCATGGGACCTTTCAGTGGGGTCCCTGTGCTGTTAAAGCTCCCGTGTGTGAATGGGATTCAGGCTCCCACAATTCCTGGCCAAGACAACAGCACAGAGGCTCTGGATCTCTGGGTGTTCTGTACAGCAGGCCCTTGGGGGCTGATCTTTCACCCACTGGGGTGCAATATAAACCCTCTTCAGATGCCAGAACCAAATGAGGGTTGTGGGCCCTCAAGAGCCTTGACCACAGGCAATCATACCTCTTTTTTTTTTTTTTTTTTTTTTTGAGACAGAGTCTCGCTCTATCCCCCAAGCTGGAGTGCAGTGGCACCATCTTGGCTCACTGCAACCTCCACCTCCTAGGTTCAAGCAATTCTCATGCCTCAGCTTCCCGAGTAGCTGGGACTACAGGCGTGTGCCACCACACCCGGCTAATTTTTGTATTTTTAGAAGAGACAGAGTTTCACCATGTTGCCCAGGCTAGTCTCAAACTCCTGGCCTCAAGTGATTCACCTGCCTTGGCCTCCCAAAGTGCTGGGATTACAGGTGCAAGCCACTGTGCCCAGCCCCATACCTGCTTTTAAAGGGGAATTTTATTCTAAGTCAGAAAATTCCAGTGTAGAAGGAAATAAATCCCATAGCAAGAACATCATATTTCCCTTTCTCAATTAACTCTTCTACCATTTTCTCTAGAAATGAAAGACCCTTAGATTAGAGTAATTTTCAAAATGAACTTTCTTCTGTCAACAGCATTTTTACTGAAGATGGTAAGGATGACCTCTACTTTGGCTTACAGTAAAAACCCTCAGCTAACTTCTGTTAGCTAGCTGAATTTTAATACCTAATATTTTCACCAGAATAAGACTGCCCTCAAAAAGAAAATAGACTCTACTGTAAAATAAATCATTAAATAAAGTGACACCATCAAATGCTGACAAGGATGCAGAGGACAGAAATTCACTGGTTGCTGGTGGGGAATGCAAAATGGTGTAGCCACTTTGGAAAACCATTTGGCACTGTCTTCTCTGGTTACACAGATACTTTCCCTATAACCCAGAGATGCCAGTGACCCAATCATAGGTATTTACCAAAGTGAATAGAAAACTTATGTTCAAACAAACAAAAACCTGTATGGAAATGTTTCTAGGAACTCTATTCATTTTTTTTCTCTTTTTTTTTTTTTTTTTTTTTTTTTTAGTGACAAGGTCTCACTCTGTCACCCAGGCTGGAGTGCAATGGTACGATCATAGCTCACTGCAGCCTCGACCTCCTGGGCTCAAGCCATCCTCCCACTTCAACCTCCTGAGTAGAGTAGCTGGCACCTCAAGTACATGACACCATGCCTGGCTAATTTTTTAACTTTTATTGTAGAGATAAGGTCTTGCTGTGTTGCCCAGGCTGATCTCAAACACCTTGGCTCAAGCAATCCTCCCATCTCAGCCTCCCAAAGTGCTGGGATTATAGGTGTGAGCCACCATGCCCAGCCTAGAAGTTCTATTCATAATTACCAAAAGGAATGAGCTACTACTGATACGCATGACAACATGGATTAATCTTAGACTCATTTTGCTAAGTGAAAGAAGCCAAACGCCAGGCTGGGCACGGTTGCTCACGCCTGTAATCCCAGCATTTTGGGAGGCCGAGGCAGGCAGATCACGAGGTCAGGAGATCCAGACCATCCTGGCCAACATGGTGAAACCCCACCTCTACTAAAAGTACAAAAATTAGTTAGGCATGGCAGCACGCACCTGTAGTCCCAGCTACTCGGGAGGCTGAGGCAGGAGAATCACTTGAACCAAGAGGCGGAGGTTGCAGTGAGCCAAGACTGCACCACTGCACTCCAGCCTCGCAACAGAGCGTGACTCCTTCTCAAAAAAAAAAAAAAAAAAGAAAAAGAAGTCAAACTCTGAAGTCTACATGTGTAATTCCATTCATATGACATTTTAGAAAAGGGAAAACTACAAGGACAGAAGACACATCAGTGGTTGCCAGGGACTTGGGGGAGGGGAGCAATTAATTGCACAGGGACACATAGGGCGACTGTATTAGTCCATTTTCACACTGCTGATAAAGACATACCCCAGATTGGGAAGAAAAAGAGGTTTAATTGGACTTACAGATCCACATGGCTGCGGAGGCCTGAGAATCATGGCAGGAGGTGCAATGTACTTCTTACATGGCGGCAGCAAGAAAAAATGAGGAAGATGCAAAAGCAGAAACCCCTGATGAAATCATCAGATCTCATGAGACTTATTCACTACCACGAGAACAGTATAGGGGAAACCACCCCTGTGATTCAAATTATCTCCCACCAGGTCCCTCCCACAACACATGGGAATTATGGTAATACAATTCAAGGTGAGATTTGGATGGGGACATAGAGCCAAACCATACCAGCGACTTTCACAGTGATGAAACTTTACCTATGGTACCAGGATAGTGGATATATGGTGATCTACACAATTGTCAATTTCATACTTTATGTTTTCATACTGCATGAACTTTATTGCATGCAGATTAAAAAATAATCAAACAGCATATTAAAGACCTAATATGGAAAACAGACTGTGATAAATGAATCTAACCTTGTTCTAAATGTATGGTATAACCTCACTGAAGGGGCTGAGGGAAAAGGAGCTGACCTAAGTAATTTTGAAAGCTTGTATTTTAACCAGAAACTGTAAGGCTAAAGAACTATATTAAGCACTGTACTCTAGTTTGTAAATTTGTTACTCACAGGCTATGGGTTAAAAATTCTGAAAGTAGACTGGGCACAGTGGCTCACGCCTGTAATCCCAGCACTTTGGGAGGCTGAGGTGGGTGGATCGCTTGACCCCAGGAGTTTGAGACCAGCTTGGGCAACATGTGGAATCCCATCTCTACAAAAAAAATGAAAATTAGCTGGGTGTGGTGGCAAATGCATGTGGTCCCAGGTACTTGGGAGGCTAAGGTGGAAGGATCACTTGAGCCTGGGGAGGTGGAGGCTGCAGTGAGCCAGGACTGTGCAACTGCACTCCAGCCTGGGTGATAGAGTGAGGTTCTGTCTCAAAAAAAGAAAAAAAAAATCTGAAAGCGTTATAAAGAAGTAAGGGGGCAATGCTAGCATGAAGCCTAGAGTATTGGACTTATTTTGGAGACATCAGCATGAACTCATTTAATTTAATTGGTAGATAGGTAGGTTGGTAGATAGATGGTAGATGGCAGATAGATAGATGATAGAGAATAGACAGATAAAGAGGCCAGGAGTTTGAGTCCAGCCTGGGTAACACGGCAAAACCCCATCTCTACAAAAAATAGAAATGTTAGCCAGGCATGGTGCTGAGCCCCTGTAATCTCAGGTACTTGGGAGACTAAGGTGGGAGGATCACCTGAGCTCGCAAAGTCGAGGCTTCAGTGAGCCAAGATTGCGCCACTGCACTCCAGCCTGGGTGATAGAGGAGACCCTGTCTAACACAAACAAAACAGAATATGAAGACGAAAATTTGAAACTGCAGTGAGGAAGCCTGGCAGACAACACGTGAACCAAGTGATCAAGATTAACATGCTATGTGGATGTCAGGCACCCCTTATGTGATGGGATGACAAGGGCACTTCACTTCTGTGTGTTCTTCCTAAAAGCCCCTAACACCAGTCTAATCATGAGAAAACATCAGACAAACCCAAAGTAAGGGACATCCTATGAAATGCCTAGTTGTGAAGGTCATGAAAAACAGGAAAAGTTGAAACTGTCACAGACCAGAGGAAACTAAGGAGACACACTGAGTAAATGCCACATGGGATCCAGGAACACTGGTGAAATCCAGCCAATGTCTGGAGCTTAGCTGATAGGTTGTGTCATTAGTGGTTAAATCCCTGGTTCTGGTCATTGTACCATTGTTACGTAGGATTTTAGCATTAAGGGAGAGTGGGCAAGGGGGGTACATGGAGCTTTCTATACTATGTTGACGCCTACTCTATGCATCTAAAAATGTTCAAATAAAACTTATTATGAAGAAAAGAACATGGAATTTACTGAAAGAATCAGATATGCTCAGCTGGGCACGGTGGCTCACGCCTGTAATCCCAGCACTTTGGGAGGCCGAGGTGGGTGGATCACCTGAGGTCAAGAGTTTGAGACCGGCCTGGCCAACATGACGAAACCCCATCTCTTCTGAAAATACAAAAATTAGACAGGCATGGTGGCACGTGCCTGTAGTCCCAGCTACTCAGGAGGCTGAGGCAGAAGAATCACTTGAACCCGGGAGGCAAAGGTTGCAGTGAGCCGAGATCGCGCCACTGCACTCCAGCCTGGGAAACAGAGTGAGACTCTGTTTCAGAAAAAGAAGAATCAGATATACTCAGACTGAGTTAAACTGGGTATATCTGAGTTATCAAAGCTTTTTAAAGGCTAATGAAGCAACAATATCCACAAATGAATATATTTTTGAAATGTTCTGAAATGAGCACTTAGCAATGACTCCTAAGGAAGTTACAAGAACTTGAATGTGGCAAATCTTTCCTCTAAAGGCTAATGTTCTCTGTTAAGTCACCTGATTGTTGTTATTTTGATTGAACTGTGGGAGATCAATGTGAACTAACAACACTGTAAAACAAATGCAGGATCTTGTGGCCACTTGTCAAAACACAGCCGTCTGAGGGCTGCTGGCATTTCTCAACTTCCAGCATCACATTGGAATTCACTGATGGCAATTTCATGATGGGTTATTTAAGAAAAATTAAGATGTCTATATCATAGAGTAAAAGCTATGTGGGCTGGGCGCAGTGGCTCACGCCTGTAATCCCAGCACTTTGGGAGGCCGAGGTAGGTGGATCACCTGAAGTCAAGAGTTCAAGACCAGCCTGACCAACATAGAGAAACCCTGTCTCTACTAAAAATACAAAATTAGCCAGGCATGGTGGCACGTGCCTATAATCCCAGCTACTTGGGAGGCTGAGGCAGGAAGATCGCTTGAACCCTGGAGGTGGAGGTTGCGGTGAGCCGAGATCATGCTATTGCACTCCAGCTTGGGCAACAAGAGCGAAACTTTATCTCAAAAAAAAAAAAAAAAGCTATACCCCCACTAATTGAAACCATCGCCAGAAACATAAAATCAACACTAGAGTTCAATAAAATAAGGAACCCTTACTGTTTATCAGGCTTTCTATAATACTAGGTGTTGTTGGGGATGTAAAGATAAAAAACTCATCATTCCTGACTGTGGCAGTTTACAATCTTGTTGGGACTCAAGCAAGTAGGACCTACCAGTGGAACCTTAGTGTCATAGGACTTAACAGACCAGGACACCAGAATGAATGGTCCAAGGCAGAACAGGACTCCTTATTCAATGGATGGGGTGGAGGACTGCAGTTGCTTTGGAGGTCTTCTCAGAAAAAGACAGATTTGAGCACAACCTGATGAATGGACAGATTCAAGTTGATGGAAAGGAGGCATGGTGTGCTTAAAACACAAGGCAAGAGTGCCAGGGGCACTCCCCAGAGTCAGCAAGTACTGGTTTTCCTGGAGGCAGGGCTCATGGGATGTGATGGGAGAAGTTGGAAACAGGGTCTGGGATTTCTGTGAAGGAGGCTGGATGAGGGTTTGTGAATCTGGATTTCTCTGTCTAGTTAGTGTGGAGTCACCAAAGGCCTTGGAGAAAGGAGGAGTGATCAAAGCAGGTTTTCAGGAAGATGAAGCTCATTTTATCACAGCAGATAGAGAGACTAGAGGAGAAACATTGGGGAGGCAGCAAGGCTCTAACCTGGTAAGGCACAGCACTCCTGTTGCCCAGGCTGGGAGTGCAGTGGTGCAATCTCAGCTCACTGAAGCCTGGACTTCCCACGCTCATGTGATCCTCCCTCCTCAGCCTCCCAAGTAGTTGGGACTACAGGTGGTCGCCACCATGCCCAGCTAATTTTTGTATTTTTCGTAGAAACAGGGTTTTGCCATGTTACACAGGCTGGACTCAAACTCCTGGCTTCAAGTGATTTGCCCACCTCAGGCTCCCAAAGTGCTGGAATTACAGGCATGTGCCACTGTGCCCAGCCCTTGGGAGGCATTTCTTTCTTTCTTTCTTTTTTTTTTCTTGCAATGGAGTTTCACTCTTGTTGCCCAGGCTAGAGTGCAGTGGCACAATCCCGGCTCACCACAACCTCCACGTCCCAGGTTCAAGCGATTCTCCTGCTTCCCGAGTAGCTGGGATTACAGGCATACACCACCATGCCCAACTAGTTTTGTATTTTTAGTAGAGACGGGGTTTCTCCACGTTGGTCAGGCTGGTCTCGAAATCCCGACCTCAGGTGATGCACCTACCTTGACCTCCCAAAGTACTGGGATTACAGGTGTGAGCCACCGTGCCCGGCGGGAGGCATTTCTAATGTTCATTTCTCTTTGCCTCTTACTTCACCGTTTAGTTTGTAGCTAAATTCTACTGCTTCCTTTTACATGTCAGCTGTATCTGCTCCATGGGCCACTTTTCCCACTAGCTCTGGTCCCTTCCTGCCTGTTTTTCCAGCTGAGTTTCCTGCAGGCATCTTAACCTGCCATTGCCTTCTCTGTCTTCATTATCTGATGTGTCTGGCCCCAGCCACACAGCTCCCACTTCTCTCCGGCCTCTAAGACCTTCTGAAGGGTTTAGAACAATGCCCCACACCTCAAAAGTGAACAGTGCTGGTTCTCACATTCGGGAAGGAGGCTGAGTTTTACAGGCAGTTAGAACTGTGCAGTTCCCCCAGGACAGCAGCAGGCAAGGAGCAAGACGGGCCTCCTTGGAAACCTGCTTTAAACCACCTGAGGAAAAGGCATTTATTACTGTAAGGCTTAAAATAAAATAAGAGACAGAGTATTCTTTTTTTTCTTAATTATGCATTTTAAATATCAACATGTGCATTTGCTTTTATAGTTATAAATTTTCGCATCTGTCTTAGACAACAGCTTGTACTAGTTTTGAATCCATTAAGATGCTGCTTTCAATTTGAAATATTTTGTGTATACATGTATATAAAAAATAACCCAATGTATGACTCATCTGACAGATGTTTAAGATCAATAAAGGCTTATTTTTCAACATGCATTTAGGAAGAGAGGGAAGCAAGCCAACCTCTCTACACTGTCTTTTTGCTGGCTTGTTTTTGCAGTGGTACCAATAGTGGTTTCTGGAGAGAACCATGTGCCTTCAGCCTATCTAGTTAAGATCAGATACCACAATCAACAAAGACAGAGCATTCTTTTTTTTTTTTTTTTTTTCCTTTTTTTGAGACAGGGTCTTGTTCTGTCGCCCAGGCTGGAGGGTAGTGGCACAATCATAGCTCACTGTAGCCTCAGACTCTTGGGCTCAAGCGATCCTCCAGCCTCAGCCTCCTAAAGTGCTGGGATTATAGGCGTGAGCCACCGTACCCAGCCTACAATATCTTAAGAATATAATATAGTTCGTGAACAGGAGCTCCAGAACAGACAAAACAACAGCGTGGGATGAAAGGAAAGCTGCGGACCTGAGGAAAGAAACTGAAGACGAAAGCTGGATTATTACAAGAGGAGTCGGTAATTAAAAACAGCAATGCTTAAATGGAAAGTTGAGAGGCAAAAGTAGAAGCAAGAGGAGGCCCAGGAGACTATTACACGGACTAAAGGTGGGAGTAAGTGGGTTGGAATGGCCGTGATGGGATGCTGGAAGGATCCGGCACTGACAAGAAAAGGGGAGGGACATTAGTGGGAAAACTGGTAAAACCTGAATAAAGTCTTTAGTTAATAGTAATGTACTGATGTTAAATTCCTGGTTTCGATAACTACACCATTATAAAAAAACATGGCTGGGCAACCCCCTTTGGGTCCCCTCCCTTTGTATGGGAGCTCTGTTTTCACTCTATTGAATCTTGCAACTGCACTCCTCTGGTCCGTGTTTGTTACCGCTGGAGCTGAGCTTTCCCTCAGGGTCCACCACTGCTGTTTGCCGCCAGACCTGCGGCTGACTTCCATCCTTCCGGATCCAGCAGGGTGTCTGCTGTGCTCCTGATCCAGCAAGGCGCCCATTGCCGCTCCCGATTGGGCTAAAGGCTTGCCATTGTTCCTGCATGGCTAAGTGCCTGGGTTCATCCTAATCGAGCTCAACACTAGTCACTGGGTTCCACTGTTCTCTTCCATGACCCACGGCTTCTAATAGAGCTATAACACTCACCCATGGCCCAAGATTCCATTCGTTGGAATCCGTGAGGCCAAGAATCCCAGGTCAGAGAACACGAGGCTTGCCACCATCTTGGAAGGGGCCCGCCACCATCCTGGGAGCTCTGTGAGCAGGAACCCCCCAGTAACATTTATACAATGGAAATTTTCTACAGCAGTAAAATGGACTATAGATGCAGGTTCTGAACACATAACCATGGAAATATTTCAGAAACATATTGAGTGGCTACTCCCACTAGAACAACCACCCCTGTTGCCTCTGGAGACCAGAAGCAGCTGCCAGCTCAAGGCAGCCAGGGAAAACAAATCTCTGCTACTTCCAAATCCTCTCGTGGTAAGCAAGGTTTAGATTATGAGGTAGAAAATTTCCAAACTATAGAAAGGGGGATGAGAAAGAGGACAACTGAAAAGAATATCAAACATGGCTATAGACCCCTACAAAAAGACAGGAGATATAGGAAGCAGATGAGCCAGGAAAGTGGTTAATCTAAATAAGCTGTTCTTAAAAGTAGTAACAATAGAGAATTGAATTCTCCGATAGTATTTTATGGGAGATGAAGAAGAGATAGAGAATTAAAAGCATTCTGCCCTTTGTCCAGTTTTGAAGATTAATATAGATAATGATTAGTTCTAGGCATTGAAAGAAATATATCTAAATATTCCATTAAAATGAAAAGATAGCCACTGCACTCCAGCCTGGGCGACAGCGCGAGACTCCCTCTCAAAAAAAAAAAAAAAAAAAAAAAAAAAAAAAAAAAAAAAAAAAAAAGATAATCCCTTTGGGGCAGTAGTGTTGGAATGGGAGGGAAGAAGGGTTTCAGGGGCACTGGTAATGTTCTTTTGCTGGTGACATCGGTGTGAAAATTTATCAAACTGTACACTTATGATATGTGCACTTTTCTTGTCTTCGTTATACTTAATAAAGTATACTTTATTTAAAAGTATTTGTTTTTACTTAAAAAAAAAAAAACATGGCTATGTAAGATGCTGATATTTACAGGACCTGAGTGAGAAGTATATGGAACCTCTCTTTTCTACGTTTCCAAGTTTTATGTAAAGATAACATTAATTCAAAAGAAAAAGTTTTTTTGTTGTTGTTGTTTCTTTTTTTGTGAGACAGAGTTTCACTCTTGTTGCCCAGGCTTGAGTGCAATGGCGCTATCTCTGCTCACTGCAACCTCTGCCTCCCAGGTACAAGCGATTCTCCTGTCTCAGCCTCCTAAGTAGCTCAGATTACAGGCATGCACCACCACGCCCGGCTGTTTTCCTTTTGTATTTAGTAAAGATGGGGTTTCACCATGTTAGTCAGGCTGGTCATGAACTCCTGACCTCAGGTGACTCACCCCCACCTCGGCCTCTCCTGCGCCTGGCCAAGAAAAAGTTTTTAAAAAGAGCGATCAGGATGTGATGATGTCACTGTAGGGTATAAGAGAGAGAGTCAAGATTGATTCAAAGGTTCTTTCCTGAACAATTGTGGTGTTAGGATATCCATTGATTTTCATCCACAGTTACTGGCACATGACTCCCATAGCCCTTGTCCTTTGTTATAGTCCTTTGTTATAATGTTGTGTTGGGCCTCAGGGGTAGGCCCCTGACCTTCTCCTGGCTTTCTGATTGTGGGTCTTTTTTTTTAATTTTTAGATGGAGTCTCACTCTGTTGCCCAGGCTGGAGTGCAGTGGTGTGACCTTGGCTCACTGTAACCTCTCCGCCTCGCGGGTTCAAGCGATTCTCCTGCCTCAGTCTCCCAAGTAGCTGGGACTATAAGCATGTGCCACCACGCCCGGCTAATTTTTGTTTTTTTAGTAAATATGGGGTTTCACCATGTTGGCCAGGATGGTCTCGATCTCCTGACCTTGTGATCCGCCCACCTCGGCCTCCGAAAGTGCTGGGATTACAGGAGTGAGCCAACATGCCCTGCCATCAATTGCGGGTCTTAAGACTCTCCCATGAGAGGGTCTTACCCTACTCCCTGGGAGAAGGAATGCTGATGTCACGAAGCTTCTATAAAACCCCAAGAGGACAGGGTTCAGTGAACTTCTGGGTAGCTGAACAGTGGAGGTTCCTGGATGGTGGCACCCAGGGAGGTATGGAAGCTCTCCCCCTTCCTCCAAACCTTGCCCTATACATCTCTTCACCTGTGTCCTTTACAATATCCATTATAATAAACTAGCGGGCCAGGCATGGTGGCTCACGCCTGTAATCCCAGCACTTTGGGAGGCCGAGGCAGGCAGATCACCTGAGGTCAGGAGCTCGAGACCAGCTTGGCCAACATGACGAAACCCTGTTTCTACTAAAAATATAAAACCTAGCCAGGTGTGGTGGTGCATGCCTGTAGTGCCAGCTTCTTGGGAGGCTGAGGCACAACAATCACTTGAACGTGGTAGGCGGAGGTTGCAGTGAGCTGAGATCACACCACTGCACTGCAGCCTGGGCGACAGAGCAACAATCCGTCTCAAAAACAAATAAAAAAAATAAACCAGTGAACATAAGCGTTTCTCTGAGTTCTGTGAGCCACTCCAGGAAATTAATCGAAACCAAACAGGGGGTCAGAGGGTCATGGGAACCTCAACTTGAAGTGGATCTGTCAGAAGTTCTGTGGAGGCCCGGACTTGCGACTGGTGTGTGTGAGGAGTCTTGGGGACTGAGTCCTTACCCTGTGGGATCTGACGCTCCCTCCAGGTAGTGACAGAATTGAATTAGAGGATGCCCAGCTGGTGTCTGCTGGTTGGTGCGTGGAGAAAACCCCCCCACACACTTAGTCATAGGTCTTCTGTGTTGACTGTCGGTGCGGTGTGGGAGTAGAGAGTTTTCCCTACACAACAATAAAATTGGAATGTCTGGAGGTAGGATGCAGGCACCGGTGTTTTTAATTTTTAAGTAGTCAAAGTGGAGAACTCCTAGTCATTTAAATTCGGTATGCTCTACCAGGCATGGTGCCTCATGCCTGCAATCTCAGTACTTTGGGAGGCCAAGGTGGGAGGATCATTTGAACCCAGGAGTTCAAGACCAGCCTGGGCAACATACACCCCATCTCTACAAAAAATTAGTAAGCTAGCCAGGTGTGGGGGTGCACCTGTAGTGCAGCTGCTTGGGAGGCTGAGGTGGGAAAATCACTTAAGCCCAGGCGATCAAAGCTGCAGTGAGCTGTGATCACACCACCACACTCCAGCCTGGGTAACAGACTGAGATCCTGTCTCAAGAAATAAAATAACAAATAAATTCAGTACACTCCTGTGCAATGGGTAATTTTTACATTTCTATTTTGGAAATGAAACTGAGATTACAGATGTTACATGACTGGGTGATCCACAGTCAAACAGCTAGTAAGTGGCACTATCCATATCTTCTGACACCAAATTCATTCTCCAGCCAGTGAGTGGGAGCCCATGCAGAGCATCAGGAGCACTGAAGAGAAGACATTTTTCACAATGGCAACCCCCATGGCTCTGAGCACCCCTGGGAATCCAGGGTTATAAACTGGAGTCATCAGGGTCTTGGCTGCGCATCCCACGGGGACCACCTTTGCACGGTGTGCCCTGCCATTGTACCCTACACTGGTTGGGACAGGTCATAGGCATAGCAAAAGGTATCCGGGCACACTCAGCAGGTCAGAGAAACCTCCCAGTCTAGAAGACACTGTGAGTGCCTCCCTGTGCTTGCCTTCAGAGCCTGTCTTTCATCCTGGTTCCTTCTCACCCCAGTAATTTTGCCTCTGATCCTCACATCCTCTAAAGTGGAGTTCCTACAAAATATATGCACCTTTCTCATGCTAGAGTGTACTGTACTAGAGTGTAGAGCTCATTTTGTAATTCTGATATATTTATAACTCTGACTTTTTTTTTTTTTTTGAGACGGAGTCTCGCTCTGTCGCCCAGGCTGGAGTGCAGTGGCGCGATCTCGGCTCACTGCAAGCTCCGCCTCCCGGGTTCACGCCATTCTCCTGCCTCAGCCTCCCGAGTAGCTGGGACTACAGGCGCCCACAACCGCGCCCGGCTAATTTTTTGTATTTTTAGTAGAGACGGGGTTTCACCGTGGTCTCGATCTCCTGACCTTGTGATCCGCCCGCCTCGGCCTCCCAAAGTGCTGGGATTACAGGCGTGAGCCACCGCGCCCGGCCGACATTTTTGTATATTTATGTTTTTATTTTTTGGAGACAGAGTCTTGATCTGTCACCCAAGCTGGAGTCTAGTAGCAAGATCTCAGCTCACTGCAACCTCTGACTCCTGGGTTCATGCAATTCTTGTGCCTCAGCCTCCTGAGTAGCTGGGACTACAGGCGCGTGTTAACCACAACTGGCTAATTTTTTTGTATTTCAGTAGACACTGGGTTTCACCATGTTGGCCAGGCTGGTCTTGAACTCCTGTCCTCAGGCAATCTGCCCACAGTGGCCTCCCAAAGTGCTGGGATTACAGGCGTGAGTCACCGTGCCTGGCTGTATTTACTTTTTTTTTTGAGACAGAGTCTCGCTCTGTCGCCCAAGCTGGAGTACAGTGGTATGATCTCGGCTCACTACAACCTCTGCCTCCCAGGTTCAAGCGATTCTCCTGCCTCAGTCTCCTGAGTAGCTGGGATTACAGGCACGTGCCATCACGCCCGGCTATTTTTGTATTTTTAGTAGAGACGGGGTTTCTCCATGTTGGTCAGGTTGGTCTCGAACTCCTGGCCTCAGGTGATCTATCTGCCTGCATCCGCATCCCAAAGTGCTGGGATTACAGGCATGAGCCACTATGCCTGGCCGGGTATTTACGTTTTTAAATTGTTTTCCGTGTAAACTCTATAAGGGGCAGGGATTTTTTGCCCCCCTGTTGGCAGCCCCTAGGACGATGCCTGACCCTAGTAGGTGCTCGATAAATACATACAGGTTGAATATCCCTTAACAGAGATGCTTGGCACCAGCAGCATTTAGGATTTCAGATTTTGGAATATTTGCATTATACCAATTGAACATCCCTAATCTGAAAATCCCAAATCAGAAATGCTCCAATGAGGCCAGGCGCGGTGTTTCATGCCAGTAATCCCAGCACTATGGGAGGCCAAGGTGGATCATTTGAGGCCAGAAATTCCAGGCGAGCCTGGGCAACATGGTGAAGCCTCCTTTCTTACAAAAAATACAAAAATTAGCCAGAGCCTGGGCCTGGTTGTTCATGCCTGCAATCTCAGCACTTTGGGAGGCCAAGGCGGTGGATCCCTTGAGCTTAGGAGTTCGAGACCAGCCTAGGCAACACAGTGAGACTGTGCTAAAAATACAAAAATTAGCGGACATGGTAGCAGGTGCCTGCAGTCCCAGCTACTGGGGGCTGGGACGCTGAGGCGGGAGGATCGCCATAGCCGGAAAAGTCGAGGCTGTAGTGAGCCATGACCGCTCCACTGCATCCCAGCCTGGGCAACAGAAGTGACAGCCTTTCTCAAAAGAAAAGAAAGTTAAAAGAAGAAAAAAGAAATGCTCCAATGTGCGTTTCTTTTGAGCATCAGGTCAGCGCTCAGAAACTTTCAGCTTTTGAAGCATTTCGGATTTCAGATGCTTGGATTGGGGTGCTCAACCTGTATTGATTTAATATGCGGTGGAAACGTGACGATCTAGGTTTTAAATCGCGGTTTCCTCAGTGGTGGGTTTGGGGTATTATCCCTGCCTGGCCGGCCTCCGGGCTTGTTACAGAAGATGCTACCCCCAGAGCTGCGAACCGCCAAGCTCCGCAGCGCGCAGGGCCCCGACAGGGACCAGCGAGGTCAGCTCCAAGGATCACCCCAGGCTCCAAACTGGCCCGAGCCGCTCTGAGATTTGCGGCCGCCTTGCCCCCACCCAGCCCCGCAATCCCGGACCCGCCCCGCCCCGCCCCCCGTTCGCCCGCCGCGCCAGGACACCGAGGGGGCGGCGCCTCGAGGCCGGGAGGAGTGTTGCGTCGCGGCCTCCAGACACAAAGAGCTGCCGGCTGGACTGGGGTGGTGCCGCGCTCCTGGCCCAGGCGCCTCCCAGGTGAGATGGGCCAGGGCTTCCGGCCGGCCGTTCGGGCAGCGGGTGGGGTCAAAAGTCCGGGGCCGCCCCTGCCTCGCGACCCGCGCCTCAGTCACCGGACCCGGCTCCGGGAGCGCGGCCTCGGGTGCTCCTCTTGGTGCGGGGCGCAGATTCGGCCCATCCGCAGTGGTGCCTGCTCTTCCGGTCGCCCTCGAGGGCTGGGCGGGGGTCACGCCCTAAAATACCGAGCCCGCTGGGCCGAACGCTTGAAAACCTGGTTTCCCGACGGCGGCGGCGCGGGCGCCATGGGAACGAGGGCCGGGTCCAGCACAGCCCCGAGGCTCGGCGGGGGGCGGGCGGCCTTGGCCGGGGCTCCCCGCGGTCCTGAGCGCAGCGGTGCCCACCGTCTGCCCAGCGCGGGCCGTTTCTCCTGGCGCCTGTCGAGGCCCAGGATTTCCTCCCGCCAGTGTGGCTGCGGCCCCCTACAGAGCGTGTCCCGCATTGTGGCGCTTCGGTCGGTTGATTGAAAGGGTGAAGTCTGTTGCGAGTTTTATCTGTTGTACTCGTTTTGCAGATTCGCTCCCTTCCTCTCGCCTGTGCGCACAACTCACACACACGACGTGGGAGTTTCTGATCGCGTTGCATTCATACTAATCCATCCTGCCTGGGTACTGATGCTCCATTGTTAGGAGCTCTGTGTAGGGCTGTATGTTTGCACGGGACTCAGGTGAGGAAGGGTGGCCACGTTTCTTTCTGCTCCGTGAGACTTAGGCCAAGCCCTGGAACTAGGGAGGAGGTTCAGACCCATGAAGCTGGCGGGGCCTTGGAGAAGGGCAAGTGATTTTCAAGGTCAGTAGTAAGAGGGGTCATGAGTGATGGTGAGTTTCTTCTTAGAGGCCTTTGCTATGACTTCCAGATCTTTCATACCGGACTTAAAATACTTTTAAAAGCAGAGTTGTTGTTGTTCTTGTTGTTGCTGTTTTTGACAACGAAGTTTCACTCTTGTTGCCCAGGCTGGAGTGCAATGGCGTGATCTCGGCTCACTGTAACCCCCGCCTCCCGGATTCAAGCAGTTCTCCTGCCTCAACCTCCCGAGTAGCTGGGATTACAGGCGCCTGTTACCACGCCCAGCTAATGTTTTGTATTTTTAGTGGAGATGGGGGTTTCACCATGTTGGTCAGGCTGGTCTCGAACTCCTGACCTTCAGGTGATCCAGCTGCCTCGACCTCCCAAAGTTCTGGGATTACAGGCTTGAGCCATTGTGCCCGGCCAAGTTTTTGTTTTGTTTTGTTTTTGTTTTTAAATTTTATTTTACTTTAAGTTCTGGGATACATGTGCAGAACGTTCGGGTTTGTTACATGGGTATACATGTGCCATGATATTTTGCTGCACCTATCAACCCGGCATCTAGATTTTAAGGCCCACATGCGTTAGGTATTTGTCCTAATGCTCTCCCTCCCCTTCCCCCCACCCACAGGTCCCGGTGTGTGAGGTGTGTGATGTTCCCCTCCCTGTGCCCATGTGTTCTCGTTGTCAGCTCCCACTTATGAGTGAGAGCATACGGTGTTTGGTTTACTGTTCTTGTGTTAGTTTGCTGAGAATGATGGCTTCCCACTTCATACATGTTCCTGCAAAGGACATGAACTCATTCTTTTTTATGGCTACATAGTATTCCACAGTGTATATGTACCACATTTTCTTTATTCAGTCTATCATTGATGGCCTTTTGGGTTGGTTCCAGGTCTTTGCTATTGTAAATAGTGCTGCAATAAACATACACGTTTATGCGTCTTTATAGTAGAATGATTTATAGTTCTTTGGGTATATACCCAGTAATAGGATCGCCGGGTCAAATGGTATTTCTGGTTCTGGATCCTTGAGGAATCGCCACACTGTCTTCCACAATGGTTGAACTAATTTACACTCCCACCAACAGTGTAAAAGCCTTCCTATTTCTCCCCAGCCTCTCCAGCATCCGTTGTTTCCTGACTTTTTAATAATTACCATTCTAATTGGTGTGAGATGTTATCTCATTGTGGTTTTGATTTGCATTTCTCTAATGACCAGTGATGATGAGCTTTTTTTTTATATATATGTTTGTTGACTGCGTAAATGTCTTCTTTTGAGAAGTGTCTGTTCATAACCTTTGCCCACTTTTTGATGGGGTTGTTTTTCTCTTGTAAATTTGTTTAAGTTCCTTGTAGATTCTGTATATTAGACTTTTGTCAGAAGGGTAGATTGCAAAAGTTTTCTCCCATTCTGTAGGTTGCCTGTTAACTCTGAAGATAGTTTCTTTTGTTGTGGAGAAGCTCTTAGGTTAGATTCCATTTGTCAGTTTTGGCTTTTGTTGCCATTGCTTTTGGTGTTTTAGTCATGAAGTCTTAGCGCATGCCTATGTCCTGAATAGTATTGCCTAGGTTTTCTTTTAGGTTTTTTATGGTTTTGGGTTTTACATTTAAGTCTTTAATCCATCTTGAGTTTATTTTTGCACAAGGTGTAAGGAAGGGGTCCAGTTTCTGTTTTCTGCATATGGCTAGCCAGTTTTCCCAGCACCATTTATTAAAT
The DNA here is from genome assembly GCF_037993035.2 of Macaca fascicularis. Taxonomy (NCBI): domain Eukaryota; kingdom Metazoa; phylum Chordata; class Mammalia; order Primates; family Cercopithecidae; genus Macaca; species Macaca fascicularis. Next base: position 61,813,083 of record NC_088384.1, read on the forward strand.
AGGAAATCCTTTCCCCATTGCTTGTTTTTGTCAGGTTTGTCAAAGATCAGATAGTTGTAGAAAGCAGTTTTGTTTTGTTTTTAAGTAGTTAAAACTCATCTGTTAAACAGAACACTGAATCAGCAGTCTAGCAGTTTTATGAACTGTGTGCAAGAATACTTTTATATTAAAAGGAAAATGCTCAGGTGTTAGAGAAGCAGTCTACTTTCACGCTTGTCCCTTTCATTTCACTTATACATCATCCATTAGTGGTTTAAATGATGACAGATTGAACCGATCTGTATTGTCAAATAAAAGTGGAATGTGTTCAGGTGCAATAAATATTAGTTCAGGTGCATGAATATGAAGTTCAGGTGCAATAAATATTAGAGGATAACTCTTTTTTGTAGAATGAGTAAATAGCAAGCCTTCTCCGAGGAACTTGGACTTCAGAATTTTTTTTTTTTTTCTTTTTTTTAAATGTAGAGCCAGGAGTCTTGCCCAGGGTGGTCTCCAACTCCTGGACTGAAGTGATCCACCTGCCTCAGCCTACCAAAGTGCTGGCATTACAGGTATGAGCCACCACACCTGGCCTCAGATAACATTTAACTCCATCAAATTAGAAAGAAAGCACTTTATAGAGGAATAACTAGGACTTAAGCAAAAAGTTTTTTTCTTTTTCTTTTTTGAGATGGAGTCTCGCTCTTTCGCCAGGTGCCATGATCTTGGGTCACTGCTATCTCCGTCTCCCAGGTTCAAGCGATTCCCCTGCCTCAGCCTTCTGAGTAGCTGGGATTACAGGTGTGCACCACCACGCCCGGCTAAATGTTTGTATTTTAGTAGAAACGGGGTTTCACCATGTTGGCCAGGATGGTCTCCATCTCCTGACCTCGTGATCCACCTGCTTCAGCCTCCCAAAGTGCTGAGATTACAGGCATGAGCCACCACGCCTGGCCGGACTTAAGCAAAATTTAATTGAGCGGTTTATATTAACTTGGATGGAAACTTTTTTGCTAACTCATACTTACCCCATACGTTGTGATTTATAGGACTGCTCTGAGGTGGGTGAATTGATATGGTCATTTGCTAAGAGCATGTTGTAAGTCTTTTTTTTTTTTTGAGACGGAGTCTTGCTCTGTCGCCCGGGCTGGAGTGCAGTGGCATGATCTTGGCTCACTGCAATCTCTGCCTCCCGGGTTCAAGCGATTCTACTGCCTTAGCCTCCTGAGTGGCTGGGATTATAGGTGCCTGACACCATGCCCAGCTAATTTTTGTATTTTTAGTAGAGACAGTTTCACCATGTTGGCCAGGCTGGTCTCAAACTCCTGACCTCAAATGACCCACCTGCCTTGGCCTCCCAAAGTGGTGGGATTACGGGTGTGAGCCACTGCGCCAAGCCTACTTTTGGATCTTGCCACGAGCAGGTAGCTACTAGATAGCTTTCCTCTTTCCTGGCACAAGACAGATTTGGAAGCAGGAAGCAAAAACAGAAGCAGTGTCTTGGCCTCACACCTGAACTGGTGTGGCTTCCTAGCTGCAGGTAATAGTGTCCTCTGCCCTGGAAGGCATCTCCAGCGCTGTGGCCACTTTACTGTTCCATTCCTTGGTTATTGCACAGGTAGTTGAGCAGCGGTGATTGTAACTGGAATCTAGGTTTGAGTTTAGCTTAGTCCTTGGCTTCAAGTGCAGATTAGGAATTCAGGCTTAAGGCAAAGACATTTGGTTACTCACAAGCGGAGACCAAAAGTTTGGGTCATAACTCTACCTGGAGCTATTTGGAGGTAGGCTTTCCTTTTCCCACCTTGGGGTAACTTTGAGCCTCCTAGATTATGATTATTGTTGTTTGTGAATTGATGGACAGTTTTCTCTCTTTTTTTTTTTTTTTTGAGATGGAATCTTGCTCTGTCGCCCAGGCTGGAGTGCAGTGGCCAGATCTCAGCTCACTGCAAGCTCCACCTCCCAGGTTCACGGCATTCTCCTGCCTCAGCCTCCCAAGTAGCTGGGACTATAGGCGCCCGCCACCTCGCCCGGCTAGTTTTTTGTATTTTTTAGTAGGGACAGGGTTTCACCGTGTTAGCCAGGATGGTCTCGATCTCCTGACCTCGTGATCCGCCTGTCTCGGCCTCCCAAAGTGCTGGGATTACAGGCTTGAGCCACTGTGCCCGGCCTGATGGACAGTTTTCTGGGACAGAGGAGTCTTTTGGAGCATGGCTTGTATTTTCATCCTTTTTTGACCTAGGTTCAACCATGCATCTGGCACTGCCTGGTTGTACTCCCCTCTCTGAACCCGGATTGTCTTTCCTTGGACTTCAGAAAGATAATAGAGCCTTCCATCATCCTCCAAGCGAGGTGACCCGTTTTCCCCAAGACTGCCGTATAGTCTCCCTGGAGTAAAAGTCATTTGTTAGTTTCTGAAACAGCAGAACTCTCCAGGTACCTCTGAGGCAATCAAGTTTGAGAAGCTCTAGGATATACCAATTTTTGTGCATTGATTGTTACTTTGTATCTCATAAGGGGCAATTGGCACAATTTTTTTTTTTTTTTTGAGATGGAGTCTCACTCTGTCACCCAGGCTGGAGTGCCATGGCGCAATCTTGGCTCACCGCAACCTCTGCCTGCTAGGTTCAAGTGATTCTCCTGTCTTAGCGTCCTGAATAGCTGGGATTACAGGCGTCCACCTCCATGCCCAGCTAATTTTTGTATTTTTTAGTAGGGACGGGGTTTCACCACGTTGGCTAGGCTGGTCTCGAACTCCTGACCTCAGGTGATCAGCCCGCCTCGGCCTCCCAAAGTGCTGGGATTACAGGCTTGAGCCACTGTGCCTGGCCCACACATCCTCTTACAACCTTATTTTTGCATCTACTTTGTTGAGTAAAGTAATGATTTTGGTTTGTTGGAGTTTCTAAGAGTGGTCAGAGACCTGAGGGTCAGTCACTCTTCAAAATCTCTCAGTTTTTAAGCCTTTGGTAAAGAATTTTACATTTATAGAGTATATCAGTTAGGATATTTTAGCCACTAGTGATGGAAAACCCAACTCAGTCTGGCTTAAATACACAGGGAGTTCACAGAAGACCTCAGGATGGGCTGCTCCATGGTTGAAGTGGCCCTGAGGGACCCAGATGGCTCCTCTTCTGCACACAGCCTCTCACATCAGTGAGGAGAGGGAGCTTGGCTTCTGTGGCTTCTGTGCCTTTCTGAAGAGGGAGGAATGACAGCTGGTGCCCCCAGCCAGGGTAGTGGAGTCCTGGACCGTTTGAACCAGTCACCAGGAGGCCTCCCCTGGGCTGTCTCCAGAGGCAGGGTGCCGTGGGGGTGTGGGGACAGGAAGGACAGGCTTTCGGGTGCCTGGTCCATGGGGGCTGTGTGAGCCTCACCATACAGGTAGCGTGTCACCTGTGCCCAGTCCCCGTGCATGACTTGTGCACTGGTTGTGGCTGCCAGAAATGGAGCTCAGGTCTCCTGGTGTTTTGTTTTTAAATTTTGAATGAGCATTCAGTAGGTGCCAGGTACTGTTCTCAGTGTTTTGTTAAATTCTTTCACGGAGTACTCACAGCAGGAGGCTGAGCCGGGTGTGCTGTTGCCCCCATCTCAAGCACAGAGTGCGAGGGTCAGGGAGGATAATAACATGCTCAAGGTCACATGGAGGTCAGGGTGCTCGGGTCTGGGCAGGCTCTGCAAATTCCATGTCCCCCACTGTGCCTCCCAACACAATGGGGTTTCCAGCATACCTTACTGCCTATGACTGTATCATTTCTTTACCTTAACAAGAAAACGGGGTGTTTTCAGTGCTAGAGAAAAGCTGTGACTTATGTGATCCTGTCTACACATGCTGGTTGAGAAGCAGTATGAGGATTGTTAGCTCAAAGTCCCGTTTTTATTTTATCTATTTATGTTTTAGAGACAGAGTTTCACTGTGTTGCCTGGCTTGACTTGAACTCCTAGGTTCAAGCATTCTCCCACCTCAGCCTCCCAAGTAGCTGGGACTACAGGTATGTGCATGACTCCATTTAATTTAATTTAATTTAATTTAATTTAATTTAAGTTTGCTTGAGCTTTACTGCTTGATTAAATTCCTTTTTTTTTTTTTTTTTTTTTGAGATGGAGTCTTGCTCTGTCACCCAGGCTGGAGTGCAGTGGCCGGATCTCAGCTCACTGCAAGCTCCGCCTCCCGGGTTTACGCCATTCTCCTGCCTCAGCCTCCCGAGTAGTTGGGACTACAGGCGTCCGCCACCTTGCCCAGCTAATTTTTTGTATTTTTAGTAGAAACAGGGTTTCACTGTGTTAGCCGAGATGGTCTCGATCTCCTGACCTCATGATCCGCCTGCCTCAGCCTCCCAAAGTGCTGGCATTACAGGTGTGAGCCACCAAGCCTGGCCGATCAAATTCCATTTTTAAGCAAGAGTATTGAGGACTTAATGAATTGTGCTTTGCCTTTTGTGGGCTTTGTGTGAGTGTGTGCGCCCATGGAAATAACATTTCTGGGCTGGGTGAGGTGGCTTATACCTGTAATCCCAGCACTTTGGGAGACTGAGGCGGGCAGATCACTTGAGGTCAGGAATTTGAGACCAGCCTGATCAACATGGTGAAACCCCATCTCTACCAAAAATAGAAAAATTAGCCAGGTAGAGATAAAAAAATTATCTCTGCCAAAATTAGAAAAAGATTATAGGCACGCCTATAATCCCAGCTACTCCAGAGACTGACGTGGGAGAATCGCTTGATCCTGGGAGGCAGAGGTAGCAGTGAGCCAAGATTTCACCACTGCACTCCAGCCTGGTGACAGAGTGACATTCCGTCTCAAAAAAAAAAAAAAAAAATCACGCGTGTAATCCCAGCACTTTGGCAGGCCGAGGCAGGCAGGTCACCTGAGGTTGGGAGTTCGAGACCAGCCTGACCAACACAGAGAAACCCCATGTCTACTAAAAATACAAAATTAGCCAGGTGTGGTGGTACATGCCTGTAATCCCAGCTACTCGGTAGGCTGAGGCAGGAGAATCTCTTGAACCCGGGAGGCAGAGGTTGCGGTGAGCTGAGATTGCGCCATTGCATTCCAGCCTGGGCAACAAGAGTGAAACTTCGTCTCAAAAAGAAAAAAAAAAAAAAGGAAAAGAAAATATTTCAGAAAAATGAGTCTGTTCCTGGGACTGGGAAATAACAAGGCCCGATCTTCTGCTGGCCCCACACAAAGAGGGGTGGTGGGCTTCCCCTGCCAGGATGGACCTCACAGGAGCTCCATTCACACTGAGGGCCTCCAGGTTCCCCTTAGAGTCACGGGTGGTGTCAGACCCTAAACATGAGAACCAGCGTCAGTCAATATAGTGAAATATTCACTGACTTGGAGTTTTCATTTCAAGGGCATAGGAATGTAGTAAACAGCTTATTAATTATTTAAAAATCAACAGGGAGAGTCTGCTCGGTGCAGATTTTGAGCAGGTTGTCCCAACCCCAGGGTGAGCTCCTTGTATCTGGAAGGCCTCTGCCTGTCCTGTACTCAGGTGACCTGAGGAAGGATGTGCTGGACTGTCCAGCCACGTGGCCTTGGGGCTTCAGCTGTGCTCGGGATGAGGACAAAACCAGGCAGGCAGAAGTGGGTAGCGTGACAGATCTCCAACACAGGAGAGGGGGCAGGGCCTTGAACAGACTTGGGAACGCATATCTCCATGTGGACCGGTGAGTAAAACTGAGTACCCACAGTCCTGCGATGACCAGCAGGGACTCCGGAGGGCGGGCTGCAGCCCAGCCAGTTAGCTTCCTGCTTCAGGTGATGGTGTCACTGCTCTCCAAGGCCCCAAATGAAAGTAAGTGACAGGCGGAGATTTTCCCCGACTCTGGTTAGGGACAGAAACGTGGATGCCCAATTTCGGAACCCCAGAATCTACATTAATGACCTGTACTGATTTCCAGTAGGGTTCCTCAGGAAACTGTGTCAAGCAGGACGTTTGCAGGGGCGGGTCTGAAGTGGACACAGTCCACAGCCTACATAGTTCAAGACCAGCCAGGCCTTGCTCTGTGGCAAAAGTTTTAAACTGTAGTTGATAGTGTACACTGTTGCACAGCTTTAAAACTAAGCAATTCTTGATACATTTTAAATTCTTATTGAGTTTTTATTATTTACAACTGTGCACATAAAGTAAGACTCTTAGAATTGTAGATTTTTACCACTTAAAATTCTCAGGCTGGGCACGGTGGCTCATGCCTGTCATCCCAGAACTTTGGGAGTCTGAGGTGAGAGGATCCCTTGAGCTCAGGAGTTCAAGACCAACCTGGGCAATGTACTGAAACCCCATCTCTACAAAAAAAAAAAAAAAAAAAAGGAAAAATTAGCTAGGTGCAAAGGCATGTGCCTGTGGTCCAAGCTACTTGAGAAGCTGAGGTAGGAGGATCACTTGAGCACGGGAAGTGGAGGCTGTAGTGAGTGGAGATGCACCACTGCACTCCAACCTGGGTAACAGAGCAAGATCTTGTCTCAAAAAAGTGAAGTGAAATAAAAATGAATAAACTTCTCATAATTCAAACTCACGTAAAGGTGACTACCCTGCTGGAGTCACCATGCTAACCAAGCAACTGCAGTTACTGTCACCAGTAATGAGACATGCGTGCCCCCATGAGATGTGCCAAGGACACACCTGACCCAGGTGTTCCTGCCACCCCTGAATCTAATTGTGCAGACACCAGACAGACTCTGTGGGACAGTCTACAAAAAGCCCTGCCTGTGTGTACTCCAAAAATTTCAAAGTTAGGAAACACAGAGACTGAGAAAATGGTTTAAAGGAACAGGAAAACTGTGTACAGTGCTTGACTCTGAATTGGAACCTGGACTGGGGTGAAAAAGACAGCTGTAAAGGACATTGTTGGCACCATGGACAGAATTTGAATCTGAATGGTGGATTGTATAAATGTCAAATTTCCCTCGTTTGTTGTACCGTGACTGTCTCCTTGAGCTTAGTGAATACATTTTGAACTATTTAGGGACACAGGGACACAAAGTCTGATACCCAGTTTCAAATGGAGAAGGAGAGGAGCGGGGGTAGATAGATGATATGGAGGGAGGGAGGAAGTGAGAGAGAGAAAATGACAAAATGGTCATGATAAAGGGGGAAAGTGGAAACAGGTGTTGAAGCCAGCCGGGTGAGGGAGTATTAGATAATTTTTTGTACTATTCTAACAATTTTTTTTTTTTTTTTTGACACGGACTCTTGCTCTGTCACCCAGGCTGGATGGTGCAATCTCAGCTCACTGCAACCTTTGCCTCCTGGGTTCCAACGATTCTCCTGCCTCAGGCTCTCGAGTAACTGGGATTACAGGTGCACACCACCACACCCGGCTAATTTTTTATTTTTTAGTAGAGACGGGGTTTCACCATGTTGGCCAAGCTGGTCTCGAATTCCTGACCTCATGATCCACCCACCTCGGCCTCCCAAAGTGCTGGGATTACAGGCGTGAGCCACCATGCCGGGCCTATTCTTTCTTTCTTTCTTGTTTTTTTTTTTTTTTGAAATGGAGTCTCGCTGTGTCGCCCAGGCTGGAGTGCAGTGGCGCGATCTCGGCTCACAGCAAGCTCCGCCTCCTGGGTTCATGCCATTCTCCTGCCTCAGTGTCGGGAGTAGCTGGGACTACAGGCACCCGCCACCACACCCGGCTAATTTTTGTATTTTTAGTAGAGACAGGGTTTCACCGTGTTATCCAGGATGGTCTCGATCTCCTGACCTCGTGATCCGCCCTCCTCGGCCTCCCAAAGTGCTGGGATTACAGGTGTGAGCCATCGAGCCCAGCCTATTCTTTTAAATTTTCTATACGTTTGAAATTTTTTCAGAATAACAAGTTAAAAAGTCAGTCCTGTCTTCACTGCCATCTAAAGACCTAACAATAAAAAGTTTACTATATTTCATCTATTCTAAGATAAACCTTTTTTTTTCTTTACATGATAATATGTTTGATTTGGGGGTACATTTAAAAACTGATGCCATCTTAGCACTGGGTCACATTTTGACAGCAGTCTTTCGTCGTCATCTGTCTTAGAATTAGTGGCATCTCAAATTTGGTGAAATACTATATTTTTTTCTGGCTCTGTTATGTGAAGAGGTGGGAAAAAAGAAGACTCCTAGGAGCTTTGCATGTGACGTTTTTTTCAGACCCTCATGCCCACATCTGCACTCCAGGATTCCACTCCCATGCCATGTAGCTACAGTAAACTCAATATATTCCAGACTGGATTTCTGTCTGCACCTCTATCTACCATGCCAATCTGTGCTTCCTCTGTTTCCTCCCTCAAGGAACAGAAACCTGATTTTTAGCCACCGATGGCCCCAGAAGGTCCAATGGGAGGAGCTCCAGGACCTGTCTAGGAGGGGAGATGCGGACACTTCCTGTAAAGTGGGGCATGCATGAGGAGGAGGTGGCCTAGATCCTTCCTTTTCTGGGTAAAGGGTGGAAGTGGTGTGGATTCTTTGAGTGTTCTGATAGCCATGTGTCACTATGTACTTGTTCTTTGTGTCTCACATCTCCTCCTATTGCATTTTAAAGCATTTTAATGGCATTTTTATGCCTAATAAAGCATTCTCATAGAAAAAAAAGACGGTGGCGGGCACAAGGCCCTTGCCCAGTCATGCCATGGCACAGACACTAGCTTTGTTTCTTGAAATGACTTTGGGATCCAGATGTCTGTGCTTCATTTTCTCCATAGTCAAGTGAGAATAGTTTCCCCAAGTTAGTTAAGATAATGGACAAGGGAATTTAAGGTGCCATAGAGCTCTAAAATTCTGTGATTTAAAATAGGGGACTTTTGAAACAGTCATTTACTAGAATCATTCAAATAACAGATACACTTTAGGCAAACAGCTCTGAGCACAGACGTCAGTGAAAGGCAGGTGTGTGGCTGGTTTCTCTGCTTCCTGGCTCCCCACACTCCTTCCCAGGTTACTTTCCCGTACTGGTTCCTGTTTCTGGGTGAGTTTTACACTGGATGTTCGCAGGGAATTCATTTCCGACCACCAGGAACAGGTGTGCTATGGAACAGGCTATGTGGCCTGACGCCCTGGGCTCTTGTCTGCTCCAGGGTCCCTAGTCACCACCATGTTGGAAACTTTTCAGGTCTCTTCAGACCTTGAACTCCATGTGTGTCAGACTTAGAAACGGTTCCATGCAAAGTCTTTTTCGTTTGACTCAGGGGAAACTTTGCATCAGCCCAGGATTGTAACATTTTATTTTAGTTTGTTTGGCATGGACTTCAAGTAGTTGCAATAGCAAAATATGGTAATTTTCCCATCAGTGGGCTCCTCAGACTACTGTGTTTTATCTACATTTAGGGGGATGGGCAATTCTGAATCCTCTTTTAGGGCCTTTGAATTGTTGGTATTGACACTGACCTTCACAGCAGGCTCATTCTTTAGAAATAGAAGCCCCAAATATTCAGACCTTTGTCAGATTCTGTGCACTTTAGGATACGTGTAGAGGGCGTAGAAGAGCATCAGTGTTGTGTGCTATGCCTCTAGGCTCCTAATTGCATGGCTGGAATTTCAGATATGAAAGTTGGAATAATCATGAGAAAAGGGGTAGACTGTTCTTAGGATTTTTCAACATAGATTTTATAGGCTGTGTTATTTTATTCTTTTTTTTTTTTTTTGAGATGGAGTTTTGCTCTTGGCACCCAGGCAGGAGTGCAAATGGCATGATCTCGGCTTACTGCAGCCGCCACCTCCTGGGTTCCCAGGTTCAGGCAATTCTCCTGCCTCAGCCTCCCGGGTAGCTGGCACTACAGGCGCATGCCACCATGCCCAGCTAATTTTTGTATTTTTAGTAGAGACAGGGTTTCACCATGTTGGCCAGGCTGGTCTGGAACTTCAGACCTCAGGTAATCTGCCCGCCTCGGTCTCCCAAAGTGCTGGGATTACAGGCGTGAGACACCGCGCCTGGCCTATTCTTTTATTTCTTTATAGTCAACATGAAACTAGAAAGGTTACACCCAGGTTCTGGGGAAGAGAAAGTGTCTCAGTTTTATAACAGATGGATAGAATGGATCGGGACGTGGAATGTTTGGTTGAAGTATTGCTTTTTTGTTCTGGGGAGGAAGCAAATTAATACTCTTTCCTTATAATTCAGTTTACTAATACAAATTCTTACATGACACTAGGACTTTTCAGGTTGATTTAGAGCTGGAAGGGACATTTTCCGTGTATTTTGGATATCAAATTCCTGTACTTATTTCATGGAAAAACTTCTAGAAAACTATTTTAAACTATCTTATATGCTTGTGTGCTGTTAGTAGGTATGGGGCAGTATGTAAAGGTTTGTGTTCCAACTCTGGAGTTATAACTCACTGTGAGTTCACTTACCAGATCTGTGACCTTGGGCAAATTGCATAGCTTCTTCTGTGGCTCAATTTCCTCACCTGGAAAATGGGTAATAATAGTCCCTCCTTCAAAAGGATAAATTCCAAAGTGCTTAGGAATGTGTCCAGTACATGATGAGCACTCAAGAAATATGTTATTTGTATCATCAAAAGATAATTACAAAAGCAAGCACCCTAGTGAGGGGTCAGTGGTAGACACCTCTCCAGCGGCTCTGACAGCTCAGAGAGTGGTCCCCAGGACTGCACTCCCAGGGAGTGAGTGTTAAAATCTCCTGGGGTCCTTTTTTATCCCCTCAACCTTTAAGGTCACTTGACTGAAACAAAAATAAATTGCAACAATTTTCTCATTAAAAAAAAAAAAAAAAACTACTCAGAATGGCAAAATGTGCAAATACTTCAAACAAGTATAAACTTAGGCAACTTAAAGGAACAGACTGTATTACTAAGACCCTGTGGTGACCCTGCAGGTTCTGCCCTCATGTCCTCCGGTGTCTGCATGTGCATTCTGCAGAGTTGAAAGCTGTGTGTGCTAGGCTTCTGCTGAGTTCTCTTGATTAGTGTTTTTATAGACAGGTGTTTGCATGTTGACACAGTACATGGCCTGTTAGCTTCAGTGCTGTTGAAAATATATACCGTGATGTTCTGTGTTTCCCTTTTGTTAGGATTTTGATTTTTTGCTGAGCTAAGGCAACTTTTTTTTTTTTTTTTTTTTTTTTTGAGACAGAGTCTTAATCTGTTGACCAGGCTGGAGTGCAGTGGCGTGATCTTGGTTCACTGCAACCTTTGCCTCCCAGGGTTCAAGTGATTCTCCTGCCTCAGCCTCCTGAGTAACTGGGATTACAGGCGTGTGCCACCAAGACCGGCTAATTTTGTATTTTTAGTAGAGACGGAGTTTCACCATGTTGGCCACGCTGGTCTGAAACTCCTGACCTCAAGTGATCCACCCGCCTCAACCTCCCAAAGTGCTGGGATTACAGGCGTGAGCCACCACGTCCAGCCTAAAGCAACTTTTAAAGAGCATTCCATGAAGAGTTTCCGAGTCTTCCTGTTTTCCTTCTCTCTGGACTGAAATGTCTCCACCTTCCTTCCTCCCTGCAGTCCCGTCACTGAGTACTCAGGCTGCTGCTGGGGCAGGTGTGCACTGAGTTCTCTTATCAGAACCTCCCAGCAGGCTCCTTCGAGGACTGCTGGAGGGTCTGGGTTGGCCAGGCTCACACATGCCCTCTCCTTGACCCTGGCGTGCCAGACACATGGAGTCATCTCATCTTGCCCCTGGTGAAAAAGGGAGGGAAACCCTTTCTTAAGTTGTTTTAATTTATATTTACTTAATGATGAGCAGTACTGTGCTTATGAAATATGCTTATTATAATGAAAAGCAAGATTATGCCCTTACATGATCAGCCTTCCTTTTTCTGGATATTTTGACATGGTTCTTATAGGAGTAAAGACATCATAGTCATAGCAAGCCGTGGCATCCTCACCCAACCAGCCGTCGGGGCTTACTCATTAATGAGTGAAAACGGGGAGCTTTCATGGTAACAATACCTACTTACAGAGCAGTCATCAGTGTTTTTTCAGAATAATAACATCTACTTGCCCAGAATTTGGCTGGGCGTGGTGGCTCACACCTGTAATCCCAGCACTTTGGGAGGCCCAGGTGGATGGATCACTTGAGGCCAGGAGTTCGAGACCAGCCTGGACAAGATAAAATACAAAAATTAGCCAGGCATGGTGGCACATGTCTGCAGTCCTAGCTACTTGGGAGGCTGAGGAGGAGAATCGCATGAGCCTGGGAGGTGGAGGTTGCAGTGAGCTGAGATTGCGCCACTGCACTCCAGCCTGTGTGACAGAGTGAAACTTCTTTTCAAACAAACAAACAAACAAAAATCTACTTGCCCAGGATCTCTGACATTTTGGAAAAGGAAAAAAAAAAAAAAAAGTGTGTGTATTAGTTCGTTCTCGCACTGCTATGAATAAATACCTTAGACTGGGTAATTTATAAGGAAGAGAGGTTTAATTGGCTCAGGTTTCTGCAAGCTATATAGGAAGCATAGCAGCTTCTGCTGCTGGGGAGGCCTCAGGGAGCTTCCAATCATGGCAGAAGGCGAAGGGGGAGTGAGGTGGCTCACACAGTGGGAGCAGGAGCACCAGAGAGCAAGCGAGGAGGTGCCACACCCCTTTAAACAACCATATCTCACGAGAACTCACTATCCTGACAACAGCACCAGGGGAATGGTGCTTACCCATGAGAAACCGCCCCCACAATCCAGTTGCCTCCCACCAGGCCCCACCTCCGGCATTGAGGATTACAGTTGAACGTGAGATTTGGTCAAGGACACAGACCCAAACCATATCGGTGTCTATATGAATTCTTCTCTGTAATTCCTAGCTTTTGTTTTGAGACAGAGTTTTGCTCTGTCACCCAGGCTGGAATGCAATGGCCCAATCTCAGCTCACTGCAACCTCTGCCTCCTGCATTAAAATGATTCTCCTGCCTCAGCCTCCCAAGTAGCTGGGACTACAGGCGCCCACCATACCCAGCTAATTTTTTTTTTTTTTTTTTTTTTAGTGGAGACAGGGTTTCGCCAGGCTGGCCTCCATCTTCTAAGTGATCCTCCTACCTTGGCCTCCCAAAGTGCTAGGATTACAAGTGTGAGCCACTGTGCCCGGCTGCAGTACCTAGCTTTGATGGAGAATCAGATGTGCCAGGGAGGCTCCTGAAAAAGCTCTGGGTGGTTCCATGACAGTCGTGACATTTCCATAGTGACAAGGGTAGTGGGGCTCAGTTGTGGCCCTGCTGCATTCAGGAGGGACTGCTCTTCCTGTGGCTGCTTCCCCCGCCTCCATGCTTGCTCCGCACCAGGCCGTGCCTTCTACCTCAGAGGGAATCTGGGTTACCAGTCCTCGGCCTCTCAGGTGTCGCTCAGAACATATCTGCGCCCGCATCTCTCCTGCCTCCTGCAGGGCCTCCCAGGAGGGGGTGACCTGCTCACTTCCGTTCATCGCTGTCTTGCCCTCCGGGCTCTGAGACGCGGGCTGCTGGCTGCTGTGGAAGAGCTGCAGGCACGCAGTGGCTTCTGCACCAGCATCCCACCCCGCTGCTGCTCCGACCCAGCACTGTGGAGCTCCCTTGGGAAGCATTATCACAGATCCTCCCAGGTAAATGTAAATTATCTTGTTTAATAAAAACAGGTATAAACTCCTTAGCATGTATACCCCTGCAGCAGGATAAGTTATTCAAACTTATTTGGTTTTCAAGTGTATGGAGATTTTCCTGTTGTATCTTTCTATTACTAATTTAATTTATATAATTTCTTTTTTTTTTTTTTTTTTTTTGAGACGGAGTCTCGCTCTGTCGCCCAGGCTGGAGTGCAGTGGCGGGATCTCAGCTCACTGCAAGCTCCGCCTCCCGGGTTCACGCCATTCTCCTGCCTCAGCCTCCTGAGTAGCTGAGACTACAGGCGTCCGCCACCTCGCCCGGCTAGCTTTTTGTATTTTTTAGTAGAGACGGGGTTTCACCCTGTTAGCCAGGATGGTCTCGATTTCCTGACCTCGTGATCCGCCCATCTCGGCCTCTCAAAGTGCTGGGATTACAGGCTTGAGCCACCGCGCCCGGCCAATTTATATAATTTCTAATTTAATTTTTTCTTTTTTTTGAGACAGAGTCTCACTCTGTCACCCAGGCTGGAGTATAATGGTGCCATCCTGGCTCACTGCAACCTCTGCCTCCCAGGTTCAAGTGATTCTCCCGTCTCAGCCCCCCTAGTAGCTGGGATTACAGGCATGCACCACCATGCCTGGCTAATATTTTTTTGGTAGAAATGGGGTTTCACCATGTTGGCCAGGCTGGTCTCGAACCCCTGACCTCAAGTGATCTGCCCACCTGGGCCTTCCAAAGTGCTGGGATTACAGGTGTGAGCCACTACACCCAGCAGGAAAAAAAAAAAAAAAAAAAAAAATTATTCTATAGAGACAGGGAGGGGTCTCAACATGTTGCCCAGGCTGGTCTCAAACTCCTGGCCTCCAGTGATCCTCCTTCCTCAGCCTCCCAAAGCACTGGGATTATAGGGAGGAGCCACCACACTCAATTCTAAATTCAATTTCTTTCTTCAATTTCAGGGCTGCTATTCAGATCATCCGTTTCATCTTGGGAAAGTTCTGATTGTGATTTTTAAGAAATTGGTGGCAGGGTGTGGTGGTTAACTCCTGTAATCCCAGAACTTTGGGAGGCTGAGGCGGCAGGATCACTCAAGCACAGGAGTTTGAAACCAGTCTGGGAAACATAGCGAGATGCTGTCTCTACAAAAAATTTAAAAAATAAGCCAGGCATGGTGGCCTGTGACTGTAGTCACAGCTACTCAGGAGGCTGAGGTAGGAGGATCACTGGAGCTGAGGAGGTTGAGGCTGCTATAAGCCATGATCATGCCGCTACTCTTCCAGACTAGGTGACATAGTGAGACCCTGTCTTTAAAAAAAAAGTAAGAAAGAAATTGATCGTTTTAATCTAAACTGTTGAATTTATGTGTGTGGAGTTTATAGTATTCCTTTATTATCCTATTGTGTCTACAGAATCTGTAAAGAACAATTCTCTCTTTTATTGACAATAATGGCAGGTTTTTTTTTTTTTTTTTTTTTTGAGACGGAGTCTCACTCTGTCGCCCAGGCTGGAGTGCAGTGGCCGGATCTCAGCTCACTGCAAGCTCTGCCTCCCGGGTTTACGCCATTCTGCTGCCTCAGCCTCCTGAGTAGCTGGGACTACAGGCGTCCGCCACCTCGCCTGGCTAGTGTTTTCGTATTTTTTAGTAGAGACGGGGTTTCACCGTGTTAGCCAGGATGGTCACAATCTCCTGACCTCGTGATCCGCCCACCTCGGCCTCCTAAAGTGCTGGGATTACAGGCGTGAGCCACCGCGCCCGGCCGTCTTTTTTTTTTTTTTTGAGATCTGACAAATGAAAATTTGTGACTTCTCTTTTTTTCCCTTCATTAGTTTTGCTAGAGGTTTATCAATTTTATTGAACTTCAAAAATCAGTTTTGGGTTTTATTGATTTTTTTTTTCTATTACTTTTCTGCATTCAGTTTTATTGATTTCCCCTGTTATTTTCATTCTTCTGCTTGCTTCAGTTTATTTTGCTCTTTTTTTTCTAGTTACTTGAGCTGAGATTATTGATTTGAGCCCTTCTTTTCTAATATAAGCATTTAATAATAAATTTTCCTCTGAGAACTGCTTTATTTGTATCCCACAGATTTTTGTATGTTGCATTTTCATTTCATTCAGTTTAATATATTTAAATTTTTTTCTTGCAATGTCGTCTTTGACCCATGGATTATTGAGAAATGTGTTAGTTTTCAAGTGTATGGAGATTTTCAGTTGCATCTTTCTGTTACTGAATTCTGATTTAATTTTATTATGGTCTGATAGCATATTTTATTTTGTTTCTATTCTTTTGAATGTATTGGTACATGTTTTATGGCCCAAAATATAGAATATCTTTTTCTTGGCTTCATGGTATCTGAGAAGTCTGATGTAATACTTAACTTTGCTCCTAAGATTTCTTTTTTCTTCTGGCTTCTTTCAGGATTTCTCTTTGTTTGGGT
Source organism: Macaca fascicularis (assembly GCF_037993035.2). Lineage (NCBI taxonomy): Eukaryota > Metazoa > Chordata > Mammalia > Primates > Cercopithecidae > Macaca > Macaca fascicularis. The sequence continues at coordinate 61,829,006 of NC_088384.1, forward strand.
TCCTGCAGTTTGAATATGATAGGCCTAGGTCTTTGTTTTGGTTTTCTCCAATTGGAATATGATAGGCCTCGGCATCAATTTTTTGGTATCATCCTGTGTGGTGCTCTCTGAGCTTCCTGAGTCTATGGTGTGGGGAAATTCTCAGCCATTATTGCTTCAAACATTTCTTCTGCTTCTCCCTGTCTTTCTACTTCTAATGTTCCCATTATGCACGTGTTATACCTTTGATAATTGTCTCATAGCTGTTGAAGATTCTGTTTTTCCCCTACTCCACCACCCCTATTCTTTGTTCTCTCTGCTTTTCAGTTTGTGAAATTTCTATTGAAATATTTTCAAGCTTGTTGATTCTTTCCTCTACCATAAGCAGTCTACTGATGAGCCCATCAAAGGTATTCTTTTAAAAAAAATTTTTTTCAAGACAGGGTGTCACTCTGCTGCCCAGGTTGGAGTGTAGTGGTGAGATCATAGTTCACTGCAGCCTCAAACTCCTGGGACTGTAGGTATGCACCACCATGCCTGGCTGATTTTTAGATTTTTTTTGTCTCACTGTGTTGCCCAGGCTGGTCTCAAACTCCTGGCCTCAAGTGACCCTCTTGCCTCAACCTCCCAAAGTGGTAGGATTACAAGTGTGAGCCACTGCACCTAGCCAGCATTCTTCATTTCTGTTACAATTGTGTTGGCTTTGTTTTCATGTTTTTGGTTGTTGTTGTTTGTATTTTTTAGAGATGGGTCTTGCTGTGTCACCTAGGTTGGAGTGCAGTGGTATAATAATAGCTCACTGCAGCCTCAAACTCCTGGGCTCCAGCAAGCCTCCTGCCTTGGGCCTCCCAAAGCACTGGGATTACAGGCATGAGCTACCATGCCAGGCCTGTTACAATGTTTTTGATCTCTAGCATTTTCTTCTGATTCTTTCTCAGAGTTTGCATATTTTTATGAACCTTACTCATCTTTTTGTATGTTGTCCACTTTTTCCCATTACAGCCCCTAGAATGTTAATCATAGTTATCTGAAAGTCTCAGTCTGATAATTGCAAAATCTTTGTCAGATCTGAGGTGGGTTCTGATGCTTGCCTTGTGTATTCAGACTTTTTTTTTCTTGACTTTAATATATCTTATAATTGTTTGTTGAAAGCTGGACATGATATATTGATTGGGCTATAGGAACTTAAGTAAATGGATCTTTAGTGTGAGGTTTTGTGTTTCTCTGGCGGGCAGTTAGGCTGTGTTTAATGTTTGCTGTAGCTGTAGCTGGCAGAGGCTTCACATTCCTCCTGTGTCCATTTTTGTTTCCCAACTGTCTTTGGGTTTTTCTAGAAACTCCCTCTTAAGTGGTGTATGAGGGTTCTCCAGACAGACCAACAGGGTATCTGTCTGTGTATCTATGGATAATAGGTGTGTGAGAAGGGATGTGTTAGGAGAACTGGCTCATGTGACTATGGAGGCTGAGACGTCCAGTGCCCAGCTGGCTGCCAGCCGGAGGTCCGAGGATGCTAATAGCATGGCTGAGGCCAGGTCTGAAGGCCTCAGAGCCAGGGAAACCAATGGTGTAACTCAATTTGAAGCCAAAGCTCGGAGAGCCTCGGGGGGCCGCCAGTGTAAGTCCTAGAGTCCAAATGCTGGGAGTCTGGAGTTGTTGTCCCAGGGCAGGAGATGAAGAGTGCACGGCAGCTCAATAGATAGCTTTGCCTTTTCTCTATTTTTGTTCTCTCTAGGCCCCCAGCAGATTAGACAGTGCCTGCCCACGTTGAGGGTAAGTCTTCCCCACCTAGTCCACTCAGACTCCCTTGCTAATCTGCCCTGGAAACACCTTCACAGACACACCCAAAAATAATGCTCTAGCGGGTTTCTGGATATTTCTTAATTCAGTCAAGTTGACACCTAAAATTAACCATTACAAGTGGAGTCTTTATCTTGCCCCTCCATTGTAATTCATGTGATTATACTACAGCCCTGTTGATGTGGTGGTAAGGTATTGGGGAAGGAAAATTTCCTGTAATCCTATGATTCAGTCTCAGGTTTTTAGTAAATCTGAGTCCCTGGACTGTGAACTTTAGAAGTTTCTTTGCCTCCCTGCCTGTCTTCCTCCCTCCCTCCCTGCCTCTCTTCCCTCTCCCTCCTCCTCCTCTTCCCTCTTTCTGTCTTCCTCCCCTGACCCACCCACCCCATTAAGTTATCCAGAAAGCTACTGGAGGTTTGATTTTTCAAGGTTTCCTTTCCCTTGGCCAGACAAGGTTCTGATAAAGTAGTTTTCCTTGATGGAAGGCCTTTGTTATGGAAAACAGAATGTTCTGGGCATTTTTCAAAATGATTACTTTTCTTTGAGTGCATTTCAAAATGGTTTTTTTTTCTCTCCCCTTGTCCGAAGAGTGGGGGATTTATTTTTTCCTCCAGTCTTCATCATGAGCATCTGGTGAGGCTTTTGAAGATATAACAAAACTTATGAAAGTATGTCACTTCCTGCCCCTACCCTGAAAGATTGGGCCTCAGGATTTTTGAACTCATACTTGTCTATAATCAGCTTCCAGCAATCATCAATTGCCATGTGTTTCTACCAATTATGGCTTACCTGGCTTTTGCTTCAGTAAAACTGTGATCTCTGTATTTGCCCGCTATCTCTTCAGTTTTTAGGTAGGAGTTTACCTTGTGACCTCATTCTCTGATGGATATGAGAAGTTTTATTTCATTCAGCTCTTTTTTTTTTTTTTAATTGTGAGGAGGACTTAAATGGCACCTTTCAAGTTCTTTACATGTTAGAACAGAAATGGGGCAGTGGCTTACACCTGTAATCCCAGAACTTTGGGAGGCTGAGGCGGGTGGGTCACTTGAGGTCAGGAGTTCAAGACCAGCCTGGCCGACATGGTGAAACCCCATGTCTACTAAAAATACAAAAATTGGACAGGTGCAGTGGCTCACGCCTGTAATCCCTGCACTTTGGGAGGCTGAGGCGGACAGATCACCTGAGGTCAGGACACAAGACCAGCCTGACCAACATGGTGAAACCCTGTCTCTACTAAAAATACAAAAATTAGTTGGGCCTGGTGGCAAGTACCTGTAATCTCAGCTACACAGGAGGCTGAGGCAGGAGAATGGGTTGAACCCAGGAGGCAGAGGTTGCAGTGAGCTGAGATCGTGCCATTGCACTCCAGCCTGGGCAAAAAGAGCAAAACTCTGTCTCCAAAAAAAAAAAAAAAAAAATTAATTAGCTGGGCGTGGTAGCATGCACCTGTAATCTCAGCTACTTGGGAGACTGAGGCAGGAGAATTGCTTGAACCTAGGAGGCAGAGGTTGCAGTGAGCTGATACTGCACAGCTGCACTCCAGCCTGGGTGACAGAGCAAGACTCTGTCTCCAAAAAAAAGAAGAAGGAAAAGCCACCTCAGCCTCCCAAGTAGCTGAGACCACAGGTATATGCCACCATACCCAGCTACCATGACAGGCTAATATTTTGATTTTTTTGTAGAGATGAGGTCTTGCTTTGTTGCCCAGATTGTTCTCCTGGGTTCAAGCAATCCTCTTGCCTTGGTCTCCCAAAGAGCTGGAATTACAGGCGTGAGCCACCACACCCAGCCAGTTCTGTCCATTTTTGCTTTATGTATTTTGTTGGTCTAATTATTTGTTTCTTCTTCTCCTTCTTCTCTTTTTTCATTTCTTGACACTAAGGACAAGTATACATTTAGGATTTCTGTGTCTTCTTGGCAAATGGACTTATAAAAATCATTATTTAATGTCGTGCTTTATTTCTGGTAATTTTCTTTACTCCATAGTCGCTCTCTTTTCCTATTAATATGGCTATCTCACATTAAAAAATATTATTTGCGTGGTATATTTTCTCCATCCTTCTACTTGTATTTGAAGAAGATTTCTTGTAGGTAGCATATATTTGAGTCTGTTTTAAAGAACATTCAATCTGATAGTCCTTCTCTTTAATTGGTGTGTTTAGACCATTTATACTTAATGTAACTATTAATATGTTTGAATATAGATGTATCATTTTGTTATTTTCTTTTTGTTCATTAGGTTTTATTTCTCTCTCTTTCTGGGATTTCTTGAATGTTTCTCGGTATTCCATTTAATCAGTTTATTGAGGTTTAGACTATATATCTTTGTATAGGTATTTTAGTGGTGACTGCAGGGATTATAGTATTCATATTTAACTTTGTTTACTTAGAAATAATATTGTGCCACTTGAAGTGGAATGTAGAAACCATACTACCATACAAGTTCCTTTACCCACCACATTATGTTGTAGATCTGTGTGTGTTGAAAATTGCTTCAGTGTTACAAATTTTGCCTTCAGCTAGCATAAGAAGAGGAAAATAGTCTATTTATATAGCTCTTTGTCATTTTGAGATGGAGTCTTGCTCTATCACCGAGTCTGGAGTGCAGTGGCGCCATCTCGGCTCACTTCAAGCTTCGCCTCCCCGGTTCAGGTCATTCTCCTGCCTCAGCCTCCCAAGTAGCTGGGACTACAGGTGCCTGCTACCACGCCGGGCTAATTTTTTGTATTTTTAGTAGAGATGGGATTTCACTGTGTTAGCCAGGATAGTCTCGATCTCCTGACCTCGTGATCCACCTGCTTCAGCCTCCCAAAGTGCTGGAATTACAGGCTTGAGCCACCATGCCTGGCCTGCTCTTTGTCATTTCTGGTGCTGTTCCTTTATTCCTGAAACTCCAGTTTTCCCTCTGGTATTACTTCCCTTCTATCTGAAGATCTTTGTTTAGCGTTTCTTTTAGAACAGGTCTGTTGGTGGCAAATTTTCTTGGTTTTTCTTCATCTGAGAATGTCTTTCTTTCACCTTAATTTGTGAAAGATATTTTTACTGTCTTTGTTGTTGTTGTTGTCATTTACTTCTCAGAGCCCTCAGATCCTGCCTCCTTCCTTGTCTTTCATCGTAGGGCTCTTAGGTTCCTTTGAGGGGTCATGGTTAGAGAGAGGAGACAGTGAATACCTGCAAGGAGACATTAAACTCTATGAGAGAGATCCCCCCAAACCAGCAAAGGTACAGGGGGCTATAAATTCCTGGAGAAAAAGAGATCTTCCACCCACTCCTTGAAGATCCTGAGGAGGTGACAGAAACTCGAGTGAGGCGGTTACCGGCTGATGCAGCACTCAGGGCTGCTGGGCTCCAGGCCTGTGCTCATCGCAGCACTGATATATTAGGGCCACCTGACTTCTAGGATAACGTGTGCTTACTGACCTCAGCCAGTTTGATCATTTACAAATTTTAGGTTCCTTTGTTAGAGGAGATTAGCCACGTAGGAAGTTGGAAATGAATGAAAGGTAGTGCTCCCCCTCATTATAACCTTGCTCTCTGGTTATGATGAAAGGGAGTCTCAGACCAACTTCTGTCAATTACATACATAGGCATTAAACAGTATTTAATAGGCCAGGCGTGGTGGCTTATATCTGTAATCCCAGCACTTTGGGAGGCTAAGGTGAAGAATTGCCTGAGACCAAGAGTTGGAGACCAGCCTGGGCAACAAGGCGAGACCTGTCTATAAAAATTTTAAAAAGTAGCTGAGTATTGTGACACATGGCTGTAGTCCCAGCTACTTAGGAGTCTGAGGTGGAAGATCGCTTGAGCCCAGGAGGTTGAGGCTGTGGTGAGTCATGTTCACACCACTACACTCCAGCCTGGTTGACAGAGCAAGACCCTGTTTCAATCAATCAATCAATCAATCAGTCAATCAGTGTAAACCATTGGCATCAAAGCACCATGCAAGGCCAGGCATGCTGGCTCACGCCTGTAATCCCAACAATTTGGGAGCCTAAAGGGGGAAGATTGCGTGAGGCCGGGAGTTTGAGACCAACATGGGCAACACAGTGAGATCCCATCTTTACAAGAAATGAAAAAAAAAATTAATCAGGCGTGGTGGTATGTGCCTGTTGTCGCAGCTGCTTGGGAGGCTGCATCAGGAGGATCGCTTGAGCTCAGGAGTTCGAGGCTGCAATTAGCTGTGATCGGGCTACTGCACTCCAGCCTGGGTGACAGACTATAAGATTCTGTCTCAAAACCAAAACAAAACACCTGGCAAGATAGAAAATGGATTAGTGGTGACCAAGCAGATGGAAGATGAAATGGACCTTCCTGGCTGGGTGTGGTGGCTCACACCTGTAATCCCAGCACTTTGGGAGGCCAAGGCAGGAAGATTACGAGGTCAAGAAATCTAGACCATCCTGGCCAACATGGTGAAACCCCATCTCTAATAAAAATACAAAAATTAGCTGGGTGTGGCGGCACACACCTGCAGTCCCAGCTATTTGGGAGGCTGGGGCAGGAGAACCACTTGAACCCGGGAGGTGGAGGTTGCAGTGAGCCGAGATCACACCACTGCACTCCAGCCTGGCGACAGAGCGAGACTCCATCTCAAAGAAAAAAGAAAAAGGCCTTCCTCTGCTCCTCCAGCTGAGCACACTGCCTCATCCCAAGCCAATGACGGCTTCATTTACAGGAAGGAGGCTTTCTGGGTGAGCAGATACCTTACCTTACGTGGCCCTATTTTTAGGCTCTGTGCAGGTCATCACGTGATAATCACATAGGTTGAGCAAAGTTGTGCAGGTAAGTCTCTTGAGACTGAAGCTCACAGGTAACTGCTGAAAAGTAAAGTGTTACAAAACATGTGAAACTCTGGAGAATATCACAAGATCTTGGAAGCAAAGCAACCTGGCTGGGAAAAGCAGGAGGTGCAAGCGTGTGTCTCGCTTCTGCAGCTTGATATTGGGAAATGAACAGTTGAATCTGCAAGTGTCTGTTGCTGTGGGTATGAAATGGGACAGGCCGTCTCTGCTTTTGACTGCTCTGTGTTTGCAGTTCTCAGAATATACCTATTCTCAGATACTCTGTGCCTCTGCCTGCCTACTTGCTCTTGGCCTAAACACAATCTGAAGGGAACCAGGACCTCTTGTCCCTTGGTGCTGGGGAGTAAGAATATTAAAACGTAAGAGCAAGGAGCAACCTGACTGCACGTTGAGGACAATGGAATGTATTTGAATGAGTCTTCATACTCAGAAAATTTGGTCAAGAAGGAAAAAGGCATCATTGCAAATTACCTTGGTCAGTTTCATTGGGAAGACAAGACCATTTGAAAAATCATTATAAGTTCCAAGGAGATTAAATAAATTATTATTAAATGAAGGGTTGGGCCAGGTGTGATGGCTCATGCCAGCACTTTGGGAGGCTGAGGTGGGCGAATCACCTAAGGTCAGGAGTTTGAGACTAGCCTGGCCAACATGGCGAAACCCCGTCTCTACTGAAAATACAAAAAATTAGCCGATGTGGTGGTGGGTGTGTGTCATCTCAGCTACTTGGGAGGCTGAGGCAGGAGAATCACTTGAATCCAGGAGACAGAGGTGGCAGTGAGCTGAGATCACACCACTGCACTCCGGCCTGGGCTACAGAGCAAGACTCCGTCTCAAAACAAATAAATAAATAAATAAATGAAGGCTTAATTACTGCCTATTCTACTCAGCAAGTTTATCTTTGTTTTTTGTTTGTTTTTGGGATAGAGTCTTGCTCTTTCACCCAGGTTATAGTGTAATGGCATGATCTCGGCTTACTGCAGCCTCCGCCTCTTGTCTTCAAGTGATTCTTATGCTTCAGCCTCCCGAGTAGCTGTGATTACAGACACATGCCACCATACCTGGCTCCTTTTTTTTTTTTTTGTATTTTTAGTAGAGACAGGGTTTCACCATGTCGGCCAGGCTAGTCTCGAACCCTTGGCCTCAAGTGATCTGCCCGCCTCGACCTCCCAAAGTGCTAGGATTACAGGTGTGAGCCACCACACCTGACCAATACTGTACCTCTTGGAGTCTATTAATATGATCTCTCCAGTATGCTTGTTTACAATATGCATGGTAGAGGTTATAGCCACTTTTCAAAAATAATGGCTTTAATTGAGATATAATTCAAATACCATATAATTCACCTGTTTAAAGTATGCAGTTCAGTGTACAATAAAATACACGCACAGAGTTGTGCAACACAGTTTCATCACACCCAAAAGAAACCTTGTACCCGTTAGCAATCACTCCCCACTTCCTTCCAGCTGCGAGTGGGAGCTGTGGAGGTGGGAAACTCCCCTGGTGCCCATAGCTCCCTTCCAGAGTCCTCCTGTTTTGGGTTGCTCTCAGGTATCTGCCCTTAATAGTTGTGTTCTGTATTATATCCGAAGTTTATCATTTGTATTTGGGGAAAGGTCAGTTTGGTAGGATTATTGGCCCTTGTATATGTATCCATGCATGAGACAGAGTCTCGCCATCACCCAGGCTGAAGTGCGATCTCAGCTCCCTGCAGCCTCGATCTCCTAGGCCCAAGTGATCCTCCCACCTCAACCTCCTGAGTAGTTGGGATCATAGGCACATACCACCATGCCTGTCTAATTTTTTTTATTTAATTACTAATTAATTTATTTAGAGACAGAATCTCACCCTGTCGCCTAGACTGGAGTACAGTGGCATGATCATAGCTCACTGCAACCTTGACCTCCCAGACTCAAGTGATCCTCCCACCTCAGTCTCCCAAGTAGCTGGGAATACAGTTGCACACGACCATGCCTGGCTAATTTTGGTATTTTTCTTTAGAGACAGGGTTTCATTATATTGCCCAGGCTGGTCTCAAACTCGTAGGCTCAAGTGATCCTCCCACTTTGGCTTCACAAAGTGCTAGGATTACAGGCATGATCCACTGTACCTGGCCTTGATTTTAAATAGATAAAAGTTTTTTGTGTTACATGAAACTTTTTTTTTTTTTTTTGAGACAGGGTCTTGGAGACAGGGTCTTGCTCTGTCACCCAGGCTGGAGTGCAGTGGCATAATCATGGCTCGCTGTAGCCTTGACCTGCTAGGCCCAAGCAGTCCTCCCACCTCACCCTCCTGAATATCTGGTACTACAAGCATCTGCCACCTCGCTTGGCTAATTTTTTGCTTTTTGGTAGAAATGAAGTCTCACTATGTTTGCCCAAGGTGGTCTTGAACTTCTGGGCTCAAGTAATCCCCTTGCCTTGGCATCCCAAAGTGTTGGGATTATAGGCATGAGGGACCATGTCCAGCCTGTTTTTGTTTTGTTTTGTTTTTAATTGAAAATAAGCTGGACATGGTGTCTCATGCCTATAATCCCAGCACTTTGGGAGGCCGAGGTGGGTGGAACACCTGAGGTCAGGAGTTCGAGACCAGCCTGGCCAACATGGTGAAACCCCGTCTCTACTAAAAATACAAAAATTACCCAAGTGTGGTGGCGCATGCCTGTAATCTTACCTACTTGGGAGGCTGAGGCAGGAGAATCGCTTGAAACCGGGAGGTGGAAGTTGTAGTGAGCCGAGATTGCACCATTGCACACCAGCCTGGGCAACAGGGAAAATAGAGACGGAGGCCTCACTGTGTTGCCCAGGCTGGTCTCAAACTCCGGGACTCAAGCGATCCTCCTACCTTGGCCTCCCAAAGTGCTGGGATTGCAGGCAGAAGCCACCACATCTGGCCTGATGTGTCTTTCTTGTTCTGAATGGTAGTTACATGAGTGTGTTCTCTTTGTAAGTATTCTTTGAGCCATATGCTCATGATTTGTGTACATTTACTTTTGAGTATTTATTTTTCAGTACAAATTTTACTTAGAGTAAATGTGTTACAATTCTCATTTATCTACCTGGAACATTATCCATGATGTATTGTGTAAATAGATACAGCCTCTATGGAGAGCAATTTGGCTATATCCATCAAAATAGCGAGTAGGAAGAGGTAGGAGCCTCGGCAGGTGTGTGTGGCATGGGCGGCTCTGCTGTGGGGCCTGTCTGTACATTCCGGAAGAGGTGCCTGAGAGTCACATCTGACGGTGTCACAGGGTTGGGTAGACACAAGTTGATGTCCAGGCCCCACCAAGGTAGACGCCTGATAGACTGCCTACATTTTGGGTCAGGACCGTGAGGAAGATTATTCCCTAGGAACAGGAGTGAACTGGGAGCAAACTGGCCTTCTCAGAAACCAAACACTGTTTGTATTCATCTCAGCCTGTGATCTCGACTCAGGTTGTTACAGGGGTGCTGATGGCCATTGCTCTGTAGAGGAAAAAAAATATCATCCCAGGGCACATATTTTTTCTAGTTTTAAATATATTGGCACACAATGAAGATATTCAGGCCTGTGGAGCTATGATGATATGAATGAAAGACCTGAGTGGCACATACTGCCAAAGCGGGCTCCCCAGGGTCCCTGATGCTGCAGTTACCAGACACAGGTTGTTTGTTTGTTTTTAAGATGGTTTTGCTTTATCCCCCAAGCTGCAGTGCAAAGGTGCAATCACAGCTTACTTCAGCCTTGACCTCCTGGGCCCAAGTGATCCTCCTGCCTCAGCCTCCTGAATAGCTAGGACTACAGACCCCCATCGCCACACCTAGCTAATTTTTTTTTTTTGTAAAGAATGGGAGTCTCACTGTGTTTCTCAGGCTGGTCTTGAACTCCGGGTCTCAAGCAGTCCACCCACTCTGGCCTCCCAAAGTGCTGGGATTACAGGCGTGAGTCACCATGCCTGGCTAGAGCCATAGGTGTTGTATAAATTGTGATCCTGAAACTCCAGTGTGCAGATTGCCATTCTGTTGTCTGAGATGCACTGTGTTCTCCTCCATGAGCCCATACCCTTCCAGGTGGCAGAAAGTTCATTTTTATCCATCCAGAGGTCACCCAGGGCTATGTCTCTACCTGGCAGGTGTTCCATGTTCTTTCCACTCTGGCACTCACTGGGCTGTCCTTCTGTCTGTCTTTGGGCCTTGGTTCCCATGGGTCCCCTGTACACAGACCTTTCTCCTGACCCCGTGCTCTGCAGAGTGCAGCACTCCTGCTGTGTGGCTCCTTGTTTAGCTTCTGCTGCTTGTTGCCTGTACACACCTCGCTGCCCTTCCTTGGCTGGGCTCCTGCCCCTTCCTAAATGTTGCCTGAAAGAGTGAATTCACTCTCACTTCCCCCACGTCTACCTGCAGGTTAGGTTAGAAGGCCTTGTCCTTCTGCCCTGATCCGTGCCCTGCCTGCCAGGCCCAGCCATAGCTGCCTGGAAGGCTTGCATGTTTATTATTTGTAACTGTTGGCTGCTGTCTGGGAACTGAGCGTCTGAACCTCAGACGCTAAGAAGAGCCTCCCAGTTTGTGGTGTTCTGCTCTGTCTCCCTCCTGGAGGCAGCAAGTGCAGAATATCCTCCTGCTGCCCGAGTGGGGCAGAGTGATCAGGGAGCAGGAAACGGGGTCACCTCCATGGGCCACTGTTTCAGAACCTCTTCCTGTTCGTGCCTGTTGACCTGAGATGCTCTTTCCTTCCTCTTTAGCTTCCCTGGGGAGAAAGACACGTGAAGGACACTCTTTTTCGACTCAAGTTCATGTAATTGTGTGCATGTTTAAAGGAATGAGATTTTATTTGGGCTTTACTTGTGACACGTGTTCATGCTAACCTAACTGTATTTATTTCAGCCTAATATGCATCTGTGTTACACATTGGAGGAAAATACCTTTTCCATGGGAATGATGATAATTTTTCTTAAAATTGTTTTTAATGTTAAAGAAAATCAGAAAGTATCTTTCTCAATGTGGCCCACAAGCCATTGGTTAGAGAAGTGGAAACACCGGGGCCAGTATTGTGTGTGTCCTCAGCACTGGCGGGGACCAGTGAGTGGCTCTGTTTAAAATACCATTTCCCCAACCTTTGGATTTTTGTTTTTGTTTTCGTTTTCTTTTTTTTTTTTTTTGAGGCAGGGTCTCATGCTGTCACCCAGGCTGGAGTCTCAAGTCACTGCAACCCCATTTTCTGGGCTCAAGTAATTCTCCCACCTCAGCCTCCCGGGTAGCTGGGACCACAGGCATGTGCCACCACACCTGTCTAATTGATTTTTGTATTTTTGGTAGAGATGGGGTTTCACCATGTTGCTCAGGCTGGTCTCAAACTCCTGAGCTCAAGCAGTCTGCCCGCCTCCACGTCCCAAAGTGCTGCAGTTACAGGCATGAGCCACCGAGCTTCCCAACCTTTGCCTTAGATCACACATTTCTTTTGTAACAGTGTGTCTGAGGCCAATTATGATTCCAGTAAGCTGCACATGGTGGCAGGTACCTGTAGTCCCACCTACTTGGGCAGCTGAGGTGGGAGGATCATGAGCACAGGAGCGTGAGGCTGCATTGAGCTATGATCGCACCTGTGAATAGCAGTCTGGGCCACATAGCAAGACCCCATCTCCAAAAAAAAAAAAAAAAAACCCAAAACCCAACAAGGGTGAGAAATAACGTCCAGGCATAGTGGGGTCTGGAGTGGAGGGCCACAGTGAGCAAGGCCTCTGCACCAGTGCCCTTGTGTGGGGAAGCAAAAGGTGAGCTGAGACCCCCGCTCCATGAGTGTTTCACCAGACCAGCGCTTTCCCTGGGTGTCTCACTCAGCCTTTCTTTGACTCTAGCCAGACCCCGATTCTCCAGAGAGGCCTGAGTAACCTGGTGTGTTTACTGACCTTCGCAGATAGGCTCAGCTCTTCCCAGACTTGTCCTCCAAGCTGTAAGAGCCACCTGGAGCTACTCTGAATTACTTTCTGTGTCTCCTTTCTTCTCCTGTCCCTGCTCAGCACCTCTGTTTTTCTCTCTTGGATGTAGCCCGGGATGTGGTTCTTTCCAGGACCTCTCAGTCTTGCAAGGGGGTGTGTCTAGACCTGACTGAGTTGACTTCAGATTTGAGGGCCTGACCAAATGCTAGTGGCTTGTGGCCCCTCCGTGATTTAGACAGAAGGGTGGGCAAGCATGCCTCTGTCTGTACAGTGCCAGCATGGCTTGGAACAAAAGCTCTGGAATCCACTTCACTGTTTGATTAATAGGATAAACATGCAATTGGCCTTACAAATCCAGAGGATTAGGTTACTTTTTTTTTTTTTTTTTTAGTAGATTTATTTTTTTCTTTCACAGCTCTTTTAGACAAGTGGTTTAACCTATTTATATGGTTAGTTTATCGGGGTTCTTTTGGTGGTGGAGAGGGTCTGGCTATGTTGCTCAGGCTAGTCTTGAACTCCTGGGCTCAAATGGTCTTCCCACCTTAGCCTCCCATGTAGCTGGGATTACAGCCACACACCACCATGCCTAGCTCTTTTAGTAGATTTTTAACTTGAGTTGGAAGAACAAAAATGGTAAAAGGTTTGAGGGAAACAGCTTCTGTAAAAGAAAATGAAATTTTGGTACCTCCCCATCCCCACCCCACCGACTAGTTATGCCAAAGGGAGAGTTAAGCCTGGGAATGGAGTCATGCAACTGCCATTCTTTTTCCCTAAACAGAACTGTCACTTCACAACCCTGGGTCTTAGTGTTAGACATAAGCCAGGTCCCAGGATGGCAAAAGGACGTATACCTCCCGATGGCCTCCCTCACAAATTGCTCACAAGGACGTCGTTTGCTAGCTCCTAAACCTTTCAGGATACATATCTCCTATAAAACCAGTACATGCCAATTGTCACCTTGGGTCTGCAAGCCAAGTTTCACTCCTCAAACTGAGTTCTGTTAAATCTCACACTGACAATGTTGATGACAAGCTTACCTTCCCAAGTGCAGAACACGCACAAGACAGCATCGGTCACTCTTCCTGCTTGACTCTCCTCCGTTCCCTCTTTTCAAACATTTACCTTATCTGATATAAAACATACAGGTGCTGAGCAGTGTTAGAGCCTCGTAAGAATAACCATTTGCCTCCCTGCCCCCGCCCTTGTTTCCCTCCTGCCTGCCCCCACCTCACACGCACACTAAGTTCCCAGCATCCTCTTTGGAAAAGCACAGGTCACAGATGCTTCACTGGCTTGTGTTTTTCCTGGGTGAGTCCTCAGACTTGGCTTAATAAACCTCTGCTGATCGAGACACTTGCCTCAGTGACCATTTTTGTTGAACACCCTACCTTCTTTTTTCTACATCTGTTAGGGGCAGTTTCATAATTCTTTTCTTTCTTTCTTTTCTTTTTTTTAAAATGTATTTGAGACAGAGTCTCGCCCTTGTTGCCCAGTCTCACCCTTGTTGCCCAGGCTGGAATGTGTGGGGGAAAGAAAGAGAGATCAGACTGTTACTGTGTCTGTGTAGAAAAAGGAAGACATAAGAAACTCTGTTTTGATCTGAACTAAGAAACACTCTTCTGCCTTGAGATGCTGTTAATCTGTAACCCTAGCCCCAACCCTGTGCTCGCAGAAACACGTGCTGTGTTGACTCCAGGTTTAATGGATTTAGGGCTGTGCAGGATGTGCTTTGTTAAAAATGTGTTTGCAGGCAGTATGCTTTGTAAAAGTCATCGCCATTCTCCATTCTCAAGTACCCAGGGACACAATGCACTGCGGAAGGCTGCAGGGACCTCTGCCCAAGAAAGCCTGGGTATTGTCCAAGGTTTCCCCACACTGAGAAAACCTGAGATACGGCCTTGTGGGAAGGGAAAGAACTTACCGTTCCCCAGCCCGACACCCGTAAAGGGTCTGTGCTGAGGAGGATTAGTGAAAGAGGAAGGCCTCTTTGCAGTTGAGATAAGAGGAAGGCATCTGTCTCCTGCTCGTCCCTGGGAATGGAATGTCTAGTATAAAATCCGATCATACATTCTATTTACTGAGATAGGAAAAAACCGCCTTATGGTTGGAGGTGAGACATGCTGGCAGCAGTACTGCTCTTTACTGCACTGAGATGTTTGTATAAAGTCAAACACAAATCTGGCCTATGTGCATATCCAGGCGCAGCACCTTTCCTTAAACTTATTTGTGACACACAGTCCTTTGCTCACATGTTTTCCTGCTGACCCTCTCCCTATAGTCCTGCCACATCCCCCTCGCTGAGATAGTAGAGATAGTGATCAATAAATACTGAGGGAACTCAGAGACCAGTGCCGGTGCAGGTCCTCTCTTGCTGAGCGCTGGTCCCTGGACCCACTTTTCCTCTGTGTCTTCTTTCTTTTCTCAGTCTCTCGTCTCCACCTTGCAAGAAATACTCACAGGTGTGGAGGGGCAGGCCCCCTTCATCATACAGTGGTACAGTCACGGGTCACCACAGCCTTAACCTCTCAGGCTAAAGTGGTCCTCCCACCTCAGCCTCCCAAGTAGGTGGGAATACAGGCGCGTGCCACCATGCCCAGCTAATTTTTCTGTTTTCTAGACAGTCTCACTATGTTGCTCAGGCTGTTCCTGAACTCCTGGCCTCAAGTGATCTTCCTACCACAGCCTCCCAAAGTCCTGGGATTACAGGCATGAGCCACTGTATCCACCCCCTTTTTTCTTTAAGTAAACATGATGTGAGCCAGTGTTTGGAGAGACAAATTCCTTTTGATAAATAGATGCCAAGTGTTTCATGTGTTCTTTTCACTGCCCTGTCAGTGTTGAATTTACTTCTGATCCACTTTATTTCATTCTTTTGGCTCTAAAAGTTTTCCTCTTTTAGAAGCATGTTGGCAGACATGTGTATGGCAAGCTTAGCTAGAACCTTGTAAATATTATAGCTGGAGTTCTGCAATTTTCCTAACTTTTGACTTTTCCTGTGTGGAAACATTTTTTAAAAAACACGTTAGGGACATTGTGGAGTTGGTTGGAAAGAGTGGCCCAGACGGCTGAATGGGAGTGCTGGGGCTCCGAGGTCCGAGTGGGCTTCCCCGCTAAGGTTGCTTACCTGCTCACGGTGTGCTGCACGACCTCAGGCCACGAAACTGATTTGCTTCCACTCATGCATGATGAGCGGCCAGCTTTTGTTTGGATGTAAAAGAAAAACTCACATTGCCTTTTTCCTAGCACAGAGCAGGAGAGGGAGAGAGGAAGTGAGACTCAGCAGACCTCGATGGAGGGTTCATTAAGAGCCAGGTCCATGCTGAGCAATGGCCAGAGAGACAGTGTCCAGGGCGAGCTTGGATTCTGGATGAGGCTGGGTGTGGGAGCTGTGGCCATGAGTGCTGGGGTCAGCCCTGGGTGAGTCTGGGTTTGGGAGGTGTGGCCGTGGATGCTCGGGGTCAGCCCTGGGTGAGTCTGGGTTTGGGAGGTGTGGCCGTGGGTGCTCGGGGTCAGGCCTGGGTGAGGCTGGGTGTGGGAGCTGTGGCCATGAGTGCTGGGGTCAGCCCTGGGTGAGTCTGGGTTTGGGAGGTGTGGCCGTGGGTGCTCGGGGTCAGGCCTGGGTGAGGCTGGGTGTGGGAGCTGTGGCCGTGGGTGCTCAGGGTCAGGCCTGGGTGAGGCTGGGTGTGGGAGCTGTGGCCATGAGTGCTGGGGTCAGCCCTGGGTGAGTCTGGGTTTGGGAGGTGTGGCCGTGGGTGCTCGGGGCCAGGCCTGGGTGAGGCTGGGTGTGGGAGCTGTGGCCGTGGGTGCTCGGGGTCAGGCCTGGGTGAGGCTGGGTGTGGGAGCTGTGGCCATGGTGCTGGGGTCAGCCCTGGGTGAGGCTGGGTGTGGGAGCTGTGGCCATGGTGCTGGGGTCAGGCCTGGGTGAGGCTGGGTTTGGGAGCTGTGGCCATGGTGCTGGGGTCAGCCCTGGGTGAGGCTGGGTGTGGGAGCTGTGGCCATGGTGCTGGGGTCAGGCCTGGGTGAGGCTGGGTGTGGGAGCTGTGGCCATGGTGCTGGGGTCAGGCCTGGGTGAGGCTGGGTGTGGGAGCTGTGGCCATGGTGCTGGGGTCAGGCCTGGGTGAGGCTGGGTTTGGGAGCTGTGGCCATGGTGCTGGGGTCAGCCCTGGGTGAGGCTGGGTGTGGGAGCTGTGGCCATGGTGCTGGGGTCAGGCCTGGGTGAGGCTGGGTGTGGGAGCTGTGGCCATGGTGCTGGGGTCAGGCCTGGGTGAGGCTGGGTGTGGGAGCTGTGGCCATGGTGCTGGGGTCAGGCCTGGGTGAGGCTGGGTGTGGGAGCTGTGGCCGTGGGTGCCCAGGGCCAGCCCATAATCTGGCACGCTCAGGTAATGGCCATCTCCAGAACACCCTGTTCAAGACCAGGCTGCTTGGTGTCCTCTGATCTCCCCCTCAGGACTCGTGGAGCTCAGTGGTGAGGGGAGCCCAGGAGGCATTGTGCTGGGCCCAAGAGAATGAGAATTTTGGAGCACAAAGGGGCCTGGGGTCAGGTTTGGCTTCCTCATTTGGTATCTCAGAAAGCTCAGGCCCAGAAAGCATAAGCAGCTTGACTCAGGCCACACAGCTGCCCAGGAGTGCAGCAGAACTCCCCAGACCAAGCTGCACTAGACTGGCGTGAGTGGCAGTGGCCCTCCTTAAATGTGCCCCCATGGCAAGGAGGGACAGGGCAGGAACCTTGGGGAAGACCAGCATTGCAGTGCATCTGCCCAGTCGATCCCAGGAGCATAGCTATCCCAGGCAGTGTGCAGCATTATCTCATTAGTTTGATTTGCATTTCCCTAATGACTTATACTGTTGAGCATCTTTCTGTGCACTTATTGCCCATTAATGCGTCTTCTTTTGTGAAATGCACATTAAAATTTTGATGCTGACAAGTTGCTGTCCATAGAGGTTGCTCCGGTTTATTTCCCATCAGTGTGTATGAGGCCCTAACCTCCAGTACCTCAGAATATGATTGTATTTGGAGACAGGTTCTTTAAAGAGGTAATCGAGTGAAAAGTAAAATGGAAAACATGGTTTCTCTGCTCAACAGAACACTTCTAACACCAAACGTGTGGTCTTTCCACACCACGCAGTTCTCCAGTTCTCTTCAGAGACCACTGGATATCCTAGAATTTAAGCCAGTTCTACACTACTTGGAGTTAGTATAGACCCCATAGGTTAAGGGCGCAGTTCCATTTGGCTTCCCTCAGTTCAGAAGCCAGTCACAAGTCCTAGGTTGTGACCTGTGCATCTGAATGACTGACTTTAAATCAGGAGTCCCCAAGACCATCTCTGGGGATTGATCATCTGATTGGGTGGCTTGCAAAGCTCAAGGAAACATTTACAAATGTTTACCGGTTTGTTATGAAGCTGTGACCAAGAATGTGGATGAATAGCAGATGAAGAGGCGGATGGGGTTTAGCTGCAGCCCCGCCCACCCTGGAGGCTGCGGGTGGGATTATCCTAATCCCAGTGTTGGTCCATCTGGTAACCAGCCGTTTCCTCCTAGAGTCACTGCAGTAGTATAAACACTGGTGTAGTTGAAAGGGGCTTATTATGAATAACAGAAGATGCCCCTCTCACCCATATTAGTCAGGAAATTCCGAGGGTTTTGGGAGCTGTATGTCAGGAATTTAGAACCAAGACTAAACATAACACTTCTTACTACACCACAGTATCACATGAGGCCATAAGGGTGGCCCTGGTTCTGTACGACTGGTGTCCTTATGAGAAGAGATGAGGACACAGGCACATGCAGGGGAGACATCTGGAAGCCGAGGAGAGGTCAAAGAAGCAGCCACGCCTGCTTCTTGATGAGACGCGTCATCTGGGAGTTCCAGGCTCTGGAACAGAGGGAAATACGTTCTGTTTCAGCCACCCGGCCACGGTGCCTCGTCACAGCAGCCCAGCCGACCCGAGGCACAGTCTGACAGGCGAAAAGTCCTCTCAGTGGGCTTGGTATCTCTCCCGATGAGCACAGTGGAGCAGCTCTCCACAGGCTCAAGAGCCGTTTGTTTTTCCCTCTTTGTAATCTAGATCCTTTGCTTTTGGAGGGTGGGGGCAGGGTAAGTTGTTTCAGTACTGATTTTAGGAGCTCTTTATTAAGGGGATTAACCTTTGGCCTGTGATTTACATTAAAATTATCTTCTCGTTTGTCATTTATCTTCTGATTTTATTTTTCCCTATTTAGAAATTTTGACTTTTATGTAGTCAAATTTACCACTCTTTTAGGGGTGAAGCAAAAGCTGCATTTTATTCTAGATCTTTTTTGGGTTAAATTTTTCTTGGTTCTGAGTACCTTCTGACTCTGATGTTCTGATTGAGGGGCACAGGCAGGTAAGAAAGCACTTACCCAGGAAAGCTTGGATTGAATAACAGGGATAGAGAAATGACTCATAAACTGTTCAGTCAGAATCCACCTGGGGGAAACCTGCTGGACCTACTCAAATTTAAAAACTCAAGTTTATGCTGTGAAGGTGTTAATGGAAAACCCAAACTGTAAAATGTCTTAAGGAGGTTTATTCTGAACCAATATGATTGACCGTGGCCTGGGGAAAACACAAACCCAGGAAGCCTTGATAAGTGGTCCCGAGGCAGTTAGGGCACGCATTTTAGCGAAGCAAAAGTCACAGGCAAAGTCAGACGTCAGTATGTGGAGGCCAGACATTAGTTTGGCCCCAAAAGGTGGGATATATCTTGAAGTGAGGGGCTTGCAGGTCATGAGTGGATTTAGAGATTCTTTAATTTGCCGTTGGTTAAAGGAGTGAAGCATTGTCTAAAGTTTTGGACTCAGCAGAAGGGAAAACTGGAATTAAGAAAGTTGCTACCTAGGACACAGGGTCAGGGCGACTTGCAGGGGTGCATGACGTAAACTTTGTCTGGCATGGCCTTCTGTCCTGTTTATAACTTGATATCTTCTTGTCACAAAGGGTCTGTTCTGTCAGTCTTAGGATCTGTTGTTTAACATTAATGCTGGTCAGTTGTGCCTGAACTCCAAAAGGAGTGGGATATAATGTCTGACTTTCCCATCATGGCTGGAAATTCAGTTTTTAAGTTTTTTCTGGGGTCCCCTTGGTTCACTGAGTGGGGGCTTAAGATTTTATTTTTAGTTTTTAAAGGCCAATTAGAAATCTCAGGACTCCAAAACTTCTTATGTAAAAGGGAAGGTTAAGCCCAGATGCTGAGTCATGTGAGGTGTTGTTTCCAAATGAACAACTATTACTAAGGAAAGGTCACGGACCTCGGGTATCTGTAAAGGTCTGCCCCCACAGATTTTTCACTGGTCAATTCTTTGCTGGTCTCTGTTGTTAAAAAGAGTCAAACTCTGAAAAATACTTGAAGAGATTTATTCTGAGCCAAATACAAGAGGCTCAGGAGATCCCAAGAACATGTGCCCAAGGTGGTCAGGTGAGAGGCTGGTTTTATACATTTTAGGGAGACATAAAACATCAATCAGTGTATGTAAAATGTATATTGGTCTGTCCAGAAAGGTGGGACAATTCAAAGCGGTAGGGTGGGGGCTTCCAGGTCATAGGTAGATTCAAAGATGTTCCAATTGGCAATTGGTTGAAAAAGTTAAGTTATTGTCTAAAAACAGAATCAATGGAAGGGAATGTCTAGGTTAAGATAAGGGGCTGTGAGGCCAGGCACACAGGTGGCTCATGCCTGTAATCCCAGCACTTTGGGAGGCCAAGGTGGGCAGATCACCTGAGGCCAGGAGTTCAAGACCAGCCTGGCCAACATGGTGAAACCCTGTCTCTACTAAAAATACAAACAGTTAGCCAGGTGTGGCAGGTGTGGTGGCATGCACCTGTGGTCCCAGCTACTCAGGAGGCTGAGGCAGGAGAATTGCTTGAACCTGGGAGGTGGAGGTTGCCTTGAGCTGAGATTGCACCACTGCACTCCAGCCTGGGCAACAGAGCGAGACTCTATCTCAAAAAACAAAAAAACAACAAAGAAAGAAAAGGGGTTATGGAGACCAGCGTTCCCATTATACTTAGGGAGCCTCCAGGAAGCAGGCTTCAGAGAGAATCCATTGTAAATGTGTCTTATCAGAGCTGATTCTCTCCTGGATCAGGAAGAAGGCCTGGAAAAGGAAGGAGATTCTCTTCAGAATGTAGATTTTCCCCGCAAGAGACAGCTTTGCAGGACTACTTCAAGATATGGCAAAGCAATGTAGTGTGTAACAAAGTACTTCCAGGGCTTGCTATCTGTCTTGTGACGCCGTACTAGAGTCAAGCTGGTATCTGGTATCTTATTGCTATAGGAGTCGGCTTTGTCAGTCTTGAGATCTGTTTTAATGTTAATGCTGGTCAGTTGGGCCTGAATTCTCCTAAAGAGAGGAGGGTATAATGGGACAGTCCAACCCCCCATCCCATCATGCCTGAACTGGTTCTTTAGGTTAACTTTGGAATGCCCTTGGCTGAGAGGAGGGGATGATTGGGGGGGCTCAGAATTTTATTTTTGGTTTTCACCTCCCATACATGAGGACATGCCAATGTATGAAAAAGGGGAGACTTTAGGTCTACAGTCTAAGTCTGGCTCCTGAAACTCCACACTGATAATGTTGATTACAAGCTTATCTTCCCATGTGCAGAGCAAAGACAAGACTCCCTTCTCTACCTACCTGGGAGATGTCTGTGGAACTGACTTCTTTAGTCCTTCCTCCTCGTCAGACATTCACCTTATCTTATGTAAAATATAGATTTACTGGGCACCAGCTCAAGGCCCATGGGAATAGAACCGTTTGCCTTACTGCCTACCTGTCCCTCTTCCCACATGCCTTCCCCACTTTAAAGGAATATGTAAATACTAAACCTCCAGAAAACCTCTTCAGGAAAACAGCCACATATGTAACTGTGGCTCCGGGTTTTCCTGGATGCTTCCTAAAGCTGCTTAATAGGCCCTGAGGGTTGAGACGTCTGCCTCAGTCCCTCATCTCGCTTGTCATTACTTACTGAGATAAAGAGCTCTGTTCCTCCTCAGCTCAGTTAAATCTCCATCTGCTGTTTTAACAAATGCAGCTTGAAGACAGATTTGTTTATTTAAGAATTCATCCTGTCAAGGGAGATTGGCCAGCAATGATTAGACCAAGTAAAAGTTGTTTGGGGTGCTCAGGAACCAGAAGTTTGTTTTAGCAAATGTCTTTTCCCTGCACCCAGCTTGGTTCCTGCCAGAGGAAAAACCTTTTTGTGGCTGCTTGTTTCATGCCAATGCTAGCTTTTGGAGAGAGTTGAGTTTAGGAATCGTAATGTGAAAAATACAGACTCCAGCGTTGTGGGGCTCAGAGCAGCCAGACTTCTCACAAGGACCCATGCATCTGAAACAAAGATTTGGCCCCTGGGACTGAACTTCTGAAGTTTCCAAAGATTCCACTTCCTG
The DNA here is from genome assembly GCF_037993035.2 of Macaca fascicularis. NCBI lineage: Eukaryota > Metazoa > Chordata > Mammalia > Primates > Cercopithecidae > Macaca > Macaca fascicularis. The sequence continues at coordinate 61,850,915 of NC_088384.1, forward strand.
TTCTCCAAAGCACCTCAAATATTTTATGCCAGAGTGGCCTTTCAGCATAGTCAGGTCACGTGCAAATCTGTTTTTTAATCTGTCTGCATCCTGCTCATTCCTTGAAAGTAATCCATACTTTTACTACAAGTTGAGAAATAGGAGATGCAGGGTAGAACTAACGAAAGATCCCTTCCTGTGCCTTCACTGTCTTTGGTCTAAAGATAGATGGTTCTGTGGGCCCATCAGCCCTGTGCGCCTCCTTTATCCTGTTATATGGGTGCTGGTGAGGCCAGAGCCAGGAGTTGCCTGGGGCCACTCAGCATCACTGTTTTCCCATCCAGATTCCACGTGTCAAATTGTGGGCAGTGAACAGAGGTGAGAATATGTGTGAGTGAGGCTAGTTGAGTGTGGGTTCGTCACCACTACTGGACAAGGTTCCTCTTACACCTTCCATTCTAACACTTGCCTGTTGTGGTGTCTGGAACCAAATTATGGTTCTAGGCTGGGGGAAGGGCAGCAGTGTCATAAAGCTCCAGCACTGAATGCAGCCTCGTGCCCAGAGTCAGGAGGGTGGGGACACAGTGCCGTTGTCACACCCTGCTGGCCAACATGAGTTATTTGCAAAGAACCCAGATTTAAAATGAGTTCGACTGTGTTCTATTCAATATAGAATTTCAAAAATGGAAGGGATCTTGGGATTCATCTGATTTCATGGCCCGATTTTACATAAGAAGAAACTGAGGCCCAGCAGGTGTTGATGGAGACAGCCTGAGGTGCTTGCTACTGCGTCCCATCTCCCTTTTGACCAGACATGCTGCTTCATGTTCCTAACTGGTGTCGTGTGCGTATTCCGTCAGTCACACCTGACTTCGGGCTTGCGAGCTGAGAACGTTTCTTTTATATCTTTTGTAATCCATCAGATTATCTAAGATTTACCTAGAGCAGACATTGAGTAATTGCTTATTCCTTCAAAAAGCTGTTTGTCAATGAAACCTATAGGAAGATGTGATTTTTTTTTTAACCTATCAGATTATAAAAAATATCTGAAAGTTGGATAATGTGCTGTGTTGCCAAGGGACAGAGAGGCAGCCTCATCTGTTGCTCATGGGACTGTGCATTGGTGTAACTTCTGTGGAAGACATTTTAGCGATAGCTTTTCATATGGAAAAGATGCACACTCATGGCCCAAGGGCTCCACTTCTAGGAATTTATCCCTCAGAGGTTATTTATTACAGCATTGTTTATATTAGCAAAAGATTGTGTGTTAGGCTGCTCTTGCATTGCTATAAAGAAATATCTGAGACTGGGTAATTTATAAAGGAAAGAGGTTTAATTGGCTTACAGTTCTGCAGGCTGTACAAGCATGGCACAGTCATCTGCCCTGCTTCTGATGAGAGCCTCAGGAAGCTTCCAGTCATGGTGGAAGGTGAAGGGAGAGCAGGTACTGAGAGCGGGAGCGAGGGAGGCAGGGAGATGCCACACATCTTTAAACTACCAGATCTCTCATGGACTCAGAGCAAGAGCTCAGTCATTATTGTGAGGACAGCATCAAGCCATTCATGCCAGGTTTGCCCCCAGGACCTAAACGCCTCCCATCAGGACTTACCTGCAACATGGGATCACATTTCAACATGAGATTTGGAGGGGACGGACATCCAAACCACAGCAGATTGGAAACAACCTAAGTGTCTATTGATAGGAGGCTGGTTAAGCTGCCACACACTCATCGCTGGGGTCGTGTGTGCCCACAGCGGGTGGCGTGGCAGGATCAGGACTGAGCGAGGCTGGGATCTCACAGATGTTGTGGCAGAGGGACCAGAGGGTTCAACCCTGAAAGCAGGAGAACAGTCACTAGACTGATTCCAGACCCCACATGGGTGTCGATGGATTTCTTGTATCGGCAGAGCCTGGCAGGGCAACCCAGCCATGGGGAAGATGACAGGCTTCCCAGTCAGGCTGACTTGGGCTTCACGTCAGCTCCAGTATCTGCATCTGAGACCTCAAGTTCCCCAACATTAAAACAAAATTGCTTATTCCTTCAAAGAGCTGTTTGTCGATGAAACCTATAGGAAGATGTGATTTTTTTTTTTTAACCTATCAGATTGTAAAAAATATCTAAAAGTTGGATAATGTGCTGTGGATGAAACCAACATATATGTATATCTTATAATATCACAATAGTATGCAAAAACTTTCCTTCTGGATAGCTCTGTTCCTCCCCTCTTTATGCTGTTATTATCACAAATTACATCTTTAAACATTTTGTACTCATCAAGATAGATATATAATTATTGTATTGTGCAAATTGTGTATTATTGGTCTTTTATACCAAATGAAGGGGAATGAAGTTAAATACAAAAATTGATTAATATTAACTTTTTATTTACTGATACAGTTACCATTATTGGTACTTTTTATTTCTTCATATTGATTTTAGTCTAGCATCCTTTTGTTTTAGCCTTAAGGACTCTCTAGTATTTCTTGTTGGTTAGATCTGCTACTGAAGAACTCTTCCAGTTTTTGTTTATTTGAAAATGTCTTAATTTCCCCTTTACTTAAAAAGATGACTTTATTGGCCAGGCACGGTGGCTCACGCCTGTAATCCCAGCACTTTGGGAGGCTGAGGCGGGCAGATCACAAGGTCAGGAGATTGAGACCATTCTGGCCAACATGGTGAAACCCCGCATCTACTAAAAAAAATACAAAAAATTAGCCGGACGTGGTGGTGGGCGCCTGTAGACCCAGCTACTCGGGAGGCTGAGGCAGGAGAATGGTGTGAAGCTGGGAGGCGGGGCTTGCAGTGAGCCGAGATCATACCACTGCACTCTAGCCTGGGCGACAGAGTGAGACTATCTCAAAAGTAAAAAAAAGACTTTATTTTCTAGAGCCGGTTTTGGTTCATGGCAATATTGAGCAGGATAGAAGAGAGATCCCACACGCCCTCCGCTTCTGCCGTGCACAGCCTCCTTCACCATCAGTGTCCTGCCCCAGCTTGGTGCTTCCATTGTACTTGTTGAACCCACATCGACACGTCATCCCCCTCCAGAGACCAAGGTTTATATTAGGGTTTATTCTTGGTGTTGTACATTCTGTGGGTTTTAACAAATGTAAAATGACATGCATCCGCTATTGTAGTATATTACGGAAAAGTTCTACTAACCTGAAATTCCTCTGTACTCCCCCTGTTCATCCCTCCTTTCCCTCCACTCCTGGCAACCACTGATCTTTTTACCATCTCCACACTTTTCGCTTTTACAAAGTCATATAGTTGGAATTGTATAGAATGTAGCCTTTCACATTGCCTTCTGTCACTTAGCAATATGCATCTAAGATTCCTTCATGTATTTTCATGCCTTCATAGTTCAGAAATTTTCTTTTTTCTTTTTCTTCTTTTCATGTTAGATGAGTAATGCCCCCATCATCATAACAAGGTTTCAGGGTAGCACATCTCACACATGCATGTGAACACCCAGCTATCACACTTAGGAACTACAAGAGGATCACTCATTTCTTCTTAGTGCTGAATAATAGTCCATTATCTGATGTACCACAGTTTATCTATTCAGCTACTGAAAGACATCTTAGTTGCACCCAAGTTTTGGCAGTTCTGAATGAAGCTGCGATAAATATCCAGGTACAGTTTTTGTGTGGACATAAGTTTTCAACTTATTTAAGGAAATACCAAGGAGTACAATTGTTGGATTGCATTGTAAGAATATGTTTGGTTTTGTAAGAAACTGCCAAACTGTCTTCCAGAGAGGCTGTCCCATTTACATTCCCAGCAGCAGTGAACATGAGTTTCAGTTGCTCCTGGTTCTTGTCAGTATTTGGTGGTATTAGTATTTTGCATTTTGGCTATGCTAATGGGTGTGTCATGGTGTCTCTTCGTTTTGTTTGTGGTTCCCGTGGGGCATATAATGTTGAGCATCTTCATATGCATATTTGCCATTTGCATATGTTCTTAGGTGAGATGTTCACGTCTTCTGCCCATTGTCCAATTGAGGTTTTTTTTCTTATTATTGAGTTTTTGTTGTTGTTGTTGTTTTTTGAGACAGAGTCTTGCTCTTGTTGCCCAGGCTGGAGTGCAGTGGCGCGATCTCGGCTCACTGCAACCTTGCCTCCTGGGTTCAAGTGATTCTTCTGCCTCAGCCTCCCGAGTAGCTGGGATTACAGCCGTGTACCACCACGCCTGGCTAGTTTTGTATTTTTAGTAGAGATGAAGTTTCACCATGTTGGTCAGGCTGGTCTTGAGCTCCTCACCTCAGGTGATCCACCCACCTTGGCCTCCCAAAGTACTGGCATTATAGGTGTGAGCCACCATGCCCGGCCTTGTTGAGTTTTAAGAGTTCTTTGGGCCAGGTGCTCACACCTGTAATCCCAGCACTGTGGGAGACTGAGGCAGGTGGATCACATGAGGTCAGGAGTTTGAGACCAGCCTGGCCAACATGGTGAAACCCTGTCTCTACTAAAAATACAAAAATTAGCCGAGCGTGGTGGTGCATGCCTGTAATCCCAGCTACTTGGGAGGGTGAGGCAGGAGGATTGCTTTAATCTGGGAGGCGGAGGTTGCAGCGAGTTGAGATGGCGCCATTGCACTCTAGCCTGGCAAGAGAGCGAGACTCCGTCTCAGAAAAAAAAAAAAAGAAAAAGAAAATCAATGGACTGTAAATCAAAGGGTTTATTTCTGGGCTGTCAGTGCTATTCCATTTGTCTTTGTGTCTGTCTTTATGCTAGTACCATACTGCACTGTACCTTTGTAGTAAGTTTTGCAATTGAGTGGGAATATCTAGCTCTTCTTTTCCAGGATTGTTTTGGTGATTCTTGGTCCCTTGAATTTCCATCTGAATTTTAAGGTCAACTAGTTAATTTCTCTAAAGAAGCCAGCTGGGATTTTGGTAGAGAATGCATCAACTCTGTGATGGGTGAGGGAGTTACAGCCGTCTTAACAACACTGAGACTTGGGATGTTGTATTAGTTACTAGGGCTGCTGTACCAAATTACAACAAATTGAGTTACGGTTAAACAACAAATATCTATCCTGTGACAGTCATGGAGGCCAGAAGTCTAAACACAAGGTGTTGGCAGGGCTGCTTGCTCTCTCTAGATTCCAACGAAGAATTTGTGCCTTGGCTTGTTCAGCTTCTGGGGGCTGCAGGCATTCCTTGGCTTATGGCCGCGTCACTCCAGCCTCTGCGTCTTGTCACACAGCCCTCTCCTCTTCTCTCTCAAAATTCTTTCTGCCTTTCATGAGGCTATATGTAATTGCATCAGGTCCCACCTGGATAATCTTGGATAAACTCCTCCTCTCAAGATCCTTAATCTACTTAACTTTCTTTGCTATTAATATATAAGATAATATTCACAGGTTCCAGACATTAAGAAGTGAATATATCTTTGAGGAACTACCACAGATGTGTCTCCATTTATTTAGTTACTTTTAAACTTTTTTTTTTTTTTTTTTTTTGAGACATAGCCTTGCCCTATTGCCCAGGGTCCAGGCTGGAGTGCAGTGGTGCAGTCTTGGCTCACTGCAGCCTCAATCTCTCAAGCTCAAGAGATCCTCCAACTTCAGCCTCCCAAGTAGCTGGGACTATAGGTGCACACTACTATGCCCGGCTGATTTTTTTCATTTTTTGTAAAGATGAGGTCTCACTATGTTACCAAGGCTAGTCTTGAAATCCTGGGCTAAAGCAGTCTGCCTGCCTTGGCTTCCCAAAGTGCTAGGATTACAGATGTGAGCCACCACACCTGGCTTAAGTTTCTTTCAACTATGTTTTTTTCCAGAGTATAGGTTTTACATTTTTAAATTAAATTTTTACCTAAGTATTTTATTCTTTTTGATGCTCTAGTAGGATTGTTCGTTGCATGTATATAGAAATAAAATTGAATTTTTTTTTTTTTTTTTTTTTTTTTTGAGACAGAGTATCTCTCTGTAGCCTAGGCTAGAGTGCAGTGGCATGATCTTGGCTCACTGCAACCTCCACCTCCTGGGTTCAAGTGATTCTCTTGCCTCAGCCTCCTAAGTCGCTGGGATTACAGGCGTTCACCATCACAACTAATTGTTTTGTATTAGTAGAGATGGGATTTCACCATGTTGGCCAGACTGGTCTTGAACTCATGGCCTCAAGTAATACACCCCCATCAGCCTCCCAAAGTGCTGGGATTATAGGCATGAGCCACCATGCCCGTCCTACAATTGAATTTTTTATATCTGCCTTTTTTTTTTTTTTTTGAGACAGGGCTCTGTCACCCAGACTGGACTGCACTGGCACAATCTTTGCTCACTGCAACATCTGCCTCCTAGGTTCAAGTGATTCTTCTGCCTCAGGCTCCCGAGTAGCTGAGATTACAGGCAGCCGCCACCCCACCTGGCTAATTTTTGTAATTTTAGTAGAGATGGGGTTTCACCATGTTGGCCAGGCTGGTCGCAAACTCCTGACCTCAAGTGATCCACCCGCCTTGGCTTTCCAAAGTGCTGGGACCACAGGTGTGAGCCACCGCACCCCTTTGCTCATTTTTGAATTGAGTTTTTGTTGTTGACTTGTAGTGTTTTTTATTCTGGATATTAATTCTTTATCAGGTATTTTCTATTGCATAGATTCTCTCTCTTCTTAAGAGACAAGGTCTTGATATTCGCCTGGGCTGGACTTGAAGCACCTGGGCTCAAGCAATTCTACTGCCTCAGCCTCCCAAGTAGCTGGTACTACAGGCACGCACCACTGTGTGTCCATCTGTGTTTTCTCTCTTAATAGTGTCTTTAAAAAGTGTTTTTTGGCCAGGCGCGGTGGCTCACACCTGTAATCCCAGCACTTTGGAAGCCCAAGGCAGGTGGATCACTTGAGGTCAGGAGTCTGAGATGAGCCTCACTAACATGGTGAAACCCTGTCTGTACTAAAAACAAAATACAAAATTAGCTGGGTGTGGTGGCACACACCTGTAATCCCAGCTACTGAGGAGGCTGAGGCAGGAGAATCGCTTGAACTTGGGAAGCGGAGGTTGCAGTGAGCTGAGATTGTGCAGTTGCACTCCAGCCTGGGCAACAAGAGCAAAACTCCATCTCAAAAAAAAAAAAAAAAAGTTTTTTTGGCTGCGCGCGCTGGCTCATGCCTGTTACCCCAGCACTTTGGGAGGCCAAGGCAAAAGGATTGCTGGAACCCAGGAGTTCGAGAGCAGCCTAAGCAATATAAATGAGACTCCCATGTCAACAAAAAAAAATTAAAAAAAAAAAAATAGCCAGGAGTGGTGGTGTACATCTGTACTCCCAGCTACTCAGGAGCCTGAGGTGGGAGGATCACTTGAACCCTGGAGGTTGAGGATACAGTGAAACATGATTGTGCTGCTGCACTCCAACCTGGGCCATAGGCAAGATTCTATCTCAAAAATAGAAAAGTATTTTTAATTATTATGGACACATAATAGTTATGCATATTTATGAGGTACATGTGATGTTTCGATATAGGCATATGATGTATAACAGTCTAATCAAGGTATTTGGAGTATCTGTTCTCTTGATAATATCTTTTGATGCACAAAATTTTTAATTTTGATGAATTTAATTTATCTGATTTTATTTTTCCTGTTGTTACCTGTGCTTTTGGTGCCATCCAGAAATGCTTGCCAAATCCAGTGTCCTGAATCTTTTCTCCTATGTTTTCTTCTAAGAGTTTTATAGTTTTAGCCTTTACCTTTTTGTTTAACCCATTTTTATTTATTGTTTATTTTTTTAGATGGAGTTTCGCTCTTATCACCCAGGCTAGAGTGCAGTGGTGCGATCTCAGTTCACTGCAAGCTCTGCCTTCTGGGTTCAAGTGATTATCCTGCCTCAGCCTCCCGAGTAGCTGGGATTACAGGTGCCTGCCACCAGGCCCGGCTAATTTTTGTATGTTTAGTAGAGACAGGGTTTTGCCATGTTGGGCAGCCTGGTCTTGAACTCCTGATCTGAGGTGATCCACCTGCCTCGGCCTCCCAAAGTGCTGGGATTACAGGCGTGAGCCACCGCACCTGGCCTAATTTTTATATATGATGTAAGGTAAGAGTCCAGCTTCATTCTTTCCATTACTACAGTGTTTTGATTACTCTGTGGCCTTGTAGTGAGCTCCAGAACTGGAAAGTTTGAGTGCTCCAACTTGGTTCTTCTTTTTCAAGATTGTTTTGGCTATTGGGGGTCACTCAATATTTTATATAAATTCGAAGATGGGCTTTTTCATTTCTCCAAAATGTGACTTAGGGATTTTGTTGAGGATTGCATTGAATTTGTTTGAAAGTATTTTATTCCTTTTGATGCTATTATGAATGGAGTTGTTTTCCTAATTTCCTTTTCAGGTTGTTCATTGCTGGTATATAGAATTGCAACTGATTTTTTGTTTGTTTGTTTGTTTGTTTTTGAGACACGGTCTTACTCTGTTGCTGTGGCTGGAGTGCAGTGGCGTAGTCTTCGCTCACTGCAGTCTCTGCCTCCTGGGCTCAAGTGATCCACCTGTTACTGGTAGAGGGTGTTGACTCCAAGTTGTCCAGCTTCTTGGCATTTTGAACAAAGAATTGGACAAAACACCCAGAAAAACAAAGAAAGAATGAAGCCATGAAAGAGCCAAAGCAAGGATTTATTGAAAACGAAAGTACACTCCACGGTGTGTGGTGGGAGCGGGCTGAGCAGCGCCTCAAGGGCCTGCATACAGAATATCCTGTCCAAAATCCTCCAACTAGAGGTTTGCCATTGGCCACTTCATGCTCACCTCATGGAAATGAAGTGGTGGCCTGCAGTTGGTTGCTTTCAGCATCAATCAGAGGCTGAAATGGAATTACAAATGTTACACTCTTGTGCAACATCTGATTGGTTGCATTTTGCAGCCAATCAGAGGCTAAGGTAAAGTTACAAAGTTGCAAAAGAGGACTCCACCCACAATCAGTCTGATTGGTTGCGGACAGACAATTTCCCATCTACCACGCAGAAAAGGTTGGGGGTTTGCAAAGGGAGTAGCCTTTGGTCCTTTTGTTACTTAGGCATGGAAAGTTAGAGTTTTCCTTTCAATTTAGTTGGGCATGAAACAGCCATAGGTTCCCTCCCCCAGACCCTAAACTGCCTCACTCCTACCTCAGTCTCCTGAGTAACTGGAACTACCGGCACAGAGCACCACGCCCCCACGCCCGGCTAAGTAAAAGTTTTGTATATTTTGTAGACATGGGGTTTCGCCATGTTGCCCAGGCTAGTCTGGATCTCCAGAGGGCAAGCTGTCTGTGTGTCTTAGCCTCCCAAAGTGCTGGGATTACAGGCATGAGCCACCACACCCGGCTGCAACTGATTTTTAAGTGCTCATTTTGTATCCTGCAATTTTGCTGAATTCACTTATTGTTTCTAACAGGCAGGTGGGTATTTGGGAGGGGGGTGTGTGTGTCTGTGTAATCTTTAGGATTTTCTACAGCCATATTTCTTTTTCTTTTTTTCTTTCTTTTTGTTTTTTGAAGACAGAGTCTTGCTCTGTTGCCCAGGCTGGAGTGCAATGGCGTGATCATGGCTCACTGCAGCCTCCACCTCCCGGGTTCAAGCAATTCTCCTCTCCTCTTCTCTCTGCCTCGGCCTCCTGAGTAACTGGGATTACAGGCAAGTAGTGCCTGCCACTACCCCTGGCTAACTTTCGTATTTTTAGTAGCGGGGAGGGGGGGTGTTTCACCATGTTGACCAGGTTGGTCTTGAACTCCTGACCTCAAGTGATCTGCCTGCCTCAGCCTCCAAAAGTGCTGGGATTACAGGCTTGAGCCACCATGCCTGGGCATTTTTTTTTTTTTTTTTTTTTTAGTGAAAGCAAGTTTATTAGAGAAGTGAAGAAACAAAAGAATGGCTATTCCGTAGAGCAGCTCCGAGGGCTGCTGGTTGGCTGCTTTCAGAATTCTCTATTTACCTTTAGGGTTTGACCATATGGCTATAGTGAGTCTCAATGTGGGTCTCTTTAAGACTATTCTTTTTGGGTTTCTTACCTTTTGGATCAAAATATGCATGTCTTTCATCAGATTTGAGAAGTTTTGGGCCATTTTTTCTGTGAATGTTTTTTTCTGCCCCATTCTAGTCTCCTCTGATGTGTATGATTGTTCACTTGACCTTTAGACTGTGTTCATTTTTCTTCATTCTTTTTCTTCATTCTTCAAATTGTATAATCTCTTTTGTGTGCAGTGACTGAAGTTTTTGTTCTTCACAGTCAGCCAGTGACCTGACAAAATTTATTCCTTCCCAAAAGGTACTCCCATCCCTTTGTATCTTCTGATAGATACTTTTGAGGGAAGCTTCTGCAGACCAGGAAGGCTGAATGCAAGGCAAGGTCTGCTTCATTCCCTAAAGGAACCACTAGACCAACCAAACCCCTGAACCCATGCTTTGGAGGACAGGGTCCCCACTGCCCACTCTGGCACCAGCCGGATATCCCAGGAGTGCAGGCTGCTGTCCTCCAGCTCTAGGGCAGCAGGAACAGGGGCTGAGGTACAGGGTTGGTAGCAGGCCCGTAAGGATCTGAAATGATTCCAGAGTTTTGAAATAGTTGATTGAAGTTGCTCAGTTTCTGTGGGAAACTCAGTTCTGTGGGAGTGTCTGACCCCCTAGAGCTTCCCGCTCCCCTATTGTGCACAATGTCACTCCTCCCAGTGTTTTTGATCATACACAGATGATTCTGGTCTTATTACCGCTATTATAGTGGTAGCTGCAAATGTACTCTTCTTGTTCTCTCATTTCTTCTATTTCTGTTATTGGCTATTTCCAGTAAAAAAGAGGAACTGTTGCTTTCTTTACAGTAGATTTATGTTAGAAGTTGATATTGATGCTGAGAATAAAGTTTCCTATTTTTGTAATGATATATATAGAGAGAGCTCATTTTATATACATAGAAGTGTTTGTGGATAATCTCATGTCTATAACTAATTGTATGGGTATTTTGTAATTATATGGATACACATATAAATTTGCTATAGTCCTAGCATGAATATAAGTATGTATGGATATAAAAGTCTTTACATATATTGACATACAGTAGGAACTTACAGGATAAGCTGTATATGATTATTTATCTTGGAAGCTATAAATGCCCACCCAGCTTGTAGATGGTTAGAAACGTGTACAGTCCCAGACACAGTTGCCTGTTTAATGGGGCATGGTAACATTTATTCAGTACTTGCCATCTATTAGGCACAGGTCTCAGTACCTAACATGTTAGCATGCTTAGCATTAGCTCTTTTAATGCTCATAATGTCCTAATCGGGTTGTTCAGATCAGGAAACTGAGGTTCAGGGAGGTGAAGTAACGTGTCCAAGGCCACAGAGCTAGAAAGTGGCAGAACCCACATTAACACCAGAGACTTTGACAGCACAGTCTGGCATTGATAGGTACGGAGATGTCTTTTTTTTAGGAGACCATAGAAAGACAGGTGTTCTAGGACAGTTTTAACATTTGGTATCTTTGTAGTTTTTAGTCTGAAAATCTACTTTGTAGGGAAAGTAAGTATTATACTGATTAACACTTAAATGAGGTATAAGCTTATTTTTATATTTTTGGGACTGGAACAATAAAAAAGCTTCTTAAACCTTATTTGATTTTTTTTAAAAAAAAGGGATAGCCTTTCAAACTCGATTGTTGAGATATTTCAGGCCCGTGCCTGCAAAACGAATAAATAGCAAAAATTTTGAAAAATTAGCAAAAACCATGAAAACAGTTAAAGCAGAAGTTAATCCTAATAGCTCAGAACTGCCGGAGTGTGAAGCTTGATTCCCGCTGGCAAGGCCGTTTGAAGTAGCACTGAGGTCCGCTCAGCTGGAAGGTAGGCGCCAGCTTCAGTGTTTTATTGGGGTTATAACATCTTTCCAGATAAAAAAGGAGCACCCTCAAAGGGCTGCCTCAGCCCTGTTCTTTCTGGGTGAGCGGGATTTACAGAGAGCCTTGTTGGGAATGGCTTCTTGTTACAGACACTCTGGGTCCCTAGGTGATCGGCACACCTAGGCTGCCTCCGAGTGGTCCCTTCTCTGCCCTTAATGCCCAGTGGATTCTGGGGGGCATAGCTTAAATTTCCTCGTCACTGTGCATAAATTAACTTAATTAAATGCAAACCAACACCTTGCTCCTCCGGCCTCCAGAGGGCTGCACGGTCCTGCAGAGCGATGGCCACATCATCTGTCTTTGGGGCAGTGTCCAGTTTGTTGGGGGACAGGCTTTTCGCCTCTGGATGAAAACAGGATTTTCTTTCACTTGCTGGCAAAGTTTATGTTTGTATCTTAAATTAAGCTTTATAGCATTAGGATTATTGAGAGCCTACTCATTCCAGCTTCCAAAAATGAAACTAAGAGAAACTGTGTTGCTTTTTAGCAATTTTGTAGTCAGCTGCTGAATGCTGGCCAGGTTTTCCAGTGATTTTGATATGCAAACATTTTATGCACATGTGGAATACTGAGTATTAATAATTCAGTTTGCATGAAGAAGAAACTGAAGAGGCCTCTGAACTGCCCAGGTAAACAGTGTGTATTATTATAGTGAGCTGCTTGTTGTGAGACTGCACTGAGGCGCCTGCGTAGGCCTGGGAGCCCCCGGGAACCCGCAGGGGTGTGCAGTGGTAGTGCTGGACGAATGTCTTGGTCCTGAGAGTTCAGGGAAAGCTCCCTGTTTCTTTCCTCCTCTCCGTGGTCTGTGGAAGGATGATAGAGAAGGGGTGTCCTTGCCTCTGCCCTCACGCAGAGGCTTTGGGAAGTCTAAACAGAGGGCTGTGGGTGGGCGGCTCACGCGCTGTGGCCTCCCTGGGGAGAGTTAGGGCAGCTGTCTTTCTCCCGTCAGTGTTCTGTCATTTGCATTGGTTGTATTTCCAAGTAGGGAAGGAGGGGAAGGCTGATTTGCAGCAAGGCACCCCTGGAAATAGGGTTTGAGCAGCATGAGGCTCGGATTCTGGGCACCTGTATGTACGTGAGATGGTAGTTCTGGTGTCCCTGGTGGCAGTATTACAGCGTGTAGTGAGTAAGCAGCAGTCTCTGTATGGAGCGCCTGGCCCTTTCAGTCATCACCCCCTTAGTAGCAGGTTTTTAGTCCACCCTGTAGACCATGAGGCCGCAAGTGGCAGGAGCTGGGACTTGCCCAGAGCTGAGCTGCCTGCCTTGGCCATGCAGGGGCCCTGCAGCCTCTCAGCAAGGTGTGGGCCAGGTTGCTGTTTTTCTGTGGCTATGGAATCAGCATTGCCAACGTCTGTCTATCCAGGGTTGTCTGCATGGGTCAGGAAGATCCCACTGCTATGAACCCTGTCATGTGACCTTGGCCTTTCTCCGTTGACCCTGGCAGCAGGAGCATGGCTGTTTGCTGACTCCTTACCCCTGCTGTCCCAGCTGATTCCATGAGTGTGCACACAGCTGTGCTGTAGGGAAATCGGACACTGGATTCTGGGCATCAGCACTGCTAGGGCTAGCTGACCCCAGTCCTGCCCATGTTAGTGTACGTTTTGGTAACATTTATCAAGTGCTTGACGGTCACTAAGGGCAACACTCATGTCATTTGATCAAACACTGCAGGTCAGTGGGCAGGGCCTCTCCAGCAGCAGCTGACAGCCCAAGAGCCCTGGCTGGCAAGTGTCTTCCGCTGCCACCCTGAAGCCCAGCTCTGTTCTCCCTAACCCTGTGTTCCCCAGCCCTGTGCTCCCCAGCCCTGTGCTCCCAAGTTCCGTGCTTCCCTACCCCTGCGCTCCCCAGTTCTGTGCTCTCCCCAGTTCTGTGCTGCCCACCCCTATGCTCCCCAGTTCTGTGCTCCCCAGCCCTACCCATCATTGTGACCTTGGGCCCAGGCCGTGTCCATGCCTGGAAGCAGAGGCCATGCCATGGTTGGCCAGCCACACATGGCAGCCTAGGACCATGTCTGCCCTGGCTGTGCCCCTGAGGGCTGCCCACCGTCTATACCAGGTCCAGGGCGTCAAAGGATTCCTTACCCAGAGGAAGCTGGGGTGAGCTGAGAGAACTCTGGAAAGCAAATGTGGGTGTAATTTATGTTGTGGGGGAAGAAAGAAAATATATCACGCAGTATTTTTATAGGACCTGGCAGATTCCTTCCTTCCATGGTGGTCCACTGTCCAGGAGCGAGGCCTTTTCATAGGACCACAGGCCACAGCAGAGGTAGGGGAGCCCACCCCTCTCAGCCCCTGCTTTCCGAGGAAGAAGCTGGACAGAAACAGAGCTCCCCTCGCCTGGCGACCACAGGAGTCCCCTCTCAGGACAGGGCCAGAGGTGCACAGTCCACGCCCATGCCTCCCTGCCCTTCATTCGGCGACACATGTTCATCTTCCAGTGGCATTGCGGGGTTGGGATGGGCCAGGGGTGGCCACCAGCATCTCACGCCGAGGTGTCTTTCACCCAGATAAGCCACGCTCCAACCCCAGGGAAGTCCCCAGCCTGGGCGGGGCACCGTGTTGGTCCCATGAATGCTGCTGGGGCGGGTAGAGGCTGGGTCTCTGAGAAAGGGGGAGGGAGAGAGACCAAGCGGCAAGCATGCGAGTATAGATGTGCAATTAACGTGACGTGCATTTCGACTCTTGTCAGGATCCCCGTTAATGGTGGCCTGTGGTGCCACCGTGGGCCTGAAGGAGACAGTGTCCTGAGGTAGCTGCGCCCCACACAATGGGACGGTGAAGGCACAAAGCTCGTTTCTGGGTTCCTCCTCCCCAGAACCACCCTCCACCGGCAGCAGCCCAGGGCCATCCCTCCAGGGGGCCTCCCAGTGACGGGCCCCTGTCCCCTGCAGAGGGTGGTGCTACCTGACAGCCACGCTGCTGTGCATGTGCGGTGCTGCATCTGTGAAGTTCAGTGTTTACTCCGGTATTCTGTACTCTGTTTTCCTTTTGTGTGTGGGGAGGACTGGCTCCATAATGAACCTCACGCCTCCCCAGGAGCACTGCTGTGTTGTATATGCAGAGCCAGCAGGTGTGCGGCTCTTTGACGTCAGTTTTTGTTTCGTCAAATAACATACTCACATGGCTTAAAAATGAAAACATTCAGGCCAGGTGTGGTGACTCACACCTGTAATCCCAGCCCTCTGGGAGGCCAAGGTAGAAGGATCACTTGAGCCCAGGAATTTGAGACCAGCCCGGGTAACATAGGGAGGCCCCATCTGTACAGAAAAATTTAAAAGTAGCTGGGCAGGGTGGTTCGCACCTGTAGTCCCAGCTACTTGGGGGCTGAGGTGAGAGGATCGCTTGAGCCCAGGAGGTTGAGGCTGCAGTGAGCTGTGATCAACACCACCGCACCACAGCCAACACGAGGGAGACTGTTTCAAAAACAAAGAAAGGCAGAAAGTTTAAAAAAGTGTATGTTGACATCAGCTACCCTGCTCTGTTGCCTTCATCTCTCCATGTGTCTCCTTAGAGGCAACCACGTTTCAGTCTTAGACATTTCTCCTGATACTCATGTCCATACCCTAACTATACTGTTTTATGGCATACAGAGTATGGACACGGTAATTGAACCTCTTTCTGCTGTTATTTCTTATACTCTTTAGGCTCCCCAGTGGCCACTGTGCATTTTTGCTGTTGTCATTGCATAACATTGTCCACTGCAGAACCCACAGGTTGGCCGTGATTATACTTCTACTCTTTTGCTGGGTTTGGCTTTATAGAGGCTGATGTTGTCTGGGATTTTACTGGCTTATCGTTTTGTTTTTTTTTTTTTTTTTGAAGACAGTCTCACTCTATTGCCCAGCCTGGACCATGCAGTGGCATGATCTCAGCTTACTGCAACCTCCGCCCCCCAGGCTCAAGCGATTCTCTTGCCTCAGCCTCCTGAGTAGCTGGGATTTCAGGCGCCCGCCACCATACCTAGCTAATTTTTGTATTTTTTGTATTTTTGTAGAGACAGGATGTCACCATATTGGCCAGGCTGGTCTCGAACTCCTGACCTCAAGTGATCTGCCTGCCTGGGCCTCCCAAAGTGCTGTGTTTATAGGCGTGAGCCACTGCACCCGGCCCTGGCTCGCTTTTTAATGAACTTATTCTTATTTTTTCCAAAAGCTCCATCGGCCCTGTCAAAAGCCTATCCCTATTTTTCCCAAATGCTCAGTGGGCAGTACACAGCAATCTGTTTGGGGTCGGTCACCTCCCATCCCTGGCCTGGCTGAGCTCCTACACCAAAGCCTCCCATCTTGGATGGAGCCCAGATCGTGAGCCTTTGTCTTCGACTTTCTTGGTTCACCCCTTGTTTTGCTGAAGTGTGTGCTCAGCGTGGATTTTATAGCCTCTTGGGTAGATGGAAAGTCATCCACTACCCTGAGCACGTGGAAGGCCCTGGGTTGGCTCTGAGCTTTCAGCCTTGCTGCTGCGGGCATGGTGCTGTTCTGATCCCTGCTGCTGTGATGTGGGGCTGCTCCTTCTCTCTGGACATCTGTCGGGCTCACTCATTAGTTTGCTCTGAGGTTCACGAGGGTGTGCTTGGCGCAGGTGCTTTTCATTTGTTGTCTCAAGCGGAACGACTTTTCCATCTCTGTGCTGGGAAAAGTGTTGTATTATTCTAATCACTTCCCCTTTGCTTTCCCTTGGCTCCCTTTTCTGGGCTTTCTGAGGATGTGTAGAGCTTTGGGATTGATTATTTTGCGGGAGAGGGAGGCAAGGAGAAAATCCAGATAGAAGTGCTACAGGAGAACAGAGTTGAGCAGTTTCAGAAAGCAGGCCACCATATTTTGAACATTTTTCTTTCTTTCTTTTTAAAAAATATATTTTACTTAAATTTAATGGTGGTAAAAAACACAACATGAAGTTTACCCTCTTAACCGTTGTTAAGTGTACAGTTCTGTAATGTTAACTAGATTCGCTTAGGTTTGTAACAGATCTGTAGAACTTCTCCCTCACCCCAGTTTATAAAGGTATAACTGACAAATAAAAATGGCATGTATTTATGGTGTACAAAATGATGTTTTGATACATGTATACATTATAAAATTGTTAAATCTAGCTAATTAACGTATCTGTCCCCTCTCATACTTAATACTTTTTGTGGTGACATTTAAGATCTACTCTCGTAGCAATTTTCGAGTATAAAATGTTATTATTAACTATAGTCACCACGTTAATAAGATCGCCAGAACTTACTCATGTCTTACCCGAAACTTTGCACCCCTACCCAACACCTCCACATCCCCCGACACCAGCCCCTGGTCACTCCTGTTCACTCTTAGCTTCTCTGCAGCCAGCTGCTCTAGAGTCCACATCTGAGTAAGGTCTGTGGTGTTTGTCTCTCTGTGCCAGCTTTATTTCACTTAGCATTAATGTCCTCTAGGTGCATCCATGTTGTTGCAAATGACAAGATTTTCCTCCTTTTTGAGGTGTAATAATATTCCATTGTACACAGAAGTACAGTGAGTCTTTTGTATCTATGGGTTCCACATCTGTGGATTTAACTAACCATGAATAAAAAATGTAGTAAGGCCTGTGACGGTTGCCTCCATACTGAACATGTAGAGGCTTTTTGTTTTCTTGTCATTGTTCCCTAAACAATATGGTATAACAACTACTTACACAGCATTTACTTTGTCTTAAGTATTATATGTAATCTAGAGGCGATTTAATGTATACAGGAGGATATGCATAGGTTATAGGCAAATACTACGTAATTTTAGAGAGGGACTTGAGCATCTATGATTTTGGTTTCCATGAGGGGTCCTGGAACCGCCCCCTATGGATATTGAGGGATGACTGTATGTATGGTCACACACCACGTAGCAATGTTTCAGTCAGCAGTGGACTATATATACAGTGGTGGTCTCATAAGATTATAATACTGTAGTTCTGTACCTTTTCTGTGTTTAGATATGTTTAGATTAGCATTGTGTTACAGTTGCCTCCAGTATTCAGTACACGAACCTGCTTGTAGCCTAGGTTTGTGGTAGGCCATGCCTACCACACTCTGTGATGTTTGCACAACGACGAAATCACCTAACAACACATTTTCAGAACTTATCACCATTGTTAAGTGATACATGACTGTATCTCTTTGAGATGCTGTTTTGAATTCTTTTGGTTATTGTCACAGTTGAGCGGCAACTATCTGGGGCTGGCAGCGCAGGGGTAAGAAGAATTTACCAAGAAAGGCAGAGAGAAAATAGAAAAATACCGTACAGGTAGGTAAGGTATTTTTACCTACCTGTAAGAAGGGCGGAAAGAAAATAGAAAAATACGTTGCAAGGGAGCAACAGGCACAGCAGGAAGAGAGGAGCTGACTGCAAAGAGACAAAGCTTTGTTGGGGATTTTATGGAATAGTGTTTATGCTGCATGCTGAAGAGGGCTTTGTGCAGTACTGATAAGGCCAAGGTTGCAGTGAGCTAATGTGCAGGTGTCTGGTGAGAAGCTGGGCACAGGAGGACTGTGTATCCTGGGCCAGGAAGAAGGACAGACTTAGAGCTTACCTACTTTTCTTTTGGCTTCCCCTGCTCCCACCAGCCTGGCCCTGCAGTGCCTTCAAGTTTTCAAGTTTGGTGTAGTTCTCTTTGTGTATCTTTGCTTTTGTTGCCTGTGCTCTTACTGACAGATCTAAGAAATCACTGCCAAATCCAACATCATGAAGCTTTCTCTCTGTTTATAAAACTATTCCACTATTTTAGTTAAAACTATAAAAAGTTTTATAGCTTTAGGTCTTACATTTAGGTCTTTGATCCATTTTTGGTAAATTATACAAAAGGTAATTTTTGTATGTGGTAGAAGGGAAGGGTTAAACTGAGTTCTTTTGTTTGTGGATATCTATAGTTTTCCCTACGGCATTTATTGGAGAGACAGTCTTTTTACCGTTTTGTGGTCTTGACCCCCTTGTTGAAGATCGTTTGACGGTATGCATGGGGGTTGATTTCTGGGGTCTGTTTTCTGTTCCATGGGTCTATGTCTGCTTGTGCTAGGACCACACTGATTTGACTAATGTATGGAATCGATTTTGAATTTCCCTTTTTTTCTCTCTCATTTTTTATCTTTATTGTTTAGGTACACTTGATAGGAGCTTTCCTTGTCTTCTGATCCTGCTGTTGATGTCTGTTTTGCCACTGTAACATGTCAGTGTCCAGGAAACCTCCCTTGGTATCGGATCGTTCTTTTTGCCCAGCAGTCTTGTTTCCTGGCTGAAGTGGCTTTCCTCTCTCCTTCTGTGGGTAGTGCAGTTTCTGTGAGTGTGCGCGTGTGTGTGTTGGGCTCAGCCCCTTCATTATTCTCCTCTCCCACATCCTCCCTGCCTCACCGGCTCCAGACTCCAGGGAGTGGAGTGTGTGTGAACGCTGGAATTCTGAGCCCCACCTTCAGGCTGCTCCACTGCTTCTGAGACCCTCCACAGTTTCGCGGGGTTCATGGCTTGTCTGCTGTCTTGTCGCCTGGGCTGTGTTCTGGGGCTCTTGGATCCCAGGGCAGCCCCTTGAAGTGGCCAGCCTCTTTGCAGCGGGGTTCCATGTGGCTGAGCCAGGCCGCTTTCCAGGTGAATGCAGTCTTCTGTGGAGCCTTGGGGTTTTTCTAAGCTTTCCTGGCCAGGGTTTCCAACTGCCTCATTTGCTAAAGTTGGTCATGGGGTATTTGAGAGACTACAGAAAGACGCTTCGGCCCTCTTCCTGGGGTGAGGGGGGGGGAGGACAAGTTATATTGGGTGTATGCGAATACAGACAGTACCTCCTCGTTTCCTTTATTTTGAAAATGTGGCTGGATGTTGTCTTGGATGGGGATTAGGCCATGTGCTGGTGAATTGTCACAGAAAGGTCTTCGACTGGCTTGTGGAACTGCTGTGTCTGACTCACCTGCTTGCCCACACCTGACTCACCAGTAGGTGAAGCACCTGCTCTCTGGGCAGAGTCTGAGACGCAGGAGTGAGGGAGAGGAGAGGAGAGGGGCGGCTCTGAATGCTCAGTAACTCAGCCATGGGCTTGAGAAGGCTCGGTGCCGTCTTGAGAAGGGGCAGGGGCTGCCTGTACTTCCCTGCTCACATGGGGATGGTGGGGCAGAGCTGCAGGTCCCCTTGGGGGCTGGCTGGTCAGATGGGTGGGCTTGCCCTACTGCCTGTGCCATGAGCCCGCGAAGACAGGGCCAGAGGGGACCGCTCTTTCCCACGCGCCGGCCCTGCTGGCCAGCCCTCCTGTGGATGCCTGACTCGTAGTCATATGGGAATTGAAGCTCCTTCCCTCTTCTGGAAATCCCAGCCCAGCCTCAGAAACGTGAATCTGGGGGCTCTGAGAGGAAGGGAAGTGGTGTGGCTGGGGCCTCCTGAGAGCCCCACACATGGAAGGGACCGGCGGGCCCAGCTGCTGTAGGTGGCGGGGAAGGAGCTCATTCTCCAGCCTTGCTGCCCCTGCAGTCCCAGCCGTGGCAGGCTCTTTCCTTTTTTGTGCCTCTCTTAGTTCCACAGAGGGTTTGCAGTGTCATGGGCCAGGCCTGGCCACACAGAGAGCTGTCCTTCTAGGGGCAGCCAAGGCTCTGCAGGCCCCAATTTGAGACTTTCCCCATCTTGTTTAGAAAGGGAAAGATGCCCATGAGAAAGAACTTTGAGTCCCCATTTGGTGCCTTCTCCTGTGTAGTCCAAATAGCTGTGGTATAGGGAGAGCTGAGAGCCAAGGCCAGGCACCCCCGACTGGCTTAGGTGCAGGACTTGCCCACAGCCAGGAGATGAAGAGATCCCTTTTTTACCCTCTGACGTTGGGAAAACAGCCCAGCCGCATGTTTCCTCCAAGCCTCGCTGTTTGGGAAGCACTCCTGGACCTTCCCAAAGGCATGGCTTGTGGGGCATGGTCAGGAGGAAACAGTGGTTGGTTCACGCCTTTCAGAGCTCACAAAGAGGAAGGAGCAGGGGTGTTTGATGCAGGAGGTTTTGTCTTCTCCCCTGCCCCTCAGATTACATATGCCCATACAAGCAGGAGGTGATGTAAGAGAAAACCCTGGATTTACCCGTCTCTCTGAGAATACTTAGTTAGATACATCATGTTACAGCCCTGCACACAAGAGCGCGTTGTATTTTTTTAAATGGGGGAGACAGGGAACGATCTCTCAGTGCAAGTTTCAGAACAAGTTGGAAAATAATGTATTCAGTGTTATACTTATTATACATAAGTATGTATATACATGTGTGTCTGTGTGTTATGTACGTGCGTGTGTCTCACCGCCCATCTGTTCTAGAGGCTTAGAAATGATCTCAAAGCCTGTGTTCCAAGCAGTGATTCTTCTGGGAAGCAGGGAGGGTAGAGGGACAGGCTTATTTTGTTTTCTTTATTTCATATACTTTAAATGGTTGAATTGGTTACAACTAAACATAAAATAGAAAAAAAGTGGAGGAATTTTCAAAACAGTTTTTTTCATGATTCTTGGAGACACAGGAAAGGGCTGGAAATTGGGCCCTGGTGGGCTGAGTGAACCCTGGAGGCATCCTGCTCACCTCCGCCTGGGGTCCTTCCACCAGCCACTCTGCCCTCTCTCCCCGTTCCCTGCCTTTCACATTCTGGATTTTACCACTTGTCTGTCTTTTTCATTTCTTTCTTTTTCTTTTTTTTTTTTTTTTTTGAGACAAGGTCTGGCTCTGTTGCTGAGGCTGGAGTGCAGTGGCACTATCACAGCTCACTGCAGCCTCAACTTCCTGGCCTCTAGGTGATCCTCCTACCTAAGTCTCCCAAGTAGCTGGGACTACAGGCATGCACCACTATGCCCGGCTAGTTCTATTTTTTGTAGAGACGGGGTCTCACCATGTTGCCCAGGCTGTTTGCTTTCCGATTTATCGTTTATGGTTTTCTGTCCATTTTCTTTGTTACCATCTCAAAACAGTCTGAAAGAGGAGGCAGATGTTCACAGTTCACTCCTCTTCGCCCTGTCTGAACTTCTGTGTACTCCTGTCTGAGAAGGGTTGAGTAATTTGATTAGCAAATAGGGCAGGCCGTTGCAGATGCTGAGCAGATTATCGTTTTCACCTGCACGCCGTCTGAGACTATGAACCGGTTTGTTCATTCTCAGTGTAGATACTGACTGTTTTTACAGCTTATCAACAGGTGTTTAATTAAAAGGTCAGCTGTGTTCACTCTCTACAATCAATTTAATGTCACCGTGAAGATTCTAATTAATTTTTTTTTTTTTTTTTTTTTGCCTTTGTGTGCGGTATTTATTTCAAATGTTTGTTAAAACAGCACTGTTATTTCTCAGGACAAGAGCAAAGATCACCCCCTGCAGAAGCTTGGGAACTATGTACAGAACTTTATAGAACAGAGGCCATACTTTAGCTTAAGCCTGTCTGCTGACCAGAGAATGGAATTCTGCGTGGACTCAAGGAACAAAAGGAAACTAGGCAGGGAGAGGGAAGAAAAGTGCCCATCTGAATCAAACTTCAGCTGCCATCAGGGCACATCTTGTGGTGGTCACAGATTGTAGGCTGTTTTTTGGAAGATTCGGGTTCAGCACAGGATTCCATTTGTCTACTTGGCTACACCCCTGGCTGAGGTGCCATGAGGTCAATGTCACTCAAGTTCCTGGCCAGCCAAACTCCCGCAGCAAAGAGTCCCAAATTTAGTATCAAGTTCCTCCGGAAGTCATTCCTATCTGTGGCAAAGCGGTAGACGCCCCGAAGCCAATCTCCCACGTTGTCCGGTATTTCGGGAGTTTCATTAGCCGAGCCAGCAGCGCTCACCGGGACCCCGCTGGAAGCCATAGTAGGAACCTTGGCATGGGCCGCGGTGGAGGAACCGTATTAATTAATTTTTAAGAGACAGGATCTTGCTCTGTCACCCAGGCTAGAGTGCAGTGGTGTGATCATGGCTCACTGCAGCCTTGAATCCTGGGCTCAAGTTATCCTCCTGCCTCAGCCTTCTGAGAAGCTGAGACTACAGGCTCACACCACCGTACCTGCCCAACGTTAATTTTTATATCATTGATTATATTATTTTCCTGAGTAAGATGAGGAGCATGCACATTTTCCACCGGGGAGCTGATCTGAACAGATTTTCAACTCCTCATACATTCTTCTTCTGACTCCGACCTCCCTACTCCATGTGGATGATGGCGAGTAAATGCCACCCACCACATTAAAGTGACATCTATATAGAACTGGCATTTACTGTGCTGTGCCTTACTGGAAAGGGATGTTGCTTTATTGTGTCATGTTTACGAATTACTTGATTATGAATGAGTTTGATTGACTTTTCATCTTGTTGTTTCCTTATATTTTCTGTTTTTTAGAATTGTTCCTTAGTTGTTGTGCCTACCTTATAGGCTGAACTGTGTGAAATTGCCATTTTTGTGGGTCAGAATGATGGCCTAATATTGGTGGTTTTATGTGGTTTATCTTAATGTCTTTAGGGCCTTAATGTTTTTTATGTTTTAGTAACATTTTCTAGTTACTAACGTGTTCTACTTGTTCTAAAATTTTTGAGAGATATAAAAATATACAACATAGGAAATATAAATGTGTAATACCATTAAAGCATTTCTTATTTTTATTTATTTATTTTTTGAGATGGCATCTCGCTCTGTTGCCCAGGCTGGAGTGCAGTGGTGTGATCTTGGCTCACTGCAAGCTCCGCCTCCTGGGTTCACGCTATTCTCCTGCCTCAGCCTCCTGAGTAGCTGGGACTACAGGCGCCTGCCACCACACCCAGCTAATTTTTTTTTGTATTTTTAGTAGAGACGGGGTTTCACCATGTTGGCCGGGATGGTCTCAATCTCCTGACCTCGTGATCCACCTGCCTCAGCCTCCCAAAGTGCTGGGATTACAGACGTGAGCTACCGCGCCCGGGCCAGTGAAAGCATTTCTTACCATTTTGGTGTATTTGTTTCTTTTTTCCCCTTTTTTAAAATATATTTTCCTCCTGAAAGTTGCAGAAACTTCTTGGTAGAATTGTTATAAGGCATAAATGGATTATTATATGTAAAGTGACCAGTAAGTGTATTAGTTATTATTATAAAGTTTTTATTCTTCTACACTGCCCATGCTATTAAATATTTTTCAGAAATGTGATTTTCGGCTGGGTGCAGTGGCTTACACTTTGTAATCCCAGCACTTTGGGAGGCCACAGCAAGGGATCACTTGAGTCCAGGAGTTTGAGACCAGCCTGGGTAACATAGTGAGACTCCCATCTTGGTAAAAAAAAATTTAAATAAATTAGCTGGGCAGGGTGGTATGCATCCATAGTCCCAGCTACTTGAGAGGCTGAGGCAAAAGGATCTCTTGGGCCCAGGAGTTCAAGGTTACAGTGAGCTATGATTGTGCCACTGCACTCCAGGCTTGGGTGACAGAGTGAGACCCTGTCTCTAAACAATCAAAAATAAATAAATGTGAATTTCAAGACTGTTTAATATTCTGTCATATAAATACACAATAATTTGACAAACTATTCTTCTGTTGGATATTTTAGGTTATTTTCTTTCCTGTTCTTATATAAATAATATTCTGATGAACTCACATTTTTGTCTGTAGCTCTGTTTTCTTAAATATAAGGAATTTCATGTAAGTGAGACACTCGGACAGTTAATATTTTAAGTATTTTTCATATACAGACAAAGTACCCCCCAGAAATGTTTGCCCATTCCTTCCTCCAGCAGTGGGCGAGATCCCTGCTTACAATAGGCATCCAGGATTTTTAGTCTTGATAATTTGACAGTTACAAATAGCATATCTCGGTTTTAATTTGAGCATTTTTAGATGGTTATTAATTATATATATTTCTTTTGTGATTTATTAACATCCTCTGTATATTTTTATTAGAGTTTCCTTTTTTTCCTTATTGTAAGCACTTTTATTTAGTACAATTTAGTAAAATGTTTACTGCCTTTTTACTACAAGAAAGAAAACCTTGTAAGGAAAAAAACTACATTTGTACATGTATACAGAAAAATTAATCTGGGCTGCATGTGGTGGCTCACACCTGTAATCCCAGCACTTTGGGAGGCCAAGGCAGGTGACACTTGAGGTCAAGAGTTCAAGACCAACCTGTCCAACATGGTGAAACCTCGTCTTTGGTAAAAATACAAAAATTAGCCAGGAGTGGTGGCATGTACCTGTAGTCCCAGCTACTTGTGAGGCTGTGGCAGGAGAACCTCTTCAACCCAGGAGGCAGAGGTTGCAGTGAGCTGAGATTGTGCCACTGCACTCCAGCCTGGGCAATAGAGCAACACCCTGTCTCCCCTCCACAAAAAAATTAGATTGTATGCTGGTCAAAATATTAATAGTAGTGTTTTTATATGGTAGTGGAACTTTTGATGGTTTTAGTTTTCTTTATACTACATATCTCTACTTTCTAATTATTCCATAATAGTTTCCTTTTTGAGATAGGGTTTCCCTCTACTGCCCAGGCTGGAGAACAGTGGCACTGTCACAGTCCACCGCACCCTTGAACTCCTGGGTTCAAGCAGTCCTCCCGCCTTTGTCTCCCAAAGTGTTGGGATTACAAGCGTGAGTCACCATACCTGGCCTAATGGATATTTTTCATACAACAAAGAAATTCTAGTTCCTGTGACTGACGACTGAAGGACTATTTATCCTCACTCCCTGTTAACCTGCTCTGGCCTCTCCTGCAAGGGTGGAGCTCAGTCCTCCCACTGTGCTTGGCCCTGCAAGGGTCCCTGGTGCCTTCCCCACATGCCAGCTCCTACCCCTGCCTGGACCACGTAGCTCGGCACTTACCGGCAGTGTGGGAATGGGAGAGGAGGCGGGAAAGTGTCCTGATGTTTTCTTCTTCCCTTGCACACTGCCAGCTTGCTATGGGATGGATGAAGAAGAGAACCACTATGTCTCGCAGCTCAGGGAAGTCTATAGCAGCTGTGACACCACAGGGACTGGCTTTCTGGACCGCCAGGAGCTGACCCAGCTCTGCCTTAAGCTTCACCTGGAGCAGCAGCTGCCTGTCCTACTGCAGACGCTTCTCGGAAACGACCATTTCGCCAGGGTGAGTGTCGGACTTCATTGTCATAAAGGAAAGCACAGGGGTCTGTAGTTGGCTCCTATGGGCATTTGGTAAGTATCAGCTGAATAAGGATACAAGTGTCAAAGGAAAGTTATTAGCAAACGGAACAGTGTCCTAGTTTTTCCCTCTATGGAAATTCTACATTGTAGAAAGTGGTTCTTAAGATTACTTGTTTTTAATGTGGTAACTTCCAGAGGTTTGGTTTTGTTTTTCCAGAAAGATATTTTAGTGGTTTGTCACAGGGGCAGAATGGTGAAGGGGTTTGATATGGGCCAGTGGTGTGTGGCTCACAAAGACCACATGGGTTGGGCCTGCTGTAATCACACTGGTAATCAGAGAGAGTGTCACAGTCTCTTGAAGGCAGATTGTCTTATACAATTTCACAGTTTGAAGTGCATCTAGGAGTTGGACAAAACAATTGCAAGCTGCTGTTGAAAGAATGAAGGATACCCATGTCCAAAAGTATCCCATAATTTCATCTAGGCCAGATGGAAAATGTGAAATTGGAGGGTTCTTTTCTATCAGAAGGTCAAGATCATCTAGAATGGGGATCTTGGTCCTAGACTGCAGCCTGCTTTCATGATCAAAACGCTAAAAAGCACCTCCCCATTCCTACTTCTTAAACGTGCCTGGATGTTAGTGCTAACAGCAGTGCCTTATCTTGTTGGTCATCTTAACTTTGAAGGAATAATATTTTTTCTACAAGACTCAGTATTTTCTTTTTGTTTGTTTTTTTGAGACAGTCTCACTTTGTCATCCAGGCTGGAGTGTAGTGGAGCCATCTCGGCTCACTGCAGCCTTCACCTCCCAGGCTCCAGCGATCCTCCTGCCTCAATCCCCCAAGTAGCTGGGACCACAGGCCTGCGCCACCACACCTGGCTAATTTTTATATTTTTTTGTAGAGATGGGGTTTTGCCATGCTACACAGGCTGGTCTCAAACACCTGAGCTCTATAGAGATCCACCTGCCTTGGCCTTCCAAAGTGCTATGATTACAAGTGTGAGCCACCACACCCGTCAGTACTTTTATTTTGAATGGGGGAAAAAAAAAAACCAGCCAGTAAATTTTCCTGAAATGGCCCTTGGACCAAAACAAATGAAGAAAAGAACCACTCACTGCTGGCCTAGTAGAGAGTCCGGGTGAATCCGACCTCTTGTGAGTTCCTCAAAGAAGCCTCACCTGCCCTGTCAGCAGGCCACTGTGCCTCCCTCATAGGGAGCTCTCCTCAGGCAAATTCATGTCCTTTCTCTGACTTCGTTTTCTATTCCTGCCTTTTAAAATGCGCTGAAGAAGGCAAATGTGTTATTGATAGATAATGATCTAGCCTCTCTTGGTATCACCTGGAAGTGTGTTTGGGAGCTAGATGAGCAAAAGGCACACTGGTGAAAAATCAGCGCTCTGGTTATTTAAGTAATACAGACAGGTGGTCCAGTTTTTATATATATATTTTTTTAATTTGAGTCTGTGTCTTGCTGAATTGGTATTTTTGAAAAATCAAGAATTTGGAAATCAAACTTTGGAAAATTCAAAACCAAAAGAGTAACTTTTGGGTCCACGTTCAGGTTGCAGGCTCTGCTGATTGAATAAGCCATGTCCTTCCCAAGGCTTTCTTCATTTTATATTTATAGGAATGATACAAGACAGAAACATCCAATTATGATAGAATAACCATGATTAGTATTAGAGCATCAGCAAGGAGAAAAATTCGCTTGGGTTATGTGAGATTTCTGACTTGAACCCGGTCACACGCGTCCTGAAAAGCGACTCATCTGAGACGGAATTTCCTTCAGGAGGCTTGAGGCTTCTCATATGTTTGTGAAGAGGGGATGAGAAGAAAGTTGGGTACCACAGCGGTGACAGGAGCCGGGCCCTTTCTGACACAGCTCCCCCTGGGACAGCCATGCATGTCCAGCCATTGTCCGTCTGTCTGTCCCAGCTCCATCCCCTCCTACAGCCATAATTTTCTGTTCCCAGAAAGCAAGTCAGATGTTAGATAAATTAAGAAGTAACTTTGTTTGCACTAGTGCTCTTGACTGTGCTCTGACGTTATCTTTCTCTTCTCTCTGTAACATTTTGAGAGCACCCCGTCAGTGCTGCAGGTGCCTAGCGCTCACCTCTCCCTGCTTGTCCCTTGATCCTCTCTCCTCGGAGATGGTTGGTCATGGTGGATAATTTTTCTTTTCAGGCTCTGCTTGCTTCTCTGCTTCGTCCCACAGACAGGGCAGAGCTCCCACAGCCCCTGTAGGTGGAACATCATACAGAGATTTAAGGGAAGCGGTATTAAGCCAGAAATATCCATATAGGTGTCCCCACTTTTCTACAAGAAACCCAATGGTAGAGATTTCAGGTAGTCTCAGAGAAAACCAAGATAAACTCTTTATCCAGGAGAATTGATTGGCTTTTCGGTTCAAATACTACATATCCAGGTCAAGTGCAGTGGCTCACACCTGTTGTCCCAGCACTTTGGGAGGCCAAGGCAGGCGGATCACGAGTTCGGGAGTTGGAGACCAGCCTGACCAATGTGGTGAAACCCCATGTCTACTGAAAATACAAAATTAGCTGGGCATGGTGGCGCACACCTGTAATCCCAGCTACTCAGAAGGCTGAGGCAGGAGAATCGCTTGAACCCGGGAGGTGGAGGTTGCGGTGAACCAGGATCACGCCATTGTACTCCAGCCTGGGTGACAGAGCAAGACTCCATCTCAAAAAGCAAACAAACAAACCAATACTACATATCCAGTCCTTGTAGTAATTAACATATATGATATTATATAAATGTTACTGATACAGGAATCTCATAAAAATGAAACAGGCCAGGTGCAGTGGCTCACACATGTAATCCCAGCACTTTGGGAGGCCAACGTGAGAGGATTGCCTAAGTCTAGGAGTTCAAGATTAGCTTGGGCAACAGAGTGAGACCTCGTCTCTACAGAAAAGTCTTTTTTTTTTTTTTTTTTTTTTGAGGCGGAGTCTCACTCTGTCGCCCAGGCTGGAGTGCAGTGGCCGGATCTCAGCTCACTGCAAGCTCCGCCTCCCGGGTTTATGCCATTCTCCTGCCTCAGCCTCCCGAGTAGCTGGGACTACAGGCGCCCGCCACCTCGCCCGGCTAGTTTTTTGTATTTTTTAGTAGAGACGGGGTTTCACCCTGTTAGCCAGGATGGTCTCGATCTCCTGACCTCGTGATCCGCCCGTCTCGGCCTCCCAAAGTGCTGGGATTACAGGCTTGAGCCACCGCGCCCGGCCTACAGAAAAGTCTTAAAGGTAGCTGGGTGTGGTGGCACGCACCTGTAATTCCAGCGACTATGAGTCTGAGCTGGGAGGATTGCTTGAGCCCAGGAGTTTGAGGCTGTAGTGAGGTGTGATTGTGTCACTGCACTCCAGCCTGGGCAGCAGCATGAGACCCTGTCTCATATATATATATATATATATATATATATATATATATATATATATATATATTCAGAGAAAAAAAAAGATGGTCATATCTGTATTGAACAGGTACAAACCTTTTTCTTCTCACTATTTCCTAAACAATGCAGCCTAACAGCTAATTACATAGTATTTACATTGTACTGACTATTGTAAGTAATCTAGAGCTAATTTAAAATATACAGGAAGATGTGCGTAGGTTATATGCAAATACTACCTTTTATACAAGGGACTTGAGCATCTGTGGAGTTTGGTATCTGCCAAGGGTCCTGGAACCAATCCCCCAGGGATACTGAGGGACAATTGTAATTTGAAGATGAAAGTACCTCTAGATCACACATTCCAGCCCCTTTACTTTGTGGCGAATGAGTCTGAGATCATGCGGAGATGGGATGGTGTATCTTGTTGGTAAAATACTTGAATATATGGGGTTGCTGCTCGCCTTTTGTGAACTGTAAAGAACGACATAAGAAAACAAACAAGTGTGGTCAAGATGGTGTCAGACTGAAGTGACACCAGACTGGGCCATCTGATCCCCCTGCTCTTTGATGGATGGAAGAAAGTCAGCTGGTAATTATTACGAACAACACAAAAGAATCTGTGATTAGAACGAGCAAAATTGCAATTTCATTATTTGTCTAGTATTTGACAGCTATTTTTGGGGGACTTCCTATGTGCTAGGCAACACCAGATGCTAGGGATGCAAGGAGGAAAGACCCACAGTTTCTATCTTCCTGTGAAATGACATGCATTCAAGGGATGCATTCTGGCATTCATTCAGACAGGAAAAGTTTGGAAACAGCTTTTTCAGTATGGGATCGTTTACATAATCCTGGTAGCTCCATTTGTTGAAATCTTTTGCAGCCCTGAAAAAAGGAAGAAGTAGTTCAGATGTTCTGATAGTGGCAAGTGAGCTAACTCAGGCCGAGCTTTCAAGGAGGACTACTAGAAAAACTGAACAAAATAATAAAAACAAATATTTTGAAAACAGTAAAGAGCAAATAAATCAGTGAGAAATTGCCAGTCAAAAAATCTGTGATAGGCTGGGCATGGTGGCTCAGGTCTATAATCCCAGTACTTTGGCAGGCCAAGGCAGGAGAATCACTTGAGCTCAGGAGTTCAAGACCAGTCTGGCCAACATGGCCAGACTTTGTCTCTACTAAAAATAAAAAACAATTAGCTGGGGGGCGGGGTGGTACACACATGTAGACCCGGCTACTCAGGAGGCCAAGGTGGAAGATCACTTGAGCTTGGGAGACTGAGGCTGCAGTGAGCTATGATCGTGCCCATTGCCCTCCAGCTTGGTGATAGAGTGAGATCTTGTCTCAGAGACAAACAAAAAAAAAGTGTAGTAAATTAAGTACCCAGAGAGGTAAGGTTAGCACACAAAAGCCCATTTTCCTTGAGAATATTTTGTGATTTTAAGTAAGCAACTGAGAAATTGATCTGTGGCTTTGAGGACCTCAAAGGGCCCCAGAAACATATGTCAAAACCTGGACTCATTTAAGGTAGAAACCCAGGGTTGGCAAACCAACCCCGAATTTAAGGAAGAATCCTGAAGGGTAAGACCTGTATGGTAAAGATGAATTGCAGTCAGTCATTATACTGCTTTGTGGTCTGATCTTATATCCCTCAGTACACTAGATAATCTCAAATCCTGCACTTAGATTACTGGCACTGCATGGATAGGCACCTAGCCAAAGCAAACAATAAAAGTGCCATCATCCCAAATCTGAAATTATTCCTAAATAATAGCCAAATACAATGACCAGCATACGGTAAAGGATAACTGGGCAAAGAAACAAGACAGGATGAGCAAGAACCAGCAGAAACAACTGACAATGGAAACAGACCCACAAAAATGTGAGATATTAGAATTGTTGGACACAAAATATAAAACAACTATGGTTACTATATTAGAGATTTTTTTAAAGCTTAAAAAATATCTATAAGAACTCTAAAAAGTGAAGTAACAAATCTGAACAATGAACCAAATAAAATGTCTAGAATTGAAAAGTATAAGGCCGGGCACGGTGGCTCAAGCCTGTAATCCCAGCACTTTGGGAGGCCGAGACGGGCGGATCACGAGGTCAGGAGATCGAGACCATCCTGGTGAACACGGTGAAACCCCGTCTCTACTAAAAAATACAAAAAAACTAGTCGGGCGAGGTGGCGGGCGCCTGTAGTCCCAGCTACTCGGGAGGCTGAGGCAGGAGAATGGCGTAAACCCGGGAGGCGGAGCTTGCAGTGAGCTGAGATCCGGCCACTGCACTCCAGCCTGGGCGACAGAGCCAGACTCTATCTCAAAAAAAAAAAAAAAAAAAAAGAAAAGTATGATCACCAAAATTTAAATAGAAGCATTTAAGAGCAGATTAGACACAGCTGAAGAAACCATTCATTAACTGGAGTCATCCAGAATGCAGCATGAAGATATAAAAAGAGGTGGTACAGATGGCGTGAGAAAGTCCAGCATCTCTTTAACTGGCGTCCCGGGAGGAAACAAGTGAATGCTGGAGGGGCATTATGTGAAGAAGTAATAGCTAAAACATTTTCAGGACAGATGAAACATAGGTCTTGGGATTCCAAAAGCCTGTGAAATTCCAAGCAGGATAAAGAGACATCTATATCTGGCTTACTATGTGAAACTGAAGGAAAACAAAGCCAGACAGAATATCTTAAAAACAGCCAGAAGTGGGTACACAGGATCTCTTTGCATTTTTCTTACAACCGCATATGGGTCTATAATGATCTCAAGATGAAAAGTTTAATAATTTTAAAAGGGAAGCTAGAGAAAAGACATATCCTAAAAGTGAGCCATAGTTAGATTGACCATCGCTTTCTCTAATGTAACAGTAGAAGTCAGAAGACTTCTGACTTCTGGAAAGATATCTCCAATATGCTAGAAGAAAATAACTGCCAACCTGAATTTCATACCGAGTAAAAATAACCTTTAAGAATAAAGGTGAAAGAATGCCTCTGTGAGAAGGAGAGTTCTGCTTAGCAGTGAAAGGATATAGAGGCAAAGACACCCAATAAATATTTGTTGAGTCTCTACTATATGCTACTAAAGTGAGCTCACATTTTAACTGGGGGGCAGAAAATAAGCAAATGCATGTATAATTTAATTCAGAGAGTAATACATGTGTGTCCCAGGCAGAGGTGTCTGCAAAGAAACAGCCACATTTTGCATTCAGTGGCAGCAACAGAGATGTGCTCATGCAAATTCTTGGCCAGATTGTGGAATCCTACTTGGACCTATGGCCCCAAACCTTCTTTTCCAACACTTAATGGAGATATTTTGACCAACCTAATAGCCCTTCTGTTGATTTCTTTCTGTGTGACTTTCACTGAAGCGTACCTACAGAAAAGAGCATGTTTCCAAGTGTACAAGGTCAGTGAATATTCCAAACTGAGTGCACCTTTGTAACCATCACACCCTTATCCCTCATCATGTCTTTTTGGTTCCTCTGCTACCAAAGGTTAACCACTGTCTGGACGCCAACACCATAGATTTTTTTTTTTTTTTTGCCTGTTGCTGAATTTTATATAAATTCTGTATTTTAATACAGCACATACTCAGTACATACTCTCTGACTTTTTTTTTCTTTTTTTTTTTTTTTTTTTTTTTTTGAGACAAGGTCTCACTTTGTCACCCAGGCGTGATCTTGGCTCACTGTAGCCTTGACCTCCTGGGCTCAAGCAATCCTCCTGCCTCAGCCCCCCAGATAGCTGGGTCTACAGGCACACACCACCATGCCTGGCTAATTATTGTGTTTTTTTGTACAGATGAGGTTTCACTATGTTGCCCAGGCTGGTCTCCAACTCCTGAGCTCAAGCAATCACCCTGCCTCTGCCTCCCAAAGTGCTGGGATTACAGTGGGATTACAGGCATGAGCCGCCACACCCAGCCATTCTCTGGCTTCTTTACTCAATAGTATGTCTCTGAGATACATTCATGTTACTGTGTCTATTAGTGGTTTGTTCTTTTTCATTGTCATGTATTTCATTGTATGACTATGCCTGTATCAATTTGTTTATCCATTCTGTTTGAATGAACAGCAGAGTCATTTCCACTATTCTAAAAGGATAATTTATAAGTTATAAATGATTTCTTTGTTAAAAAAAGAATTAATGTAAAATAAAAACATGTTAGATAAAAAAATTGGCACTGGCATATTCAAGAAAAACAAAGATCTAAAGGATGTGTTTTAAATAGTTGGAAAATTATTCCAGATGGAAAGTCAGAAATGCAAGAAGAGGCCGGGCGCGGTGGCTCAAGCCTGTAATCCCAGCACTTTGGGAGGCCGAGACGGGCGGATCACGAGGTCAGGAGTTCGAGACCATCCTGGCTAACACGGTGAAACCCCGTCTCTACTAAAAAATACAAAAAAAAACTAGCCGGGCGAGGTGGCGGGCGCCTGTAGTCCCGGCTACTCGGGAGGCTGAGGCAGGAGAATGGCGTAAAATCCCGGGAGGCAGAGCTTGCAGTGAGCTGAGATCCGGCCACTGCACTCCAGCCTGGGTGACACAGCGAGACTCCGTCTCAAAAAAAAAAAAAAAAAAAAAAAGAAATGCAAGAAGAAAAAGAGAATAAGTATGTGGATAATTCTAAATGAACATTATATAAAACCAAAAATAGTATTTTGTGAGGGTTTAAAACATATAGAAATAAAATATGTGATAACAAAGACATTGAAGTCAGCAGTGTGGTAACTGGAGCTAATATATTTCACTGGCTTTATATTGTCATAGAAGAGGGTAAAAGTATTGATTAATAGTCAACTTTGGTAAACTAAGAATGGATGTTGTAATTTTAGGGTAATCAGTAGAAAAGTTGAAATAGACTGTATAACTTTTTTTTTTTTTTTGAGACAGTCTCGCTCTGTTGCCCAGGTTGGAGTGCAATGGCGCTATCTCGGCTCACTGCAACCTCCGCCTCCTGGGTTCAAGTGATTCTTCTGCCTCGGCCTCCCAAGTAGCTAGGATTACAGGCGCACGCCAGCATGCCCGGCTAATTTTTGTATTTTTAGTAGAGATGGGGGTCTCACCATATTGGCCAGGCTGGTCTTGAACTCCTGACCTCACATGATCCACCTGCCTTAGCCTCCCAAAGTGCTGGGGTTACAGGCATGAGCCACCATGCCTGGCCATAACATCTAAATTAGTAAGAGAAAAGTGAAATCCTAAAACAGTGAATCCAAAGGCGGGGTGGGGGAAGGGAGAGAAAAAGCAAGCAAGTCAAATTGAAAGCAGAAAGCAAAATAGTCAATTTAAATCTAGTAAATCAGTAATCACGTTAAATGTCATTAGATTACATATTTAAGTTGAAGGATAGAGTTTGTCAGATTGGACAAAATCCAACTGTTACCATTCATAAGAGATATATCTAAAACATAAAGTATATAAAAAATTGGAATTAAAAGTTCAATAAAAAGATATCATGTAAATACTGACCAAAAGAAAGCTGGGGTAGTTTCTCGATAAAAGAGAAAATGGACTTTATAGTGAAAAGCTTTACTGAATTAAAGAGTGTGAGCATTTTATTACAATAAAAGGTTCAGTTCACCAAGGGAATATGCCTATTGGCACATTCTATGGCCCAGCAATCCCCTCCTCAGATGGGTACCATAGCGAAGCCTCTGAGGACACAGAGAAGCTAAATGAAACTAAGCTGTAGGCATGCATGCAAATGAGGTCTAGAACAGCAAGGAAGCTGTCACCATAAAAGTCAGGGTAAGGTTCAGGAGATGCAGGGGGAAGGGTCATGGTGGAGAGGCCTTCTGCAGTGCTGATGGCGTTGGGGACACCATGGGGGCGTTCACCTTATGTGTAACGTTTCATGGTCATCAGATCCCTCTTTCCTAATTATGTTGTTTGATTTACAAAATTGTTGATAGTGTTTATTTGGTGGTAGGATTCTGGTCCACTTTTACTTTCCTTATCATGCTCCTCTATTTTTAAAAATCTTAAGTAAATATTTGAAAACATGACTGTTCTCATTCTAAAAGGCAATAATAATATGTTTCTATCTGAGAGAAAATCCAAAAGATTCGCATATGAAATGTGTGATCTGTTGAAAGTGACATTGTCCTCTCTCACCTTCAATTCACCCAGGTTAACTTTGAGGAATTTAAAGAAGGTTTTGTGGCTGTGTTGTCATCAAATGCTGGTGTTCGCCCCTCAGATGAAGACAGTAGTTCTTTGGAATCAGGTAAGAGGATTTAATCCTATTGGCCATATTTTCTTTTCATTATTTGTTTGTTAACTTTTGGAGTGTAATATTCTAATGAAAGAATCCAGCAGTTCTGAAAACTGAATTCTACCTTACTTTCTGTCACCCACAAGGTATATGGACTTGGAAAAAACACTTGATGTTTTTTCTTCCTTTGTTTATTTGTGAAATGGTGTCATATAATAATGCATGCTGTGCCCGCCGTGGATGATAACACTGCACTGTGCTGATGTAAGTGATCAGAATCCTGTTACAGGGACAGGGCTGCTGGGACACAGGCTATGTCCCTAAGTGGAAGTGGCATCCTTGGGGAAAGCCACCTGGCCTTGGTTCCAGCCTCAGGGTGCCAGGATGGTAACAGGCTGTGGGCGAGGTCAGAGGGAGGGCTACCCAGGCCTGGAGTGTTGAGGTCATGGTGGCCTGCTTCTTGGTTGTAGATGGCCCCATGTCAGGAGGGTGTGAAATGGGGGTGGCTCTTTCCCTTTTGCAGGGGTATTGTGTTTGTGGTATTGATTAGTGTGTTACAGAGGGAGCGCCTCCCTCGTGTCTCACAGCAGGATGTCCTGGTCAGGAGGGGTGTGCGGCAGTAGATAAGGCTGTCACAGGGTTTGGGGCAGAGGACGAGAAAGTGGAAGGGACCAGGCTCACACAGAGGTTTTCTGTGTGAGCATATGGCATTGAGCTTTGTGTACGTTTACAAAGAGTCCAATTAACCCTCATAGAAATCCTGTGGCATTACTTACCATACCAGTTATTCAGATGAGGAAACTGAGGCCCCAGGTGAGAAGAGAAGTTGGCTTGAGTTCCTTCCTCCCCTGAAAATGGATTTTTCTTTTCTATTCCACATGGCCAGGCTGCAAATTTTCCAAATTTTCACACTTTGCTTCCCTTTTAAATGTAAATTTTAGTTTCAGATCATCTCTTTGCTCATGAATATAAGCGTATGCTGTTAGAAGTAGCCAGGGCACATCTTCCATGCCTTGCTGCTTAGAAATTTCTTCCACCAGATGCTCTAAATCATTTCTCTCAAGGTCAAAGTTTCACAGATCTCTAGGGCAGAGGCAAAATGCCACTAGGCTCTTTGCTAAAGCATAGCAAGTGTGACCTTTTTCCAGTTCCCAGTATACTCCTTATCTCCATTTGAGACTGCTGCAGTCAGGACTTCATTGTCCATATCACTATTAGCATTTTGGTCACAACAGTTCAACATGTCTCTAGAAGGTTACAAACTTTCCCACATCTTCCTGTCTTCTTCTAAGCCCTCCAAACTGTCCCGACTTCTGCCTGTTATCCAATTCCAAAGCTGCTTCCACATTTTCATGTATCTTTGTAGCAGTGCTCCACTCCTGGTGCCAATTTTCTGTATTAGTCTGTTTTCACATTGCTATAAGGAACTACCTGAGACTGGGTAATTTGTTTTTAAAGAAGAGTTTTAATTGACTCACAGTTCCTCAGACTGTACAGGAGGCCTGGCTGGGGATGCCTCAGGAAATTCACAATCATGGCAGAAGGTGAAGGGGAAGCAGGCATGTCTTACATGAATGGAGAAGGAGGAAGAGAGCAGGGGAAGGTGCTACACACTTTTAAACAACCAGATCTCATGAGAACTCACTATCATGAGAATAGCAATTGGAAAATCCACCTGCATGATCCAATCACCTCCCACCAGACCCCACCTCCAACGCTGACGATTACAATTTGACATGAGATTTGGGTGGGGACACAGAGCCAAACCATATTAACCTCCCATATGCTCAGACCTTTCTGGTGAGAATGTGCTAGGCCAGTCCTTGATGGTGCCTGCTGTCTTGGGGTGATTGTTAATCAGGCCCATGATGACTCTGTCCCAGTGGGGTGAGAGATATTCTGGTCACCCTGCTTATTGTCAGCTGACATTTATCGTGTTCAGTCAGGTTACTGAGAGTCAGGTATATATGTTCTTGGATTTTTGGAGGTTTTATTGCTCCTTTGCATAGATAGCTAGATTTCCTATTAGTTTTTCATTACATAAAAGCGAAATATGCTTGAAAAACTGTAAATAGCAGATAGAGTTTAGGGGAAAGTCCTCCTCTCCCCACCCTTGCTTTCACAGTCTCCCAACCAAGGCATAGAATTGCCATTGTTCACTGTTTCTCGGGTCTTTCCAGAGGCTTCTATGTGCAGAGCAGTGCGTGTTTAGGAGGCGCACTCGGTGCTGAGTGTGCATCTTCTCAGAGCGTACCTGCTGGCCTGCACGGGCCCATAACTGCTATAAAGGACTCCCACCAAATTTCCTGTTTTCTTTCCAGCTGCCTCCAGTGCCATCCCTCCAAAGTATGTGAATGGTTCTAAGTGGTACGGCCGTCGGAGCCGGCCCGAGCTATGTGACACTGCCACAGAAGCCAGACACGTGCCCGAGCAGCAAACCCAGGCCAGCCTGAAAAGTCAACTCTGGCGCTCAGCGTCTCTGGAGAGCGTGGAGGTGGGTCAGGCCCCTCTCCCACCCCAGCTGCCCAGTGTTGGGAATAACAAATGCTTCCTTTCATCCCTGTTTGTAGCACGTGATCACAAGATGTGGGGAGGGCAGGGCACTCTTCAGGCACCTTGAGTCACCAGAAGCTTGGTCACTTTGGGGAATGCCATTTCATTTAAATTGGGTCTGGTTGTCTTCAGGACAGTCCTGGCCACAGGATTCTCTCCTGAATTGGTGCAATAGAGAATTTGTGCATCAATCCTTTGTGTACAATATCTCTTTTTCCCCGATACCACCACCAACTCTAGAAGGCAATGTTTATGGCTTCATGGGAGTGAAGGGTCAACGTGCTAAGAGTAGAAAAGGGAAGATGCCTTTTTGAAACAGCCTCGAGGTCAGGAGTGTGAGTGTGTCAACCCCCAGCCCTGCCTATCTTGAACACTTAGTTATACTGAGGCCCAGCACTTACAACTGGCCTGTATGAGCCAATGCCTCCTGGGGCCTTGGAAGTTGCCTCCCTGTCCCCCAGGCTCCCTGGGTCATTTGCTGCAGGTGGCTGGTATGCAGGGATCACCCAGTGAAAGGGGGATGGGCCCAGGAGATGGCTGCCAGAGTCTCGTGGGGCTTCATGTTAAGAAATATGTCCATGGGGCAGGTCCACAGCTTGTAAGTTAATCATGGACTGGGTTGAACCATTTTCAATGATTCCAAAATGTTCCTGGTTCCTGCTCTCTGTACCGTCAGCGTCTGCCAGGTGGGCCTCCATCAGGAGCACCTCCTTCTTAGGTCAGGGCCCCAGTGGACTTGTTTACCATTTGTCTTCACCATTTGTGGAGGCAAAGAGGAAAAACAACCAAAATATATTTAAATGTTAGAGTCTCTTTTCTCAGGGGTATGTGACATCTAGGCGATGCCAGTAAATCCAGAATATTCCTTTTTCGTTCTGTTTTAAAAATTTGGACCTCAGGGATGGAGAGATAGTGAATCTCCTCCTTGTGGTGGATCTTCATTGGTGCCATTCTGCTTCTTAAATCATCTTTGATTCCCAAAACCTGAACGCGGGGAAAGCCGCCTTTAGGGTTGTCAGTGCAGTTGAACTCAAAAAATGGGGTTGAGTATTTATCACCAACTCACAGATTCTCCCCAGTCAAAGCCAGTGCCAGCTTTGAAGCATACAGAGTCTTGGTCACCAGGCATCCATTCCACAGTCACTTGTGGGGACACACAACACCCGGACAAAAGCAGACTTTGACTCTGGTTGGCTGACGCAGTCACTGCAGCACGAGGTTTTTACTTAAGTCGCACGTTTCTTGATGGCCCCGGCTCTTGTCTTGGGTGCAGGTTTGCAAAGGCTGCTGGGGTGTGAGGTGATTACCAGGTGCTGTGCTATCCCAAGCCCTTGAAGGGATACAGAAACCTGCTCTCTCACCCTGCGGCTGTTTGCTGAACTGATGTGGTTGATGAGGGAAAGGTGCAGAGAGGCGCGTTGCAAGCCTCTTATGGAGAATGTGTCCCGAGACTGAATGATTGACTGTGGCTGCAGGGCTGGCTTCTTTCAAGTGCTGGGTCTGAAGCCATCGCCATCATCACCATGCAGAGGCGGACAGGCTTCTCTGCTGCTGGACACAAGTGTTTGATTGTATTTGCAGGGTCAACTGTTGACGAATGGGTTTATGTTGAGGAGCCCGAGCGTGCGGAACAAGGCGTGTCCCCTGTCTCCCTGGTCCAGCCCCTCACTGCTGCTAGGCGGGGCTCACCTGGGGCTGCTAGCTGGCATGCAGGGCAGCCCCAAGGTGGGGGTGGGCTTCTCCTCTGAGGGATTGACTCCATACTCAGCCGTCTGCCACTTCCCCAAACATCCTGCTCTATTTGTTCCCGGTGCTCCGTCCCCAGCAGCACCCCCTGGAACTCACAGCCTTCTCTCTGCATCTTTCTGCAGAGTCTCAAGTCAGATGAAGAGGCCGAGAGCACTAAAGAAGCTCAGAATGAATTATTCGAAGCACAAGGTAAAGCCTCAGCCTCGCATTTGGTGCACTCTGCCTTTGCCCAGAGCTTTGAAAGCTGAAGAGCCGGGTCACTGGGCAGTACACACCACAAGTTTAATATCCTGGGAAATGCGTGGGGTGGGTTGTGTCCCGCTGGATTCCTCCTTCTCCAGGAGTGGTCAGAATGTCATCATCTCAGCAGTGAGGCCATCACTCGGTCCTCATTCTCCCAAGGTCAGACCCTGGGGCAGAGGCCCGTGGCCGAGGGAGCAGTGTGGTTTGTCACACTTCATGGTCTGCAAGTACCGCTGTGACCCTAGCTGGCAGGTATGGCCCTGTGGTTTCAGGCAGGAGGGCTTTGCTTGGCCCCATCACCTCAGACTGCCCCTATACCTCCTTTCTGGTACGCTGGGCTAGGTACAGCCTCTCCCCTGCTGTGCAGGGGCATTCTTAGCACCCACCAGGGTTTCATCTGTCCCACAAATGGAGTGTAATACCTGGTCCTGGAGCTTAGAGCCTTACGTAGCAGAAGGCCAGCAGTTGGGACACAGAAGCAAATCACAGGGTGCAGCCTCACAGCGCTGTGCAGCGCACAGGGAAGGCTCACCATCCGTGCTGCCGTGGTGCCCTCTGCAAGATCTGACATTTTGGGAAGAGAAGCTGCATGCAGGGGCATGATCGAGACTTCAGCTCCCTCACCACGTTTCTGGAGTGACATGCATTACATGTGTTGTGGGGACAGAAAGCTAGACAAAAAAACTTCCCAGTGGATCCCCCTGGGGAGAGGAACAAAGGCTCTGGGAGAGGAGAACTTCTTTTTAATTTTAATTATCTTGTGCTTGCCTATAATACTTCCTTGACATTAAAAAGCGAACAAAAATATTAATTGTGAATCCCAGAGTATTTTGGATAGAAAAGACCAACACCTATGCAAACAATGCAAAAACAGAAGACTCCGTAGAAGTGACTGCTGACTTACCTGATGCCCGCAGGAGTGAAGAAAGGGGCCCCACAGACAGGTGGGTGTGAGAGGATCAGCGTGGTGGCCAGACGCTGAGCTCTGAGGAACTACCCAGGTGTGAAGCCGGCAACCTGGCTAACCCTTGCAGCAGGCTTGGCATAATCCGAGCATCCCTCCTCTCAGAGCAGCTTGGGGCTCAGGCTGAGCTTGGGAACAAGAGCTGAGGTTCACACCAGGCCCTCATGATCACAGCACAAGCTTTTACATCGCTGCTGCAGGCTTCTCCGAGGAGCAGGGCTGCAGTGCTCAAGGAAGGATTGGAGAAGTTGAGAGACTTAGAATGGACTCCATTGCATCTAGGGCCTCTGTTGGGACACTTGAAGGCTGGGTCTGAAATCATATGAAGCGTCACTGATGCGTCTGGGCTGGAGGAGCTCAGCTGAGGACAGCCTCGGAGGGGTTGCAGCAGGCCTCAGCGTGGCTGGGCTTCCTTACAGCATGGTGGCTCTGGGTAGTCAACTGCCTCACCTGGTGGCTCAGGGCCCTAAGGACACGTTGTCCCAAAAACAGGGCTGGGATTTCCTCACTGAGTTCAGGCCAGCCTCAAAGTCACAAAGCATCCCTTCCACCACGTTCTATTGATCAAAGCTGTCACAAGGCTACCAGATTCAAGGAGAAGGGACACAGACCTGAAGCGAAGAGTACCAAAGAAATTGGAAGCCGCATTTCCAAACTGCCTCACATGGGCAGGCTGAAAGCAAGAAGGAAGGCAAAGAGGGGAGAAGTTAGAACAGGGGTGTCATGTGCTTCAGGAAACAGGAAGGCTGGAGGCATTGATGG
Organism: Macaca fascicularis; assembly: GCF_037993035.2. Lineage (NCBI taxonomy): Eukaryota > Metazoa > Chordata > Mammalia > Primates > Cercopithecidae > Macaca > Macaca fascicularis. Next base: position 61,892,676 of record NC_088384.1, read on the forward strand.
ATGTGTAGGGAGCAAACTGCAGGATCCTTAGCAGCCAGGCATGTAAGGTGCAGGTATAGGGGAGTGCAGGAGGCTGCCATGGCCTTTGAGGAGGCAGTGATGAGAGGAGCTAGTATTTCAGGTTGCAGGGATGCAGGTGACTGGGGAGGAGAGGCTGGAGCCCGGCTGAACACTGAGAGCCCTCTTCAGGCTGCCAGCGCCCCCCATCTCCCCCTGTTGCAGAAGGATCAGGGTGGCAGCATTGGGTGTGTCCCCTTGCAGGAGGCATGAGGCCATCCCAGGAAGTCATCAGGCTGCAGGCTGCACTGGATCCCACCGGTGAGGCATGGGCAGGGTCAGTGGCTCCCAGTCAGTGCCCTGTACCCCAGGAACCTCCAACCCCAGACAGGGTGCCCCGCCATTCTCTTTGCCCTGGGCTGGGCTGCAGGCCAGGCAGGCCGCTGACCATGCAGGGCAGGGAGTAGCACTGGTCTGTGTTCCTTAGTCCTGTGAGCAGTTTCACTGTCTTTCCAGGCTTTTCCATGTGAGTCAGTGGATGCCCTAATGAGGCCTCCCCACACAGGCGGTCACATGGGCTGACTGTGCAGAAACATAGCTTCGATAGAGGGCATTGCCCTGGGATTTCTGCCAAAGTAAACAGTTAGCACCCCTTGGACCATGGTCCTTGAATGCCTGGGCCATTTTTTGTTCAACTTTTTTTTTTTTTTTTTTTTTTGAGACGGAGTCTCACTCTGTCGCCCAGGCTGGAGTGCAGTGGCGTGATCTCGGCTCACTGCAAGCTCCGCCTCCCGTGTTCACACCATTCTCCTGCCTCAGCCTCCCGAGTAGCTGGGACTACAGGCGCCCACCACCATGCCCAACTAATTTTTTGTATTTTTAGTAAAGACGGTTTCACTGTGTTAGCCAGGATGGTCTTGATCTCCTGACCTTGTGATCCGCCCGCCTCAGCCTCCCAAAGTGCAGGGATTACAGGCGTGAGCCACCGCGCCCGGCCTTTGTTCAACTTTTATCTCAGTAAATGTCAGGGGAACTGACCTGAGCTTCTAGCTGTGGTGCTGGACAAAGCAGGGAGACTCCTATGTGCTGAGAAAAGTCAGCCAAGCCGCCGTGTCTTCCATCCTTGACTTGATGTCTAGATCTAGGGCAGCGAAGGGAAGGGCTCGCAGGGGGAGGCTGTTTTTCACCCAGTGATTTCAGTGCTCAGCCTGGAGAGCAGGTTGGGGTTCCTCCCAGCAGTTTACAGAAAGCTTTGTGCAGGATCAGAGCTGACAGACGGTAGTGCGCACACACTCGTGTCAAACTCGGAGGACTTGCCCGACCTCTTCTGCCAGCCTGAGAAATAACCCAGTATCAGGATTGCTTTCACATTTTTTCCTTGGAGATTTCAGGCACCTTAGGCTGGAAGGGACCTCGGAGGTGGCCTTTTCTTACCCGTCCCTTTCCTCTTGTTTTCCTCAACCCAACCCAGAGTGTCATTTGTGAGCACACAGTCTGCCTTCCTTTGGGGGATGGTGGCTTTCCTATTACCAGCGGGATTATCAGTCATTCATGCCCACATGGCTCATCTACCTGAAAGATCCAGACCGCTGAAGCAGAACTGCAACACTAAAGTCTGTGTTGGGTGGAAGCAGACATGTCCGCTCTGGGCTAGGTGGTGTGGACGAGGCATGGAGGAACATGTCTGGCTGGACACATAGGTCACCATAGGAACATGTCTGGCTGGACAGCTGGCTCACCACAGACACTTTCTCTTGGACACCCAGTGTCTGTCCTCATTCTCAAGCTGTTTCCACAGCTTCAAACACATCAAGAAGACAAGCGACTGAAGACAAAGGTTAGGAAAAGTGGCCTTCCACCACCCGAGCCCACTGATGAGTCCTAAACACACCAGTGCCTCCTGAGTGAGGCACGGAGGACACAGTGCCACCTGCAAAGCATTTATGCCAAACAAACAAATGAACTTGAGCCTGCAGCCAAACTAGACTTTGATGCTAACTCAGGTTTTCAGGAAATGTTAAGGATGGAGGAGCTTGTTAGACGACAACACGGGGAAGCAGGCAGATAGATCCGGATGTGGAACATTCCACAGAACAGTGGGTCTGATTTCTTTAAAAAGGCATGGGCTGTGGGGATTTGGGAGAGGTGCTTGTGACTGAAAGATGTGAGAGGAATAACAGCCAAGGGCACCCTGAGGAGTTTGGATGCTGGTTCAAACATATCAACTGTAAGAATATATTTTCGAGACGCTTGGGAAAATCCTGTTGATTTTGTTAGGTGTGATAGTGGCATTGTGGTGATGTAAGAATATATATATTTTTTCTAGAGATATGGATCAAATATGTGGGGGAGAAGTAACATGAGATCCGTGATTTCAAATAACCGAGATGGATCCTGACTCATGGTGTTTTGACTCAACGATTTTTCAACTTTGTGATGGTGTGAGGTCGATATGCATTCAGTAGAAGCCGTCCTTCAGTGTCCATGCGACCGTTCTGATCTTCACTTTCAGTACAGTGTTCAGTAGATTACATGAGACATTGAACATAATATTAGTCTAAAATAGGCTTTGTGTTAGAGGATTTTGCCTCACTGTCGGTTAGTGTGTTCTGAGATGTGTAAGGTAGGCCAGGCCCAGCTACGATGTCGGTGGGTTAGGTATATTCAGTACATCTTTGACTTGACGTTTTCAGCTTATTGTGGGGTTGTTGGGCTGTAGCTCCATCGTAAGTCAGGGAGCATCTATACTTCTAAATACTTCAGCCGTAAGGAAAGCGGGTAGAGAAGAAACCTGTGGCAGGGTGCTGTCATAGTGGAGCCTGAGTAGCAGGTGCTCTGGGCTTCACTTTACTCTTTGTTCTGTGTAAGTTAGAAAGTTTTCAAAAATTAACTTATTAAAAGACTCGTCTTTTTATTGTAAATACAAATAATAGAGTCCTCTCCTTCTTTTTTTTTTTTTTTTTTTTTTTTTTTGAGACGGAGTCTTTTTCTGTAGCCCAGGCTGGAGTGTAGTGGTGCAATCTCGGCTCACTGCAGTGTCCACCTCCTGGGTTCAAGCAGTTCTCTGCCTCAGCCTCCCGAGTAGCTGGGATTACAGGTGGCCGCCATCACACCCAGCTAATATTTGTATTTTTAGTAGAGACGGGGTTTCACCGTCTTGGCCAGTCTGATCTTGAACTCCTGACCTCGTGATCTACCCGCCTCGGTCTCCCAAAGTGCTGGGATTACAGGTGTGAGCCAGCGTGCCCAGCCCCTCTGCCTCTTTTAAATGCTCGCACAGCTGACCATAGAAGGTTCTCTTCAGAAAGAATTTCCCCATTAGAGGCAGATATTTTCCCCCAACATTTATTTTGAAAATTTGTAAACAGAGTGAAGTGCAAACAACTGTGTCATAAAAACCCATGTACCAACCACCTAATTCCACCTTTGGTGCTTTGCAGCTCCCCTTTGTCGGTCTGTCCATCCCTCTGTCCGTCCATCCATCCCTCTGTTGGTCCGTCCATCCAGCCCTCTATCCATCGGTCCATCTGATTTCAGAGTCACTGACCAGCATTGCTGTGCGTCCCCCGCATGCTTCAGCCTGGAGCACAGGACTTAACTGTTGCTGGTTTTTCTCCCCAGCCTTATTGGGGTGTGATTGACAAATAAAAATTGTATATATTTTAGGTGTACAGTGATGATCTGAGACATGTGTACATTGTGAAGTGATGACCACAGTCCAGCCAGTTAACACATCCATCTCACTTAGTTATGTGTGTGTGCTGAGAACACTTGAGATAGACTCTCTTAGCAAACTTCGAGGAAGCAGTCGGGTCTTATTAACTGTAGTCACCGTGCTGTACATTGGGGCTCCAGAAGTTACTCATCTTATAACTGAAAGTGACCCCCCTCCACCAGCATCTCCCCCACCACCCAGCTCTGTAACCACCCTTCTACACCCTGCTCCCATGAGTTCCTCTTTCCTTAGATCCCACATGTGAGTGAGATCTCATGGTGTTTGTCTTTCTGTGTCTGCTTATTTCACCTAGTGTAATGTCTTCCACATTCATCCATGCTGTTGGAAAGGGCAGAACATCCTTCTTTTTAAGGCTGAGTTGTGCTCCATTGTGTATGTATCAGAGTCTAACTGTGACTCCCCCCTTGCTTCAGGACAGCTGCAGACCTGGGATACCGAGGACTTTGGGAGCCCCCAGAAGTCCTGCAGCCCCTCCTTTGACACCCCAGAGAGCCAGATCCGGGGCATGTGGGAAGAGCTGGGGGTGGGCAGCCGCGGGCACCTGAGCGAGCAGGAGCTGGCTGTGGTCTGCCAGAGCATCGGGCTCCGGGGACTCGAGAAAGAGGTGAGGGCACAGCAGGCCACCCAGCCACGTGTTCCTGGCCATGGTCATGGTTTAGTTTTGGGTCTGGAAACCCCTCTACCCTTCAGCCACTCATTTAGGTGCATCACTTTCTAATCTAAAATCCTTTGGTGGCTCTTGGCGTTTCTGCCAAAAGCTAAAAACTCCAGACACCTTTGAAAGCCCATCTCTGATGGAGTTGCCCAGTCCCACCAACTCCCTGCCACGCTCAGGTGTAGCAGGCACTTCCCGTTCCTTCACTCACATCCTTCCTCTGCCTGGATGCCTTTCCCTCTTCTCTGTGTGACCAGGTTCCACTGCACAGCCAAGACAAGACCCCCAAGCCTGTCTGCATTCCCCAGTGGCCATGTTCCTTCTCCTCCTGGGTGGGAGGCCAGTCTGCCTTGCTGGAGTTCTTCTCAGCCCTGTGTCCTTGCTGGGCCTCACACTGCAGGACCTGGCCTTGCTCAGCATCCCGCAGGCTCCAGCCCCAGCAGACACTGAATAAGCATTTGTAGAACTGAGAAGTTCAGGTGACACCCACTCACAGTGAAATGGAAACCAAGGCCTGTGGGTTTTGCAAGATAGAGGGAGGGAGTGCCTTGGGAAAATACAGCCCTCATGGTCTACACAGTTTTAAGGCTGGATAAGACAAGGAAACAGCCCTTGTGGGGTACCTGGAACCAGAGGGAGGGAGGGAGGGAGGCCCCGGTGAGGGCAGCTGGGTAGAGCTCTTATGGGTGGGCCTGAGGTATGAGGACTTTTGTTTAGGAACTTGAAGACCTGTTTAACAAACTGGATCAAGACGGAGACGGCAAAGTGAGTCTTGAGGAATTCCAGCTTGGCCTCTTCAGTCATGAGCCCGCGCTACTTCTGGAGTGTTCCACTCAAGTTAAACTGAGCAAGCCTTGGTCTCATTACCAGGTAAAATGCAACAGTTAAATCCTGAACCCAGCAACCACTGATGTCACTCTCTGGTGACTAAAACTGCTGACTCCCTCCCTGCCTGTGTCACCACACAACGAGCTGTCCAAGAACTGGATAGGCCATGCACACACGCATGTATGTGGGAGGCCACACGACGTAGATTCTGGAGCCACTTAGATTTGAGGTGGGTCCAGTGTTGTTCTTACCTGGCTGTGTGTCACTAGGGGAGTTACATTCTCCAAGCCTCAGGCTCACATGTAAGCCGGGGGTGGTTTGGGTGCCCACCTCCCGGGGCTACAGAAGGCAGTGCTTTAGGTGAGGAACATGACTGCTCAGGTGCCCACCTCCCGGGGCTACAGAAGGCAGTGCTTAGGTGAGGAACGTGCTGCTCAGGTGCCAACCTCCTGGGGCTACAGAAGGCAGTGCTTAGGTGAGGAATGTGCTGCTCAGGTGCCAACCTCCTGGGGCTACAGAAGGCAGTGCTCAGGTGAGGAACGGGCTGCTCAGGTGCCCACCTCCCGGGGCTACAGAAGGCAGTGCTCAGGTGAGGAATGTGGCAGCTCCTCAGCCTGTGGTGTGATATGCCCCAGCAAGAAAACTCCCTCCCATCCTCCCCATTGTGGAATAGCAAGGGCAATATTTCTGTGTTAGTCTGTTCTCACATTGCTAAAGGAATACTTGAGACTGGGCAATTTATAAAGAAAAGAGGTTTAGTGAGCTCACAGTTCTGCAGGCTGTGCAGGAAGCATGGTGCCAGTGTCTGCTCGGCTGCTTCTGGGGAGGCCTCGGGAAGCTTACAATCATGGCAGAAGGTGAAGGGGTGCAGGCAGGTCACATGGCCAGAGCAGGAGCAAGAAAGCAAGGGGAGAGGTGCCACACACTTTTAAACAACCAGGTCTCAAGAGAACTCACTATCACGAGGACAGTACCAAGAGGGATGATGCTAAACCATTTGTGAGAAATCCACCTCCAAGATCCAGTCACTTCCCACCAGGCCCCACCTTCAACATCAGGGATTACATTTTAATATGAGATTTGAGCGGGAACACAGATCTAGAGTTGCCAGAGGATCCAGTGAGTCTGTCTAGGATTGGTCCTGATAATGTCCCTTAACCCATGCTCTATCTCTTGCACAAATACTGGGTCTCTCTGCAGTTTGAGGAGACCAGGGCATGGCTGCTGAGGGGCTGGATACTTCTTTGCTGCTGCAATTGGTCCTGAATTTGGTGAGTGGTGTTGCAGGACCTGTAGTGCTATTCTATACCGGGCGTAGGTATGCCTGAGAATCTAGGTTTCTGATTCTAAAGTCAGTGAGGGCTGGGCATGGTGGCTCACGTCTGTAATCCCAGCACTTTGGGAGGCCGAGGCGGGCGGATCATTTGAGGTCAGAAGTTTGAGACCAGCGTGGTTAACATGGTGAAACCCTGTCTCTAGTAAAAATACAAAAATTAGCCAGGTGTGGTGGTGCACATGTGCAGTCCTAGCTACTCAGGAGGCTGAGGCAGGAGAATCGCTTGAACCCAGGAGGCAGAAGTTGCAGTGAGCTGAGATCGCATCATTGCACTCCAGCGTGGGCGACAGAGTGAGACTCCATCTCAAATAAATAAATTAATTTAATTTAATTTAATTTAAAAACCTAAATAATTTAGAAACTTGGTGAAAAAAAATCAATGAGGACCCGGCACAGTGGCTCATGCCTATAGTCCCAGCAGTCTGGGAGGCCAAGGCAGGCAGATCACTTGAGCCCAGGAGTTTGAGAGAAGGTGAGACAACATAGTGAGACCCCATCTCAAAGATTTAAAAATTATCTAGGTGCGGTGGCACATGCCTGTGGTCCCAGCTACTTGGGAGGCTGAGCAGGAGGATCACTTGAGTCCAGGAGGTCGAGGCTGCAGTGAGGCTAACATCAGTGAGAACGACAAAGAAGAAACTCAGGAGCCAGCACTGAGGAAAGGGGTCAGGCGGCCATGTAAGGCCAGAATGATCAACATGAGGTCCCACAGGTCGTGCTTAGTGTGGGCTGGGGAGATGCCTCCTGAACTGGCTTGCCTTCATTGTCGAACGCCAAGTCAGCTTGGCCATGAGCCACCCATGCTGCATTCTGAGGGTCTGGGGGTGTGTGCGCCTCTGCCTGGGTCAGCGCACTTCTGCCCTTCCAACCTGCCTTGGGTTTCTTTTCACAGCTGAGACTTTCCTGGTGCTGGCATGGACTCTCTGGGCCCCTGCCTCTGTGAGGCCAGGCTCCCACCTCTGTGAATTCAAGGGTGGAACGTCAAAACTCCTTTGTCGTCCCTCTCCAAGTGATGATGAGTGTACTGACTGGGGCTGGCCAGTTGGGCCACGTGGGTGCAAGGCCTCAGAGTCCTGGGTGTCGGGGTCCTTGGTTGCATGTCCCGGCTTTCTCACCTGCACAGCCATGTGACCTTGGAGAGGTCATGTGAAGGGGCTGCACCTCTGACCTGTCCTCTGAGAGCTGAGGATGGTCTCATGAGCTGTTCCTGTGAGGCCCTCTGAGCACAGGCTGGGGAGGATGGAGAGCACATCAGCAGCGCACGGGCGTGAGGCTTTGGACGCTGGGTGCTATGGGAGTCTTCCTGACGTGCAGGTCCCAGAGGAGAGCGGCTGCCACACCACCACGACCTCATCCCTCGTGTCCCTGTGCTCCAGCCTGCGCCTCTTCTCCAGCATTGACGATGGTTCTGGCTTCGCTTTTCCTGATCAGGTCCTGGCCATGTGGACCCAAGAGGGGATTCAGAATGGCAGGGAGATCTTGCAGGTTTGGAACTGGGTGATGCCTGAGCTGGACAGGGAACCTGGGGGGCCCGTCTGCTGCAGAGGAGGATGGATGGAGCACCCCAAGCCAGGGACCCAGCAGGGGTTTGTGCTCTGTGCAGAGAATGCCATGCAAGGAAGTCCAGGTAGAAACCTATATCTTTTAATTTTTGCTACTAAAATATAGGACATTATAATTTAAAAGGATAAGAAATAAAATACAAAGATAGTGTGAAAAAGTCAATTTGAAGGTAGCCTTTAGTGGCTTAGACATTTTCCCTGAATGTTGGGCCAAGGAGGTTAGATGAATGGAAGGAAATTGCCTGTTGTGATGTCGATGTCTGTTGGGCACCACTGTCACTGCAGTTACTGATGAGCTCAGAGTGAGCCCGAACTCTCCTGGAGCCCCTGCCTGGCTGGTTGGGCTGTTCTCCCCCATGGCACCCACTTACCCCAGGCCCTTCCCGCCATGGGCCAGGTGTCAGGAGGCGCACCCTTCCCTCTGTGTTCTGCTGGGGCTGCCTGGGAGGGAAGATGTGGTCCTCGCATGGGACACAGCTCCTCACAGGCTCAGGCTTCCCAGAGGGACGCAGGCCAGCCCTGGAGATTTGGAAGGAGCTCTGCCCTGGGCACAATTTGGTGACACCTGTGCAGGGGCAGAGGTGTGCAGGGGCCCAGCATGGGTGAGGAAAGACAGCCTCACGAGGTACAGTGGACTAGACTTATTATTTTCATTACTTTCCATTGTTAGAAAGGATGTCAACTGAACAAAAACCTATTAAATAAGAAAGAAAGCCTACCTGCCCCTCCCCCATTCCCTGGAGGGGGTGACAGCTGTTGGTGTGGTGGGCGTCCTGCAGAACTTTTCCCTGGCACATGAGAGATGCATATTATTTATACATTCTGACAATATATATATATATTTTTTGCAAAATTGGTGTCATACCGTTTGTCTTGCAAATTTATGCAACCCTTCACTTTTCCTATGAAAAATCTGAGCATTGGCCGGGCGCGGTGGCTCAAGCCTGTAATTCCAGCACTTTGGGAGGCCGAGACGGGCGGATCATGAGGTCAGGAGATCGAGACCATCCTGGCTAAAACGGTGAAACCCCGTCTCTACTAAAAAATACAAAAAACTAGCCGGGTGCAGTGGCGGGCGCCTGTAGTCCCAGCTACTCGGGAGGCTGAGGCAGGAGAATGGCGTGAACCCGGGAGGCGGAGCTTACAGTGAGCTGAGATCCGGCCACTGCACTCCAGCCTGGGCGACAGAGCGAGACTCCATCTCAAAAAAAAAAAAAAAAAAGAAAAGAAAAATCTGAGCATTTATATGCATCGATGTCCTCTTGCTGCTATGCTGGCATTTCTCTGAGGCTGGACTCCTGGAGTTGCACCCTGTAACTCTTGGAGGCTCTGTCATATTCCCTGAGAAAATGTCCTGTTGGCACAGACAGACAATACAGGAAGGAGCCCAGACAGCCCTTGAAACAGTCCACTCAACTCCACGGACCAAGACCCTCATAGGCCCAACCTCATCTGTTACTGAGTCCCCCAAGATGGCAAAGCCAGACCTGTACAGCTGGCCTCACAACTGTCCTGAGAGCCAGAGGCGGAGGCAGGATCACCAAAAATCGCTTGCAGGAAGGGCAGAGAGCACAGGTCTCTCAGTTCCAAGATGCCTGACACCTGACTCCACAGCTCTGGGAGTTCCCTGGCTGCTGTTGTGCCCTGGCTCTGATGAGTACATCTTGCCTCTGCCCTTTCAGAACTTATTCTCTTTCCCATTTGCACTAGAGCTGCTGGTGCTGCTCTGCAAAGACACCCTGGGTGGCTTCTCCCTCACTTCATAATAGATTGCTGCCAAATTCTGCCTTGCAACTCAGTGTCATTTCTGACCTCAGGCTGCTGTGGCGGCTCTGTCCCTCTATGCCATCCAGTGACGTGGCGGGGAGCGTGTGCTTGTGTAGGGACAGCTTTCCAGGCAGCTCCCCAGCCTCTGCCAAGATGCCATTGCTCCTCAGGAGCTGCTGGGAAGTGGGCAGCGTGGAAAGTCAGCCCCTACTTCACGGGAGACTCTGGGCCGGGTTTCTCCTGGCACCTGCTTCAGCCACCCTGCCATGGTGCCTGCCGCTGGCCTGAGCAGGGCGTTTGTAGCCACAAGTGGAAAGCAGAGCCAGGAATACCCGAGGCGGAAAAGGCAGAGGCAGAAAAAGCAAACGCGACAGAACGTTAGCTGCCGCTCCCTTGAGCTGAGGGGCTTAGGGTGTGTGTGGCTCTATTTTTTGTTGTATCAGTAGAATGCCAGCTGTTCTGTGCTTTGAAGTTTGTGAGGTGTATTCTTCACACTTCTGAGGGGAAGAACAGTCCGCTCTGGAAAGCTTTTTGGTTCTAAGCCTGAGGGCTGCTGTGGGGACCCTCTCCATCTCTCTAAACTCTTCCTGGTGGCATGAGCTGCAGGGCAGGCCTCATCGCAGGGAATCCCAAGGCTCACATCCTTAAAACAGATTATTTCAGAGGGAAAAGGGCCTTGTGCTCTGGCCTCACAGCAGTCCCCATGAAGGGCCTGCAGGGGACTTGCCCCTGCCTGTGTCTGACACTTTGTCCAGGAAGAGGAATTCTGTCTAGCCTGGGCCTATGCACCCCTGAGGCAGAGGCAGGAGGACCAGGCCATTGACAGCCCACCAGAGTTGCGAGGGATGGAGGAGGAGCACCCCTCAAGACGCAGAGACCTTGGCAGACAGGAGGGGCGGGTGCTGCCTGGGACAGTCATGCTGGGCTAGGCCCTGGACCAGGGAGGGAGCAGAGAGGTGTCTGCTTGGGGAAGTCCCTCAGCCTCTCCTGCTTACCAGGCTTGCTGCTTCCAGAGCCTGGACTTCAGTGTGGACGAGAAGGTGAACCTTCTGGAGCTGACCTGGGCCCTTGACAACGAGCTCATGACAGTGGACAGTGCCGTCCAGCAGGCAGCCCTGGCCTGCTACCACCAGGAACTGAGCTACCAGCAGTAAGAGGCCGCAGGGGACTGGGGAACGTGGCAGTGTGGCTGGCCAGGTGGGCCTGGAGGGGTGTCTGGGACACACAGGATACCAGTTGGCTCTTGTCCACACCACATGGTCAGTCCTGGGGCAGGGCTCTGCACACCGTCTGTCCCGTGCTCTCTGGTCCCTGAAGCCGGCGCTCGCAGAGGGATAGGAGTAGAATCTAGCCACGGAGCATGGACAGGTGAATGGCAGCCGCTCATTCATGTGTGTGGGCTGGGTGGGGCCTGAGGACCTGGGCTGTCTGAGTCCACACAATTTAAGGCTTGCTGGCTTCCCTCCCACTTGTTGAGGCTTGGGATCTGTATGTTGGGGGCCCCCACTGAGCCCTTTTTATTGAGGTTTCTAAAGGACAGACCTGAGGCCCCGCCTCATCCTGCTGGTGCAGGCGCTCACCAGCGCCAGGTGGGGTCCTGCCGCTGCCTCTAGCGCCAGGGGGCTCCCAGACTGGGCTGTCAACAGGAGGAAGAAAAGGTGCTTTTCAAACGTGGTCACAAAGTACCCCGTGAGGGGCCGAGAACCCATTCCCTTTTAATTGTGTCTGTTTGCTGTGGCTGACCATTCAGGCCATCCGTCTGCTAAGCAGATTTGCAAAAAGATTGTTGTGTTTTTGTCAATGTTCTGAAGCTGCAGAAAAGATTGACAGAAACCACAATCTCAGTCCTAAAGACTGCATCTGTCCACATGCTGACAGCGGAGCCTCTGGCCTCAGGCAGCTCTGCAGATAGAACCAGAGAAAGGCTTGACCAGGTCCCTCCCTTGGCCTTGGGACAGGAAGGGAGAAAAGCTCCTTCGGCGGGGAAATAGTCACTGGAATAGCAGGTGCCACCAGTGATTTACACAGTGCCTCAGCCAGGTCAGGGTGGCCACAGAGCTGAGACCACACACACCCACTGTGTTGTGCTCTGGTGACTCACTGTGTGCTCACTAGGGTGCTGGGATGCCCATGCAGGGCTAACAGGTGGCCAGCCTCCTCCCCGCCATGTGCCCGTTACTGAATTAGGCACTTGTGATCCACACCCAGCTGCCGATGAGAGGGCTCACAGACCAACTACCACACACCCTGGGGCTGCCTAAGCAACGTGGCATGCTGTGGAACTCCAGGCTCAGTCTTCCTGGGTTAGAAACCACCAAGAAACTTTCCTTGCCAAGTCATGTGGCCCCTCTCTCTCAGTGTACACATCTGGAAAATGGGCATAGCAGTTGTAGAAACTGCCTCAGGAGCAGGCTGGTGGAGCAGCGCCCGCTGTACAGCTGGTGTGCTGGTTTCTATTGCTGATGCGGATACGGGGCCCAGAGCTGCCTGGCACGGTGGGTCAGGCCAGCAGTGGGGTCCCATCTGACCCTGTCTCCTTCCTGTGGCAGAGGGCAGGTGGAGCAGCTGGTGAGGGAGCGTGACAAGGCAAGGCAGGACCTGGAGAGGGCCGAGAAGAGGAACCTGGAGTTTGTGAAAGAGATGGATGATTGCCACTCTGCCCTGGAGCAGCTCACCGAGAAGAAAATCAAGTGGGTTCTAGGCCCAGGATTCTTACCTGGGCCTCCCCAGCCCCTTTGAGGTCAGGTAGTAGATACAGGGCTGCCAGGGGCCAGAGCTGCGAGTGTGGCTGAGTGGAGACCCCTCTATTTCACCTGAGCCAGGGGGAATCCCGGGGGCAAAACCTTGAGAAAGTGGAGCCCTGCTCTTCCGGGGGTTGGTGCAGTGCCTGGCCCTGGCTGCGTCCCCGTGGGCTGAGGAGGTCCTGCCTCCTGCCCTTGCTTTGCTGGTCTCTTTCTCACACAAGCCAAGCCTTTCTGCCCCTAGCTGCATGCCTGTGATGCAAGAGGCAGGTGGCTGTGTTGCAAGGGCAATGGCTTCCTTTTGGCCCAGTAGGTAGAAGGAGCCCAGAGAAGGAACCCAACTCCAGGTATCACAGCTGTAGTGACCCCAGTGTGGGGACAGTTGTGTGGAACAGTGGCTGGATAGACCAGAGAAAAGGATTTCTGATTTGTTTTTATTTTTGTTTTTGTTTTTGAGATGGAATCTCCCTCTGTAGCCCAGGCTGGAGTGCAGTGGCGCGATCTTGGCTCACTGCAACCTCCGCCTCCCAGGTTCGAGCAATTCTGCCTCACCCTCCCAAGTAGCTGGGATTACAGGCGCCCGCCACCACACCTGGCTAATTTTTGTATTTTTAGTAGAAATGGGGTTTCACCATGTTGGCTAGGCTGACCAACTCCTGACTTCAAGTGATCCGTCCCCATCAGCCTCCCAAAGTGCTGGGATTACAGGTGTGAGCCACCACGCCTGGCCTTAGATTTCTGATTTGTGTAAGGATACAACCACCGCACTGCTTCATGAACAGCACATCTGAAGAAATCCCACCCAAGAGGGCGCCCCAGGCTCAGGCAGGGAGAGGGGCTTCTCTGTGTTATTGGTGGGGCACATGTCTGCCAGGGCTCAGCTGCTGTTCACCTGAAGTTTGCGCATGCCTTGGGGGTCCTCCAGGGGTAGCTCAGGACAGGCTTTCCTGGCTCTGAGTCACAGCTCTTGGGCAGGGGCAGCAAGACATGGCTGGTCTCCCTGCCATTCTCCCTTGTCAGTGGGTCCTCTGGTGGCTCGGGAGGTCTGCCCAAGGCCACAGTCCTGGCCCTGTTGTCCCCACGCCCTTGGGTTCTTGGTCTGCAGGTCGGCCCACCCTCTGCATTGCACAACACAGACACAGCACTCACTGCCATGGCCCTGGTGGCGGTGGCTCAGCTGAGCGTGGCTCGCAGAGAAGAGCTACGCACGGTGGAGCCATGTGGTGTGGCACCCGCCAGGGATGCGGGCAGTTTGCCTAGGGTGCTGCAGGGTCCCCAGGGTGAGTTAGCCTGCAGATGGGAGCCCGGCCGCTGGCCACATCGCATGTTGGAATTGTGCCAGCTGCACCGCGGGCTGAAGCCTGAAGCTGCTTCTCCTTCACCAAAGAAACCCTGAGCAACAAGGTCCATGGCCTCTGGGGAAGTGATTTTGGTTGGTAAGACGGCTGTGGTGTGTCTCCTGTGTGCACCAGGGGTTGTCTCACTTAACGGCCATTGGGACCAAATAGGCCATTTATTCCCATTGTTCAGCCAAACAAATGGAGTCCTAGAGCAGCTCAGTAACCGGCCCCGTCCTGCAGCAGTGAGCGTGGGTGTGTGAAGCTGACACCCAGGTCTCCCTTCTCCTGGCCTTACACTGTTTCTGGGACAGCCGAAGGCCACTGGTCAGCTTTCTGGGGAGCAAGAATCTCAGGTGGGAGAAGCTTGAGGGCAGAGCCCAGCCACTCTCCTTCAGGCCTCCCAGAGCCAGGCACAGTCCGGGACCAGCTCTAAGACCAGTGGACCCCCCATCTCCATAACCCATATCCTCAGGGTTTCCACGGATCTGTTCTGGGCAGAAGGGCGTCCCTGCTGCACCTCCTGCAGCCGCCACCTCCATGTGGTTCAGTCCATAGGGGCGGCTGGGACAGGGCGGGGCCTCACCCCACCTCTGTTCGCCTGCACCTCCCAAGTCCTCTTTCCTTCCAGTGCTGGCTGGGGACAGCCGTACACAGCAGGTCCAGATCTACATGTGCCTCTACATGGTGTGAGGAGTTAGTGTGAGTGCGTGGGGCCTGTGGAGTGCAAGGGCATGTGGGGTGCAATGAGGGTGCTGTGAGCATGCATGGGGCCTCAGGTATGTGGGGTGCAGCGGTGGTGCAGTGTGAGTGCGTGGGGCCCACGGGGTGCACTGGGGGTGCTGTGAGTGTGCGTGGGGCCCATGGGGTGCACTGGGGGTGTTGTGAGTGTATGTGGGGCCCGTATGCTGCCATGTGGGTGCTTTGAGCGTGCTTAGGGCCTGTGGGGTGCAGTGGGGGTACTGTGAGTGGGGCTAGAGGGGTGCAGTGGAGAGTACTGTGTGCATGTGTGGAGCCTGTGGGGTGCAGTGGGGGTGCTGAGTATATGTAGGAACTGTGTGGTGCCATGTGGGTGCTGTGAGTGTGCGTGGGGCCTGTGGGGTGCAGTGGGCGTGCTGTGTGCGTGGGGTGCAGTGGGGGGTGCTGTGTGAGTGCATGGGGCCTTTGCGGCCTGCGGGCCCCCTGGAGTGTACGTTTTTGGTGCCACTGGCTCCTGTGGCTGTGGTGGTGGTGAGAAGCCCCTATAGGACAGTGGTCATTTTCAGGGAAGGTAAAAGTTAAGTCTCCTTTCACCAAACATGAGGAGGTGTCTGGTGAGGCCAAAAACTGGGTACAGGGACAGGTACAGGCAGTGGTTGGGGCCCTTGCCCTCCACGTGGAAGAGCTGGGCCAGGCCTCAAGGCCCGAGTTCCCTGCCCTGAGCGTGGAAGGCATTTCATTAGGAAGCGGTATTTCCCTGCTCCTGTGGGCAGGAAGAGTCTCTGTGGTCTCCGTCAGCTGAGCTATTCTGGGCCAGCCTTGCAGCGTCATCGTTCCCAACTGGCTGAGAAATTCCTAGAGGAGGGACCAAAAGATGCTCCCGACCCCCAGGGGAGGTGACCTTGGCTTTGTTGCTTAAGACGTTCTCATAGCTCCCTGCCTTCCAGGGCTCACATGAGGCCAGTTTGGATCTCCACAGAGGAGACAATTGCTAACATTTAGGAGCTGAAAGTATGTCATGGAGACCCACGGGGAGCTCTAGGAACTCATTTCCTCTCCCTGGACGCCCCCTCCTTTCTCCTGATGGCTCTGTTGTAAGCTTGGTTCGTCTGTCTCTCACTTTCACCCTGAGTGTCGGGATCCAGCTATCCCTGTTGGTGCCACAGGGATCTTGGTGCTGCCTCTCAGGACCTGAGGGGCTGGGCTCTGACCTCCAGCAACCTCTCTCTCCCGAGCACAGCCTCATCCCAGCCTGGGGGTTAGCAGAGCTCCTAGACAAGGGTGCTCCTTGTGAGACACTTGTGTTCAAAGCTAGAAGTAAGTTGACTTTGATACTCAGTTTGAGTAACTGAAAACTGATTTGCTTCTGTCCACACATGTATAGCTTGATTCTCTCCCAACCATTTGGAAAGACTTGTGTGAATTGTCTTTCCCAGGGTTAGAGGATTGGAAACACTAAGGCAGCACCTCTGTTCTTGAACCTGGTGAAGGGATGCATTAGAGGTGCTAAGTTGCAGCCTCAGAACCCACGTGGCCCTGAGAGCTTGGGTTTTGTCCTATGAGCAATGGGAGTTATGAGTAGGTTTCTGTAAGTAGCTTTTATTATTGCATTAGGTTTTCCTTATTATAAATGTAATGAGTGATATATGTTTATTGCACACATTTTAGAAAATACAATTAAAGGAAAAATAAACCTAGAAATCTCACTTTCCAGGGGGTATCACTGTTTACATTTTCTATATGTCTTTCACCTTTTTTTTCTATGCACTTAATTCTTAAAAAATGATACCATGTTGTGGCCGGGCGCGGTGGCTCACGCCGGTAATTCCAGCACTTTGGGAGGCCGAGGCGGGCAGATCATGAGGTCAGGAGATCGAGACCATCCTGGCTAACATGGTGAAACCCCATCTCTACCAAAAAATACAAAAATTTAGCCGGGCGTGGTGGCCGGCGCCTGTAGTCCCAGCTACTCAGGAGGCTGAGGCAGGAGAATGGCGTAAACCCGGGTGGTGGAGCTTACAGTGAGCGGCAGTTGCGCCACTGCACTCCAGCCTGGGCGACAGAGTGAGACTCCGTCTCAAAAAAAAAAAAAAAAAGATATCATGTTGTATATGCTTTTCTGATGGCCACAGAGCATCTCACATGGATCTTTGTGTGGATCTGCTGTAATTTATTTGACCATTTCCCCATTTTTGTATATTTCAAAAGTTTTTAAAGAGTAGGCTGATGTAGCTTTAACACTACCCCAAAAGATTTGTGGCGTATTATATTACTCAGATTATTGTACTTCCTTCATACTCTTCCCTTTAGAGTGTTGTTTCTTTAAAGTTCTGAGCCAAGATTAAAAGCCCGGGCTCTGGGGCCCAGGTGTCTCGGACTTGGTTATGGGCATCACCAGGCTTCTGCAGAATCGGAGCCTCACTGGTCTTCAGTCTCGGTAGACGTGGTCTGAGAATTCCTGTGAAGCTGCTGTTTCAGAGATGAGACTGAGCGTTGAACACTGTTTTTCCTGCTAATGGAAGTGGTTATTGCAAAAGATGAATGTAGCATCTGAGAAAAAAGTACCCCCCACCTCTTCCTCAGATTGCTTTGGGAATTCACTGCCCATGGGTTTCATGCTGCCTCCCTCTTTGGGAGGGAGGCGATTTTCATGTGCATTTGGTATCAAAAGTCTTTAAAGGGCTGTTGCCTGCCATGCACACCGGGTGGAGGGGCCACCTTGGGACTCAGCCCAGGGAGCTGTGCTCCTCACTGTGAGGGGGCAGCTGGTGGCATTTGCCATGTGACCCACCAGATCCCCTTGTCTGGGGTCACTTCCACCAGCCCATGAGGGAGGAGCACCAACCCTCAGATTTGCCTCCCAGCATGGGCAGCTCAGCCAAGGCAGGACGGCCCTGCACGTGCTGAGGACAGGGGCGTTTCTGAGAGGGAGGAGGCTAGGAAGGTGGTGACGTGGGCCTGGGTGGCCCTGAGATGACATGTCTGACGTGTGATGTGTGACATGTTACAGGCACCTGGAGCAGGGGTACCGGGAAAGGCTGAGCCTCCTGCGGTCTGAGGTGGAGGCAGAGCGAGAGCTGTTCTGGGAGCAGGCCCACAGGCAGAGGGCCGCGCTAGAGTGGGACGTGGGGCGCCTGCAGGCTGAGGAGGCTGGCCTCCGGGAGAAGCTGACCCTGGCCCTGAAGGTAGGGGCGTCCCCAGGGTATCCAAGAATCTGGGGGGAGCCTGAGCGTTCCCCATACCCACGTCATCCTGGCTGAGGATCCAGATCACACCTGCCAGTGCCCTCAAGCTTATGTTTCAGGGCAGGGCCTGAGGGAGCACCTGCCGCAGTGAGGAGGTGTCCCACACGCTGCAGAGCAGAAGGGGTCCTGGCTTGCCAGCAGGACATTGCCCCTCCTTCCCCGCCACTCCCACTCTCTGCCCTGGGCCAGGTGGACCTGAGGTCAGGGAGGACCAGCACCTGCAGCCAGCAGTGCTTCAACCCCAGAAACCAGGAACACCTGTGGGGGCAGCAAAGTGACCAGAACCTAAAGCCCAGCCTGCCTGAGGCTGGGTTTGTGGCCTGGAGCTGATAGGGTTTGATGGGCTTTGGTGAGTGTCTCACACCTGTTGCCGGACGTTGACTCCAGTGAGGCATTGCAGTGGGACAGAGGTGCTGGCCCTTCCTGTGCTGGTTCCTGCTCTGCTCCCACCTGTGTCCTCCTCTCCTAACTCCCCACACCTGCCCCACCTGCCGGAAGGAGGGACTGAGCAGCCTGAGCCCCCAAACAGCCTTGCTCTCCACCCTTCTCACCACAGTCCCCCACCGTCTGCAGATGCTGCCTCCTCCCCCAGTGATGGCCGTCTGAGCTGTCCTGGTGCAATATCAGATTGATGGTTTAGGTATGGCTCTGAAAGGATGCCTTTTCTGTAATACTTTTGCAATGCTTTTGTATTCCCCACCCTTTCTTTTTTTTTTTTTTTTTTTTTTTTTTTTTTTTTGAGATGGAGTCTCGCTCTGTCGCCCAGGCTAGAGTGCAGTGGCACGATCTCCACTCATTGCAAGTTCCGCCTCCCAGGTTCACACCATTCTCCTGCCTCAGCCTCCTGAGTAGCAGGGACTACAGGCTCCCGCCACCATGCCTGGCTAATTTTTTGTATTTTCAGTAGAGTCGGGGTTTCACCATGTTAGCCAGGATGGTCTTGATTTCCTGACCTTGTGATCTGCCCGCCTCGGCCTCCCAAAGTGCTGGGATTACAGGCGTGAGCCACTGCACCCAGCTCCCCACCCTTTCTTGTATGACTCATGGCCTTTCTGAGCACAGAGTAAGGGAGGGGACAAGAGAAGGGAAGACAATGGGGTAGCCACAGTCTGGGTGGGCTCTGGGGTCTGTCCTGGGAGGCTGGGGGCCATCCCCGGCACGGCCGCCTGCACAGCACCAGCTGCCTCGCGAGCGGCGGGTGGGGGTTCTTTCCTGATGCCCAGTGTTGTGGGGAGCAAGCCTCTCACCTACATCCTGCACACATCCCCTCCGTCCTGCAGGAGCCTGACGAGCCACTGGCCTGTGTCTCCTAGGAAAACAGTCGCCTACAGAAGGAGATTGTGGAAGTGGCAGAAAAGCTTTCAGATTCAGAGAGGCTGGCCCTGAAGCTGCAGAAGGACCTGGAGTTTGTGCTGAAGGACAAGGCGCGTCCCTTTGCTGACAGTGCGCTTCCAGAGGGAAGGGCCTGCTGGGCAGAGTGGGGGTGGCGGGGGTGGCGGGGGTGGCGGGGGAGAGATGCAGCAGGTAACGGAATTCGGTATTCTCCTAAAATTTTGAATGAAGAGAAAGTCAGCGTGAGGCCTTCCCTCTGCTTCCTCTGCGTGACGATGTGGGGGGCTGTCTGCCCGCGCAGCACAACTGCTCACTAGCGACAGCTTCAGTGGTGGGGGGCATGGAGGGAGAGCAGGGCCCTCCCTGGCTGTCACCTCAGGAGGAGGACGGGGAGAGGGGCTGCCCAGGGCCAGGGTCTGGGCTCCAGGGATGAGTGTGGCTACCTTAGATAAATCTGGAAAATCCTTCTGCCTTGTGACCTTCTAGACGGGGGAGTAGGGAGAAGGAGGGGGGATGGCTGCTGTACCTGGAGATGCAGCGCCTGGTGTTGGCGGAAGCTGGGCAGGTTCTTGGAGCCCAGGGGCTGGAGAAGCAGGTCCCCCCTCTGTCCGAGGCCCACCTGTGACTTCCTGCGTGTCTGACTTTCAGCTGGAGCCACAGAGTGCAGAGCTCCTGGCCCAGGAGGAGCGGTTCGCAGCAGTCCTGAAGGAATACGAGCTCAAGTGCCGGGTACGTGCCCCGCTCTGTCTGCCTTATAGTCTCATGTCCAGGCTCTGGGTCTCCACACGCAGGTGGTTCACAGGAACGCAGGAGTGTCTGCTCCAGGGAGAGCCTCTGCTTGCGGCCGTTCTCGACCATGGCCTTGCCACACTCCTAGACTTAGGGTTCCCTGGTTCTCATTGCCACCTATCCTGAAGGCCACCTCTGTGTGTCCAGGCACCATGCAGGGCATTGTCGTCTTCTGTTGTTCATGTTTAGCTTTCCTGGGCCAAACCTGCCACGCGTGTCCGTTTGTCAGTTGGAGACACAGGAGTGCAGGGTGCAGTGGACGCGGTGAATGAATCTTAAACCCAGGAGGACCCGCGTACACCCTTAATGTTCTCAAGGACCCCAAACAGCTTTTGTTGATGTAGGTTATGTGGATTAAATTTAACATTTACCATGGTAAAAATTAAAGTGGAAATTTTTTAAATTTATTAATTTATTTAAGAATAATAATGTAATAATAGGTTAGCATAAATAGCCTATTTTGGGGAACATAGCTGTTTTCCAAAAGAAAGACAAACTAGCCAGGCATGTGCTGTGGTGTTGCATTCTTGCCAGCCTCCTCACTGGCCAGCCCAACAGAGGACGGGATGCTCAAACCTGCTGCTGCGTCAGTCCCTCGTGATATCACATGACGCAGAGTATCTGGAACTGCCATGTGCCCCGAAAGAGAATGAGCACAAGGAGGCGGGAAGCGGTGGCTCACAAGGTCAGGAGTTCAAGACCAGCCTGGCCAAGATGGTGAAACCCCATCTCTACTAAAAATACAAAAATTAGCTAGGTGTGGTGGTGCATGCCTGTAGTCCCAGCTACTCAGGAGGCTGAGGCGGGAGAATTACTCGAACCCAAGAGGCGGAGACTGCAGTGAGCCAAGATCGCGCCACTGCACTCCAGCCTGGGCGGCAGAGTGACTCCTCCCCCCCCCCAAAAAAAAGAGAATGAGCGCAAAGAAGTCACTTCACACCTCAACGTGCCACACATTTATCTGCCCCGCTGGGCCACGTGTGGGCTGCTGGGAGGCCTGGACGTCCACCCTCACAGCCTGTGTTTCTGGTTCTGTCAGACACAGAGTGACTGATTGTTCAGGTTCAGAGCCTGCAGTTGGACCACCACCCTCCTTGGCACATTTTGAATGCAAGCTGCCAGGTTCTGGGGCATTCCAAAGCCTCCATTTCTTCCCCTCCCTGCTCACCTGAGCATGCAGAGACCGTGGAATGTTTTAAAGCTCAGGTGTTTCCCTAGATCTGCAAGAATGGTTCTGTGAGGAAAGCCCGGTTCCAGTGCCTTGAAGGCCGCCTCGCAGACGAGCCGATGGCTAGCCCAGGCAGCTCCCCATGGGTCTTACCCCACAGGACCCATCCTCTTGAAGAAAATTCTGTGTAGAAGAAAACAAACTAGAGTTGAGTTAGGTTGATTATTAACAATACAGAAAAGTTACCTTATCTCTAGTCATTCACCACATGGTTCTTTCATAGGCAGCTCCTTGTTAGGTTTTAATTTGCCTAAAGTTAATTTATGCAAAACTTACACAGAAACATTTTTTTCACCATCAAAACCCCAGTCGTTGACCCAGCTGCCCCTCTTACATCCTGGCATACAGAGGGTTAGGTCCAAACGAGTTATAACAGTAGGCACTGAACCCAGCCAAGCACTCAGCATCAGGAATGGCTGGGCATGTTACGACTGTTGTTCTAACAGAACCCTGTATAGGCTTGAAAATAACATGGAAGCGGATGATTTTAGGCATGGAATTCTCTCCAGGTGGCATTGCCAGGTGAACAGAGATAAGTCACCTGCCTCCACAAATAACAGCCATTTAAGACCCTGTATAATCCGCTCCCCCCACCCAGCAAAAATGAGAAAAATATCTGAAGGTATCAGTAGAGCTTGCTTACTCTTCACTCATTCATTTCTCCTGCAAGTTAGCTTTAATAATAATTTTAATAAAAATTTTCAAGTTGGGCAACCATAGTTTATAACTATATGAACAGGTGATGATCTGAAACTGACTTAATTTTACCCGGTGGGTAATCTGTAGTTACCTTGGGTGGTGATGCCACAGCACAACTGGTTTTAGTTACAGCTGATTCTTTCCATGTGTGAATCTTAAGGCCACATCACCCCATGCTGAAAATCTGTGATTGTTTCTGGGGATACTGTGATGGTCATTGTTAAGTGAGCAATCGATGTGAAATTTGAAATTTGAGCAGGTATTATGGAGAAAATATGTCTGTGAAGCTGGTAAGTCATGGGCTGCCCTATAGTCAGAGAACCAGATAAAGCATTGTTGTTCGATTTTAAGGGTCTGTTCTCGATTCACTGTGAATGATCTCCCTCCCATGTAAAGTGACCCTGACTTTGTCCTGCCGCACGTTGCTTTGCAACCCCAGAGGATCGAGGTGAGCCCGAGCTTGCGTTCTCAGTGGCTGTGCTTCCCCCTTCCTGTCTGTGGTTTGCCTCCATCTGGGCACCCTACCATCATTCCCTGCACGTCTCATTCTCCTTTTGAGAATCCTGCGTGTGGTGAGCGGCGTCACCTTCCCTCTGCCTCGACTGGTGTGTGTGGGGTGGGTGGGGCCTGCCGTGCGGATGGGGTCTAGACAGTGCGCTGCTAGGACTGCAGCTGCATGTGGGCTGCCGGCTTCCTCCTCTTGTAGCTGCTGGAGCAGACTCAGAACCTAGAGATAACCTGCCATTAATAGGTTCCTTTAGTGCCCTGGATTTTTCAAATGTAAAACTCTTCTGTCTTTAACGTGATTCTGTTACTTAAAGACATGCTATTCTTTTCATCTGGGGTTCTTTCAATTTTATTTTTTGAAACGGCAGAGATATTTTATACTTAAATGCTAACCTATTTATTCAGATATTTCCCCTTTCCTTTTTTTGGATATTTTTTGTCTGTTTCAAACTAACATTTAGAACATTTAAAAACTTTTTATATGAAAACAATTTCAAACTTGCATAGTTACAAACAAAACTAGTGCACAGAACACCTGTCTGTGTACCTTTTACCCACATGCACCTGTTCACACTTCACCCCGTTGGCTCTGCCTTCGCATACCTGCTCACTGGCTTGTTGGTGTGGGTGTGAACATGTAGACATCGTTATTTCTGAACCACAGCCTCAAGTAATCCAAAGGAAACATCAGCAAACCCCAACATGAGACCATTTCTATGAAAAATGGGCAGGAAGAACAGTGTTCTTCAAAATTATCAATGTCATAAAAGACAAAGAAAGGCTGTGGGAATGTTTCAGAGTCAAGGACGTTAAAGGAACAGGACAACTGAAGGCAGCACCTGGCCCTGGACAAAACACTGGAGAATCCACTGAGAAAAGGAGAAAACGCTGTGATCTTCACAACATCCAAGTTTTATTTACTATACCTTCTAAAGCCTAGTTCATAATAGATTTTTACAATAATAATGTTTGATTTAATAAAAATTAAGACCCATTGATCAAAAGACACAAATGGGAGTAAATGTTTGTGAATTATGTATTTATCTGATAAAAGACTTGGATCCAGAATATATGAAAACTCTCTCCGAATATGAATACGTTACCTAATAAGAAAAAAGTGTATAAGTACCCATAAAGATACTAAACATCGTGATTTAGCATCCGAGGGTCAGATACGCACATCCTGACCCTTCACGGCCCAGGGCTTGTGTGCACTTCCTAAGAAACGCTTCCTCTGCCAGGCGCGGTGGCTCATGCCTGTAATCCCAGCACTTTGGGAGGCTGAGGAGGGTGGATCACGAGGTCAGGAGATCGAGACCAGCCTGGCTAACATGGTGAAACCCCGTCTCTACTAAAAATACAAAAACTAGCCGGGCGTGGTGGTGGGCGCCTGTAGTCCCAGCTACTCGGGAGGCTGAGGCAGGAGAATGGCGTGAACCCGGGAGACGGAGCTTGCAGTGAGCCAAGATCGTGCCACTGCACTCCAGCCTGGGTGACAGAGCAGGACTCCATCTCAAAAAAAAAAAAAAAAAAGAAACGCTTCCTCCTGTTCTGCTGGCAGTGCTGTGCAGCTTCCTGCTGCTACAGATGATCATGCAGAGTTCAAGGATTTGCAGGTTGCTTATTAAGCCTTTGGTAGGCTTCAAATTGACACAGGCTTTAAACCACAGAAATTTGTAAAAGCCACAAGTGAGGGCTTTTATTTCCTGGAGAGTAAGTTTTCCAACACCCGACTGAATATTTTCTCCATGACTGAGGCATGCTTGCTAGCTTCATGAACTGCCATCGAAGCAACATATTACCTGCTGGCCGCGTTCCGCTTCCCTCAGTGCGTCCACCCAGGGCCAGGTGGTTTCTTTAATGTCCTTTACTCTGACTCATTTCCTTTCTTTGTCTTTATGACATTGATATTTTTGAAGAATGTTGTCCTCCTCGCTTTTTCATAGCAACGTTCTCGTTTTGTGCATTTCTGATGTTTCCTGTTCACAGCCCTGAGGCTGTGCGTCTTCGACTGGCACAGCACGTGGGTGGTGATGTGCCCCGCTCGCTGGTGTTGCTTCTGATCTCTCAACCGAGGTGTCACCTGGTTTCCCTGCTCTGTAATCACCATTTTTTCTGCAACTATTAATAATACACAGTCAGCGGAGAGACACTCTAAGACCGTGCAAATATCCTGCCTTCATCAGAATTTTCCCTGGATTTAGCATCACGCTGCCACGGTGTCCTAGCCTTCCCGTCGCCCACGCAGCCTCCACTTGCTCCAGTGTCTGCTTAACAACATCATCCTTTCTTTCTGACATGTTCTTCTCTGCTTTGCGGCATATGATCTGAAGCAAATGGTTTCTTCTTTGGTGGTTAAAGCTGCAGAACCCTTTGCAAATTCAGCAGCCACTGAGGAAGGAATCCTACCCTTACCCAGGGCACTGCCTGACATGCAACATGCACACTGCAGCACCACTGCGGTTCCAACAAAGACTGTAGCTTCTGGTGGTGACAGTACTCTGCATTTTCTTTTCTTTTTTTTTGAGACAGAGTCTCACTCTGTCACCAGGCTGGAGTGCAGTGGCACGATCTCGGCTCACTGCAACCTATGCCTCCCGGGTTAAAGCAACTCTCCTGCCTCAGCCTCCCGAGTAGCTGGGACTACAGGCACCCGCCACCACGCCTGGCTAATTTTTGTATTTTTAGTAGAGATCGGGGTTTCGCCATGTTGGCCAGGATGGTCTCGATCTCTTGACCTCATGATCTGCCGACCTCAGCCTCCCAAAGTGCTGGGATTATAGATGTGAGCCACCATGCCCAGCCATACTCTGCATTTTTCTACATTTCTCCCCAGTAGCCGCCTTGCTTTTTTCTTTGGGTACCTCCCATATATCCAGTGATAGAAAGTGATGTAAGGGCCGGGCATGGTGGCTTACGCCTGTAATCCCAGCACTTTGGGAGGCTGAGGCGGGCATATCGCTTGAGACCAGGAGTTTGAGACCAACCTGACCAACATGGTGAAACCCTATCTCTACTAAAAACACAAAAATAAATAAATTAATTAACCAGGCGTAGTGGCGCACACCTGTAATCCCAGCTACTTGGGAGGCTGAGGCAGGAGAATCACTTGAACCTGGTAGGAGGAGGCTGAAGTGAGCTGAGATTGCACCAGTGCACTCCAGCCTGAGGAACAGAGCAAGATTCTGTCTCTAAATAAATAAAGTAAAAATAGAAGTTTTAAAAAGTGATGTAGGGCAGAGAAAGTCAAGAAAGGACCTTTGTTTTGGCTTATCTCACCATGTCGTTAGCAACTTAAAATCCAGATGGTTTCCTGCTGGAAGCTAGGAAGCAACAGGCTGTCACCTCACAGTGCACCTCACCTGCAGGGGACCCTCCTGGAGGCTAGCTCAGCCATCTCACTGGGCTGAATAGCTGCAGCTGCTAGAGGAGGTGTCTGGCTCTGTCCCCGCAGGACCTGCAGGACCGCAACGATGAGCTGCAAGCTGAGCTGGAAGGCCTGTGGGCGCGGCCGCCCAAGAACCAGCACAGCCCCTCATGGAGCCCGGGTGGGTGCAGACGGCAGCTCTCTGGACTTGGCCCAGCAGGTAGGAGCCCGTCCCTGGAAGGGGGTGACCCAAGGCCTGCTGTTGACACCAAGGCCCAGAGCCAGGAAAGAAGAGTGGAGATGATGAAGATGATGATGTTGCTGTGACCTGAAGGGAGGTGGTCTGCTCTGCAGGGTCTTTCCAAGGAGGATCCAGTGATGCCACAGGGTGACCTTGCAACACGGAAGGTCACCTGGAGAGGGAGGAGGAAGGGAGGCTGAGGTTGGGCAGCCCCAGGTCTGGCCCAGCCTCTTCCCACATCTGAGAGTTGTTTCAGTGACATGGTATTTGCTGAGACTGAAGAGGTAAATCCTGCTGAATGTGCTGGGGCCTCCCAGTACTCAGGCCTATTCAGACGGAGGCTGTCAGGCTTGCCCTTGCTGCTTCTGTGTGATGTGGTAGCTGGCGCCACCCCCCAAGTCTGAGCGAGGCAGGGAGGCACCAGGCACCAAGGGGAGCGGCCCCACCTGACCGAGTGCCCCTGTGCTCTCAGCCAATGGGATTGGGACAAACTCCACAGACCCAGAGGCCCCAGAACCCACATCGAAGTGTCTCTGGCTCCTCTGCAGAGAGAATGGGGGTCCAGGTGCTGCAGCCGCCCTTGAGGTCTGCAGTGCTCCTTTTGGAGGATGGGGTGGCCTCTGCCCACCCAATAGCAGCATTCAATGCACGTGGCTCCGTGTCCACTGCTATGACAGGAGCCCATGGGGACCCAGCAGTCCCAGCTGCTTCCCTCGCTCCCCCGTCATGGCAACCTCAGCCCCTCAGAGATTTTGCTGCCATCTGTAACCCTGGGAGAACTTCAGAGTTCTCCTTTTGCCCTGAAACTGTTTACTCAATAAAATTTTAAAAATGGGCAATATGGGAACCTCCTAGGGGAGCCTAGTGGGGGCTTTTGTGCATGTGAGACCGACCTCCTGGGACCCCTAAGGCACCCCCTCCTTTGCTGGCTCCTGGATTGGAGTCAGGCTCCCAAGGCGCAGCCCCGACAGCTGGCAGACTCTCAGGAAGCTGCAGGGAGGAGCAAGACCCTGCCGGCCACCCATCCCGGAAACACACATATCCAGGATTGCCTGCACCCAGAGTGGTGACTGTGGGTCCGTAGCCCCATTGATGTCCCACCTGGACGCCGCTGGCCATCACACCTCCCTGCCCATCAGCCTCAGAGCGCTAATTACAGCAGGGGTTAGTGTGCCAGACTTGCCTCTCAGAACCTGGCATCATTTGTGTGATTAAATAATAACATAGGGCCACCAAGAAAAGGTTATCTAAATAGATAGATAATCTCCGTGCACAGCGCTCTGGTCATCTGCACATCATCTAAAGCCCTGCACCACCGGGGATCTGCTGTGCCATAGCCCACTCCATCCTTCCATTTCCTCCGTGACCCTGACATCTTCAGCAAACAGGATTTAGGGTGCAGTAAATATACCACAGCGCAGTGTATTTTAGAGACTGAAGGGGCTCCTGTGAATGATGTGGGGAGCTACCTATTCTCATCTCTGAGTGTTGTGGTAAATAACGGAATGCTGCGTACTGAGGAGTGCTGACTTTCAGTACGCAGTGTCATCCTCACGGCCAGCACCGCCTGCCCCTCATGGATGCTGCCCAAATATCAGATTGGAAGGTTTAGAAGGGGCCCCCGTGGCATCCTCAGTGTGACAAACGGAAGTGTCCTCTTGTTTGCAGGCATTTCATTCCTGGGTAATTCTGTTCCAGTGAGTATAGAAACGGAGCTGATGATGGAGCAGGTGAAGGAGCATTACGAAGACCTCAGGACCCAGCTGGAGACCAAGGTGAGCGTGGGGCTGTGGGGCTGTGGGGCCCTTGAGAGCAGCTGCTGTGTGTCGGGCAGCTTTACTTGGCCACACTGACATTTCCACGTGTGTCTGCCCCGGAATCCTTTGTCTCATTGTGAGCCCCTATCAGGAGGTAAGTTTGTAGGGAAATGCAAATAAAACTGACATGCTGCCCGAACCCTCTTTGGAAGGACACAGGACATAGGATAACTGATGGGAAGGGAATGGTGTGATGCTCTGGAGTGTCACAAGGGGACACTTGAGGCAGCGCCGTGGCCAGCCCTCCTTGCCGGTCTGCGGGTGGGAATCAGTTACTGGCTGTGCTCCCAGCCTGAGCGACCTGGCATTTGCCCCCTAGGTAGCTCAGTGGCTTTGAGGCCAGGGCCATCCTGGATGAAGCTGTCAGGATGAACTTAGCCCTGTTCTGTTCCTAGACTGTGGTGGCTTTTGAGGGACAGTGTCCACGACTTGTCATGTGTCCAGTTCCTCCGTCTGAGTGGCAGCTAGGTGGAGCTGCCTGTGGCCATGCCCTGGGGATCCCTGAAGGATTAACTGGAAGCTCCGATGAGCCCTGCCCACACATGGTTGGATGGTATTCCTTCCACTGAGGGTCTCCACACTGTTCAGAGTCACCCTCTGCGTCCCTTGCAGTGCTTGGCCGGATACTCTAGTGAGCCCTGAGCTTCCTGTCCCTGCCTGCCGCCCTGCCTTAGGGGGAATAGGTGACTCACACCTCACTAGGCCCTGGGGAGCACCACCAGCATTCATGTCACTGTCCCCTTCAGCATACCCTGGCACCTCAGCGGGCCAGGATGCCAGTCTTTGCACATTGTGCCAGGCGGCTTCGTGTTTCTGTGTTGTGTCAGCAGCCAGATCATTTTTAGGGCCTCCTGGTCCATGGGGCTCCTGTTTCTCGTTTTAGGTAAATCACTACGAAAGGGAAATTGCGGCACTGAAAAGGAACTTTGAGAAGGAGAGGAAGGACATGGAGCAGGCTCGCAGGCGTGAGGTCAGCGTGCTGGAGGGTCAGAAGGCTGACCTGGAGGAGCTCCACAAGAAGTCTCAGGAGGTCATCTGGGGCCTGCAGGAGCAGCTGCAGGACACAGCCCACGACCCCGAGCCTGAGCGGATGGGCCTGGCGCCCTGCTGCACCCAGGCACTGTGTGGCCTGGCCCTGCGGCATCAGAGCCACCTGCGGCAGATCAGGTCCGGCTGGCTTCTTTCGAGATTTCAAGTCTGGGGTTTCTTGCCAAGAACCAAAAGTTGAAATTAGACTTAGGAAACAACTCAGAATTGCTGTGCCTCCTGACTGGGTGGTTTTCCTCTGGGCAGATGGGTGAGTGCCAAAAGAACAGGTCCTGGCACGAGGATTCTGGCTCTAAATTTAAAATATACATTGGAGCATGGGCCGTGAAGCCGTTCACTGTGTAGAAACGGCCCAGTGCTCTGTACCCTCTGCCTCAGCCGTGCCTGGCAGGAGCATCACCTCCCTTGCTCAGAGCTGCCCACTTCTCCAGGGCCAGGCAGGGTAGCATGTGGGGAAATGGGAAAAGGCCTGAAGCCCTGAACAATGGGAAAGATGGCCAGCTGGGGTTAGTGAGAGTCCCAAAAAGGCTCAGGTGTGCAAGCGAGAGAGAAGGCTTACGGAAAGCCTGCACTGGTGTTCTGTGTGTTCTGGTGTGGGCTACATGTGAAGTGACCGCGTCTGTTCTTGTTGGGGGCATGTGAGGTAGGAGAGGAAGTGCCTGGTCATCGCACACAGGCTGCTGCTCAGCTGGTACCCACTGTCCTGTGGAGAGCACTGGCCCCGGCTTAGAAGAGGATGGGCCCTCCCACCACACTGACCGGGCCACCCCCAGCCTGACAGACAGAAAGTCATCTTTCCGGCCGGACACAGGGGCTCACACCTGTAATCCTAGCACTTTGGGAGGCCAAAGCGTGTAAATCGCTTGAGCTCAGGAGTTCAAGACCAGCCTGGCCAACGTGGTGAAACCCTGTCTCTACTAAAAACACAAAAAATTAGCTGAGCATGGTAGCAGGCGCCTGTAATCTCAGCTACTCGGGAGGCTGAAGCAGGAGAATCACTTGAATTTGGGAGGCGGAGGTTGCAGTGAGCTGAGATCTCGCCATTGCACTCCAGCCTGGGCCACAAAGTGAGACTCTTGTCTCAAAAAAAAAAAAAAGTCATCTTTCCTCCTGTGCCTCCCCAGGCTTTCAGCTATTTCCCCTTAAAGCCAAGAGCGTGTGGTAAGAGACTGGGTCACAGTCCCTGCTGACCCCAATGGGGACAGAGGGGCAGGCACGAGCAGCCCCCCTCCTCTCAGCATCCAGGCCGTTGTGCACCTGGCCCCCACCCCTAGCTGTCTCTGGCAGCCTGCTCCTGGGGAGCTGCTGTCCCCACTCTGCAGGACTCCCGATCTGCCAATGCTTGGAGGTGGAGCCCCTTCTGACTACTTCCTTGCTCCCCTGCCCTGGCCAGGCATGGACCACATACCCCTCCCGGTGCTGTAGTCTTGCAGGCCCTCACTTCACTTCCACTGGACTCTCCTGCGGGCCGCCAGAGGTCCCAAGGTCCAGCAGCTTTGGGGATTTAGGGGACAGTTTTGGCTCTGGGTCTCCAGCGCGATCCTGTAGAACCCACTGCAGTGTGGGCCATGTCCTATGTTTGCCCTGTCCAGTTGGGAGCTTGTGAGGGCTTAGAACGCGACCTGCATGGCCGAGGGGCTGCAACCGGGTCCTGCTTGGTGGCGGCCATCTTCCATATGAACACTCCACATGGAAAGGGTTCGTGCTTGGGCTTCCGCGTGCAGAACCTCGCCCCGTGGGGCAGATCCTCTTGTGGACTCTTAAGTAGGGCCCAGGGTATAGGTTGAAGCTGGGGCTGAGGGAGGCGAGGAGGGATAAAGAAAGCCAGCCACAGAGGGAGGAAGTCGCAGCCATTAAAACAGCTGGGCAGACTTTTCAAACCCGAGAGAGGGGCTGGGGGAGGCAGGGCTGTGGTGTGTGAGGATTCTATTTCTGCAGGAGAGAGGCCCAGGCGGAGCTGAGCGGAGAGCTGTTGGGGCTGAGAGCCCTGCCCGCTCGCAGAGACCTGACCTTGGAGCTGGAGGAGCCGCTGCAGGGACCCCTGCCACGCGGGAGCCGGAGGTCGGAGCAGCTGAACTTGGAGAGTGCACTGAACTTGGAGTGTGCGAGCGAGAAGGGCGCCCAGATGTGCGCATCGTTGGCCCTCGAGGAGGAGTTGGAGCTTGCCGGTGGGAAGCGAGTGGACGGGCTCTCCCGGGAAGCAGAGATGCTGGGGGCCCTGCCAAAAGAAGGGCTGGTGGCAGGAAGTGGCTGGGAGGGGGCACGTGGCCTCCTGCCACTGAGCCCGGGCTATGGGGAGCGGCCACTGGCCTGGCTGACCCCAGGCGATGGCGGAGAGTCAGAGGAGGCGGCAGGAGCCGGGTCTCGCTGCAGGCAAGCTCAGGACACAGAAGCCACGAAGAGGCCGGCCCCCGCCCCTGCCCCGGCACCCCACGGGCCTTCAGAGAGGTGGTCACATGTACAGCCCTGTGGGGTGGATGGGGGAACTGTCCCAGAGGAGCTAGAGCTTTTTGGTGTGCCCGTGGGGCTGGAGCAGCCTGGACCCCGGGAGCTGCCTCTGCTGGGAACAGAGGGGGACGCCTCGCAAACCCAGCCACGGATGTGGGAGTCACCCCTGAGCCCGGCCGCTTCGTGCAGGGGACAGGCTGAGAAGCCACAGTCCATTCAGGAAGAGCGAGCGCGAAGCTGGAGCAGGGGCACCCAGGGGCAGGCCTCGGAGGAGGAGGCCCGGGCCGAGGGCGCCCTGGAGTCTGCGTGCCAGGAGCACGGCGTGGAGGTCGCCAGGAGAGGGTCCTTGCCATCCCACCTCCAGCTCGCGGACCCACGGGCTTCCAGGCAGGAGCAGCTTGCCGCCCCGGAAGAGGGAGAGACCAAAACAGCGCTGGAGAGAGAGAAGGATGACATGGAAACCAAACTTCTACATCTGGAAGACGTCGTCCGGGCTCTGGAGAAACATGTAGATTTGAGAGAGAATGACAGGTTTGGCTTCTACTTGTTCTTAAAACTAAGAACTTAAAACCAAAGAAGCAGAACTAACCCACTGACCCCTGTTGCTAATCGTGCTGCATGGTCCTTTCTGCCGACAAGCTCGCAGCCCCTGATGGGGGCTGTGTAGCCCTTCAGCCTGAGTACGAGTTGTGAGCCCAGCCCCGTTCCGGAATCCCACGGTCATCTGGTGCTCTACGATTGCGCAGAGAGAGGGCAGGACGGCCTTTTGGGGCAGCTGTGACTGCCCTGGTGTCCCGCCTTTGGTGTTAGGAAGTTCCTGCTGCCTTTTTTTTTAAAAAAAAAAACAACAACAACGGAGTCTTGCATTGTTGCTGGTGCTGGAGTGCAGTGGCGCAATCTCGGCTCACTGCAACCTCCGCTTCCTGGGTTCAAGATATTCTTGTGCTTCAGCCTCCCAGGTAGCTGGGATTACAGGCGCCTGCCACCAAGCCTGGCCTATTTTTGTCCTTGTAGTAGAGAGGGGGTTTCACCATGTTAGCCAGGCTGGCCTCAAAGGTGATCAGCCCGCCTTGGCATCACAAAGTGCTGGGATTACAGGCGTGAGCCACTGCGCACAGCCCTTGCTTCCAAAGCTTTTTCATTGTTCCCAGCAGAAGCTGTATACCCATTAAACAATAACTTTTTGCTAGTATTTTGTTGAGGATTTTAGCATCAATTTTTGCATCATAAGGGATTGGTCTGCAGTTTTCTTTTTTGGTCTGTAGTGTCCTTGCCTGGCTTTGGTATCAAGTAATGCCTCATAGAATGAGTTTGGAAGTGTTGCCTTCTGCTCGGTTCTTGGAAGAGTTTGAGAAGAGGTGGTAGAAGTTCTTCTTTAAGTGGTAGAATTCACCAGTGAAGCCATCAGCTCCTGGGCTTCGTTATGAGGTTTTTTTGTTTTTTGTTTTTTTTAGACAGAGTCTTGCTTTGTGACCCAGGCTGGAGTGCAGTGGTGCTATCTCAGCTCACTGTAACCTCTGCCTCCCGGGTTCAAGCGATTCTCCAGCCTCAGCCTCCTAAGTAGCTGGGATTATAGGCATGCACCACCAGGAATCAGGAATTTAAAACTTCGTAACAGCTGGGGTGTGGTGGTTCACACCTGTAATCCCAGCACTTTGGGAGGCCGAGGTGGGTAGATCACCTGAGGTCAGAAGTTCGAGACCAGCCTGGCCAACGTGGTGAAACCCCGTCTCTACTAAAAATACAAAAATTAGTGTGGTGGCATGTGCCTGTAATCCCAGCTACTTGGGAGGTTGAGGCCGGAGAATCGCTTGAACCTGGGAGGCGGAGGTTGCAGTGAGCCGAGATCGCACCACTGCACTCCAGCCTGGGCAACAAGAGCGAAACTCTGTCTCCAAAAACAAAAAACAAAAATTAGCTGGGCATGGTGGCATATGCTTGTAGTCTCAGCTACTCAGGAAGCTGAGGCAGGAGAATTGCTTGAACCTAAGAGGCAGAGGTTTCAGTAAGCCAAGATCACACCACTGCACTCCAGCCTGGGTGACAGAGCGAGATTCCATCTCAGAAAAAAGAAGTTCCTTTAGTGAAACTCTGTTTGTAGTAAATTTCCTGTTTTTGCTTATCTGAAAAGTGTCTTAAATGTTCTTTCATTTTTGTAAGACAGTATTCTTAGGGACACAAATCTAGATTAGCCATTAAAGGGCCGCCTTTCTACCCTTGGAATGTCTTCTCTCGGTGTCAGAGACCTGGTTGCTGATGCTGCGTGAAAGGCCCTTGATCCATCTGCTCTTCATTCCACGGACTTGGTGGCTTAACAAGGCACAAAAGCGCAATGTTATAGTTTTGGAGGTTGGAAGAGGAAAGGGTCTCCTTGGGCTAGGAGTGAAGTGCTGGCAGGGCTGCGGGGCCATCCAGAGGCCCCGAAGGGAGCTGCCTGCCTCGCCTTCTCCAGCGGCCTTGGCTTGAGGCATCCTTCCATCCTGGAAGCCAGCCCTGGGTGACCGAGTCCTCCTCACATCACCTCACTCCAACACTGACTCTTCTGCCTCCGCTTTCTACCTCTAAGGACCCTCGTGATTATGTTGGGTTCCTCTGGAGAATCCAGAGTAATCTACAGTCAGAGAATGAGCAGCCTTCATTCCCCCTGCTGTGTAATGTCACATAGTCTCCGTTAGAGGCCAGTATTGTGCCATCCACAGTAGGTATCTGACTTTTGTGCTCTGGCTACTTCTGAGACCTTTATCTTTAGTGGTTTTTCTTTGCTGTGCATTTCTAACTTTATTTTTATTTATTTTTATTTTATTTATTTGTTTATTTGAGATGAAGTCTCACTCTGTTGCCCAGGCTGGAGTGCAGTGGTACAATCTCAGCTCACTGCAACCTTTGCCTCCTGAGTTCAAGCAATTCTCCTGCATCAGCCTCCCAAGTAGCTGGGATTACTGGTGCCCACCACCATGCCCAGCTGATTTGTGTGTGTGTGTGTGTGTGTGTGTGTGTGTGTGTGTGTGTGTGTGTATTTTTACTACAGACAGGGTTTCACCATGTTGGCCAGGCTGGTCTTGAACTCCTGGCCTCTAGTGATTTGCCTGCCTCATCCTCCCAAAGTACTGGAATTACATAAGGCCTGAGCCACCATGCCTGGCCACTTTTTGTTTATTTTATTTTATTTATTTATTTATTTATTAATTATAGAGATAGAGTCTCACTATTTTGCCCAGACTGGTCTCAAACTCCTGGCCTCAAGCGATCCTCTGGCCTCAGCCTCCCAAAGTGGATCCTCCTTGAGATTACAGGTGTGAGCCACCATGTCCAGCCTCTTTTTAACTTTTTATTAAAGTGTGATACACATAAGAAAAGGCATATATATGTACAATTAGGAGAACTGTCAACAAATTGAACACATGTGTGTTACCAGCGCCCAGAACAAGAGATGGAATTCACCAGAGTCCCCAGGGGTAACCACTTCTTAACAGCATAGATTCAGTTTGCTTGTGTTTTTACTTTACGGAGAGGAATCATGAAGCGTGTACTCTTCTGTGTCTGACTTTCTTGGCCCAACCTGGTTGTGCGATTCACCTGTGTTGCTGCTGTAGTTCATACATTTGCATTGCTATATGGTATTCTGTTGTGTGAACATACCACAGTTTATTATTTTCTCCTGTTGATGGGCATTTGGGTAGTTCCTAGTTTTTGGCTCTCACAAATGGAACGGCACTGAACGTTCTTGCATGTGTCTTTTGGAGCATTATGTTAGGCCGTACCTAGAAATGGGATTGTTGTATTGTGGGTATAGGCGTAGTTTTCTTTTTGTTCATTCTACTTGGAAAATATTGTCCCAGCCAGGCACGGTGGTTCACACCTATAATCCCAGGACTTTGGGAACTCAGGAGTTCAAGATCAGTCTGGGCAACGTAAGGAGACTGTTTCTACAGAAACTTAAGAAAAATTAGTCACACATTGTGGCACGCACCTGTGGTCCCAGCTATTTGGGAGGCTAGATGGGAGGATCACTTGAGCCTGGGAGGTTGAAGCTGCAGTGAGCTGAGATTGCACCACTGCGCTCCAGCCTGGGTGGCAGAGCAAAAGAAAAAAAAAGAAAAGAAATATTTTCTCTGTTGAATGTATGGATTGCATTGGTATCTCATGAAAACCTCTCAGCCATCACTATTAAAATATTGCCTCTCTGGAGGTTGTGGTGAGCCAAGATTGCACCACTGCACTCCAGCCTGGGCAACAAGAGCAAAACTCTGTCTCAAAATATATATATATATGTGTGTGTGTGTATATATATGTATGTGTGTGTATATATGTGTGTGTGTATATATATGTGTGTGTGTGTGTATATATATATATAGCCTTTCCTCCCACTATTTTCTTCAATTAGATATATGAATGTTAGAGCATTTCACTTTATTTCTCAGCCTCTCTTTTATATTTTCCGTCTTCTGTCTGTATCACATTTGGGATATTTTTTACATACCTCTGTGTTCCAGGTCAGTATCTCTTTCTTTCAGCTCTGTGTAATCTGCTATTTAACCCATTCCATGAGTTTTTATTTTGACACTGACTTTTTGTTCATTTCTAAAAATTCTGTTTGGTCCTATCTGATCATTGTCAATAGTTTCTTGTTGCTTGTTCATTGTTTGTTTCCATCTTTTATTTATGTAAACATTTCATAACACTTATTTTTAGTTTGTGTCTAATAATTCCAATACCTGCAGTTTCTAGGGGATTGAATTCTGGCTTCTGGCTTCTGCTGTCCTTTATGGGTGGCTTTGCTCCATGTATGTTATGGTGATCTTTGATTGTGAGCTCATATTTGCTTGATGTTAATCTCTGGGAATGTGAAGAGCCTTATATGGGATGCTATTGCTTTTGCAGAGAAGTGGGAGGCTGCTAATCTGGAACCATCTGAACCTCCTTGCAGGGCCCTGGCTGGTGCAGGTGTCCACAATGCAGCTTCTCCATTCTGCTGATAGTAGTGCTGACATAGGCATTGGTTGCAGGGTCCCCACAGCTTTGTATTGCATAATGCTCACCGCGTTGGTTTCAGCTTCCAGGATTTTGTTGCAGGTTACCTTTTCTTTTCATGAGGAGAGTCACAGAGGTTACGATCAGCTTTGCGCAGGATCTAGTTGTTTGGCCGTCGTGTAGGGGATGGGGTGGGGCACCCCTCAGCTTTCAGCTTTGCATCAACTTGTTCTCTATTCTGGAGCCAGAGTGATAGTTTAAAAACACAGAACTCTCCTGCTTGAAACCTTTTGCTGCTTTTAATTCCAGTGACTTCTATTTACTTTTGTCTTTAGTTCCTCATGAGATAAAATGAAGGCATATGAAGAAGAACTTATGTTTACTATTATAAGCATAATACATAAAGCGGGCTAGGCATGGTGGCTCACATCTGTGATCCCAGCACTTTGGGAGGCTGAGGTGAGAGGATCACCAGGAATTCAAGACCAGCCTGGGCAACATATCGAGACCCCATCTCAACCACAACAAAAATTATCCAGGTGTGGTGACGCATGCCTACCGTAGTCCCAGCTCCTGGGCCCAGGAGTTCAAGGCTGCAGTGAGCCATGATTGTGCCACTGTACTGCAGCCTGGGTGACAGAATGAGATCCCATCTCAAAGAAAAAAAAAAATACATGAAGTGAACATGGTGAGATCATGTGGCTTTCAGTATTTTCAGACTGAAAAAATAAGAAGCTAGTACCATATAGAGACCTATTTGGGGAATAAACGTTAGCCTTACCAGTCAGTATTAAGAATGCATTCTCTGGGTTGCAAGTAGGGGTCTTAAGCTACTTCACTGGTGATCTTTTTTTTTTTTTTTTTAAAAGACAGGGTCTCACTGTGTTGCCCAGGAGGGTCTCAAACTCCTGGACTCAAGCAGTCTTCCTGCCTCAACCTCCCCAGTAGCTGGGATTACAGATGCATGATGCCACACCTGGCTCCCATTAGTGATCTTCACTGGTAAATTGCCATCTTCCTCTGTCAAATCAATGGCATTACCCAAGCAGGGACTCTCTGAGTTGTCAGAGAACAAAGACGGCCCCAGGCAGACTTGGTTCCCGTAGCGGCTGTCTATCCCTGCCTTTTCCCACTTTGAGATTCACCTAGCAAAGGTTTCCCGTATATCTTGGCCTTCTGATTCCTGTGTTTCTTAGCTCCACGCTGGGTTCACTGCCAGGGATGAGTACCCTGCAGTACCTGAGAACTCACACCCAGCACTGGCACCCAGGACACACATGTGTTTGGTGAGAGGCCACAGATGCAGGAGCAGGTCAGCTATAAACTCAGCATAAGCAAAACCCAAGGTTCTGAGTGCATTTGTGACTTGACAGCGTGGCAGTTTAGAAGCTAAGAGAGCTTGGTTTTCTGTGGCTTGGCTCATGGGAGATCCAAGACCTTAACACCTGGTACAGGAAGAGGGAAAGGAAGGGTGGCTGGCGCCACCTCCAGGGACGGGGAGATGGCAACGCACAGTTCTCAGGACTCCCTGCTGCAGAGCCAGTCTCCGCGACCGCATGTGGCTTCCCAGGTGCTCACCAGTCTTTCCTCAATTTTAACGCAGACTGGAATTCCATAGACTTTCCGAAGAAAACGCTTTGTTGAAAAACGACCTGGGAAGGGTTCGGCAAGAGCTTGAAGCTGCAGAAAGCACTCACAATGCACAGAGGTAAGGGCCACGCCCCCACCCAGACCTTCTGGGGGTGCGTTTTGTC
This sequence comes from Macaca fascicularis, assembly GCF_037993035.2. Lineage (NCBI taxonomy): Eukaryota > Metazoa > Chordata > Mammalia > Primates > Cercopithecidae > Macaca > Macaca fascicularis. The sequence goes on from NC_088384.1 coordinate 61,930,779, forward strand.
CTCCATAGAGTGACCTTATGCAGTCTCCATATAGACCATGGGAAGTGTTCTCAGATTAGCCCTGCATTCCAGAAAACCCTAAACTGTGAGCCTTGTTAACTTCTGAACGACTCGGCAGATGTGGGAGGCTCTGGGCTCCTTCCTCATGTGGGCGACACCTGAACACCCCAGCTCCTTGGTGTGGGAAGTGGGGCAGGGCGCCCGCAGCATGGTCGGGACTGCGAGCAGAGCCCCAGCACCAGCACGGGCGCTGCTCACCACACGGAGATGCTCCACGTCGCACTTAGGGATTGGGGGAGGCCACAACAGTGTCTGTAGGGGTCAGAGGTGCTCCTAGGCTCCTCTCCTGATAACAGTTTCAGCTCTGCCTTCCTCGGAGGGTCATTGCTGGTTTATCAATTTCAGTGAACAAGAGCTGGGGGAGGGGACGTGTGTGGGGAGGGTCAGGAACCTGAGCACTGAGGCAAGAGAGGATGGGGGTGGGGGTACCAGTGAGAGTCAGGGGACAGGGCAGGGGGGCGCCCACCAGTGAGAGTCGGGGGACAGGGCAGGGGGTGGCCACTAGTGAGAATCAGGGGACAGGGTAGGGGGGCGCCCACCAGTGAGAGTCAGTCAGGGGACACGGTAGGGGGACACCCACCAGTGAGAGTCAGTCAGGGGACAGGGTAGGTGGGCGCCCACCAGTGAGAGTCAGTCAGGGGACAGGGCAGGGGGCGCCCGCCAGTGAGAGTCAGTCGGGACAAGGCAGGGGGCGCCCGCCAGTGAGAGTCAGTCAGGGGACAGAGCAAGGGGGCGCCCGCCAGTGAGAGTCAGGACAGGGCAGGGGGCACCCGCCAGTGAGAGTCAGTCGGGACAGGGCAGGGGGCGCCCGCCAGTGAGAGTCAGTCGGGACAGGGCAGGGGGCGCCCGCCAGTGAGAGTCAGGGGACAGGGCAGGGGGCGCCCACCAGTGAGAGTCAGGGGACAGGGCAGGGGGCGCCCGCCAGAGAGAGTCAGTCAGGAGACAGGGCAAGGGGGCACCCACCAGTGAGAGTCGGGACAGGGCAGGGGGCGCCCACCAGTGAGAGTCGGGACAGGGTAGGGGGCACCCACCAGTGAGAGTCAGGGGACAGGGCAGGGGGCGCCCACCAGTGAGAGTCGGGACAGGGCAGGGGGCGCCCACCAGTGAGAGTCGGGACAGGGCAGGGGGCACCCACCAGTGAGAGTCAGGGGACAGGGCAGGGGGCGCCCACCAGTGAGAATCAGTCAGGGGACAGGGTAGGGGGGCACCCACCAGTGAGAATCAGTCAGGGGACAGGGTAGGGGGGCGCCCACCAGTGAGAGTCGGGGACAGGGCAAGGGGGCGCCCACCAGTGAGAGTCAGGACAGGGAAGGGGGCGCCCACCAGTGAGAGTCGGGACAGGGCAGGGGGGCGCCCACCAGTGAGAGTCAGGGGACAGGGCAGGGGGCGCCCACCAGTGAGAATCAGTCAGG